>NW_021604697.1:728136-773065 GCF_004785775.1 Grammomys surdaster
TATATATATATATATATATATATATATATATATATATATATATATATCTTTCTAGTTGCTACCCCCAGTTCTCTCTCCCTCACTGCTAGTCTCCTTCTTTCAAAATCCTGACCCTCCATCTCCTCTCATATCTGAACCAGGCCATAGAAAGAACAACAATATCAACCAACCAGACCCCTCAAAGTTCTGAGAGACTAAACCACCAACCAAAGAGTACACATGTAGAGGGGACCCATGGCTCCAGCTGGGTATGTAGCAGAGAACTGCATTATCAGGCATCACTGGGAGGGGAGCCCCTTGATCCTCAGGAGGCTCGATGACCCAGGGTATGGAAATGATAGGGTGCTGAGGCAGGAGAGGGTGGGTAGGTGGGGGAGAACTCTTATAGAAGCAAGGGGATGGGGAAGAGATAGAGTGTTTGTGGAGGGGAAACTGGGATAATATTTGAAATGTTAATAAATAAAATAATCTATAAAAAATAAAAAAAGAAGCTTCTGATTTTAATTATTTTATTTATTTACATTCCAGACATTGCCCCTACCCATCTCATTTGCCTCATTGTCCTTTTCCCCTAATCTTGCATCCTCCTCCCTGAGGCCTTAAGTCTTTAGAGAATTAGGCACAGCCTCTTCCACTGAAGCCAGACAAGGCAGTCCTCTGCTATATATATGCTAGGGATGGGGGTGGGGGAGGCTCAGACCAGCCCATGTATGCTCCCTGGTTAGTGGCTCAGTCTCTGGGGGCTTCCAAGGTTCTGGGTTAGTTGAGACTGCTGATCTTTCTATGGGGTCACCATCCTTCAGCTCCTTCAATCCTATTTCTCCATAGAGATCCTAAATCGGGGTCACTTGATGTAGCCCTGTCTGTACTGGAACTTGCTTTGTAGATCAGTCTGGCCTTGAACTCACAGAGATCTGCCTGCCTCTGTCTTCCAAGGGCTGGGAAAAAAGGTGTGAGCCACTGCATCTGGCTTATATTCACTTTTATAATAACAAATGTTAAGTGTGTGTACATTAACCAAGAGAGGAATATTCTTTGGTCCAGGAGTCTTCTCTCCTCATGGTTGCTGAGGGAATGTTCTCCTTGATTGATTTTGTTGTATATTATTGGCTTAAGAGGTCTAAGGAACCCTGTAGTTCCATAATCAACTAGTGTCAAATACATTTCTGAAATCACTAGACCAACTTTCTCTACATTTCTTCCACATTTCTAATAGGTAGGCTAAATACTTCCTTATGTGATTTCATTAACTTTAAATTCTTATCCATATGACTTGCATGAATCACTGGGTTAATAAACCAGCTGTAATGAATACCAGGTTTCATTCTTTCTCTTTTGTACAGAATGATGAATGGAACTCTGCTTAAATGTGCTCACAAAAAAGCCACCTTACATTCACTATTGTCACAGTGAGACTTGGATTTAAGGTTCCATACCCTGGCTATGTCTCTGCCTGACTTTTGAATTGGAAAGATGATTTAAACTCCCCATATTTCAATTTATCTCACATATATAAATGAGTACTTTTATTCAATTATATCTATGAAAACATTAACTGTCTTCAACTACAATCACTTCCCTTTTCTTGTTACCCTCCCCCTTCTATCCCTTCCTTGTCTTTTGAAAAAATGTAAGTGAAAACTGTATGTATTTAGGACTGAGAGTGTTGTTCAGTGGCAGAACATTTCCCTAGCACCCATGAGCCCCTGAGTTTAATCCTGAGCATGGCCAAAAGGGGAGTATATATTTTACATAGGTGTATGATATGGTGTTTTGAGCTTAGCTGGTGGAAGTGATTCATATCTATAATTTTCAGGAGATTGAGGCAAGAATATGGCTGTGGTATGAGGCACTATCTCAAAAACAACAAAAAGGAAAGTAAAGAAGAAAGAAAGAGAGGAAAAGGGAAAGAAGAAAGAACAAAAGTAAGTAAGTAAGGAAGGAAGGAAGGAAGAAGGCATTGCTAATGAAAATCTGAAGCGTGCTTGGTCTAGGTGCTGTCCATTGAGTTCTGTGGCTTTCCCATCCTTCCTCACTGAGCCTTTGGACATCTCAACCTTCATCCCTCTACTTCCCCCACTCTCAGCCTCTTAGTAATTACTACTTTATTGTCTGTTTTCCCGAATTCAATGCATTTAGATTCTACACACAAAGTAGCTCTGTACATTAGATTTATCTCTGTTTCTGGCACATTTTTACCTCATTTAACATTTTTTTTCTGTATTTAGACTCTCCAGATCTTTGTGACCTTTTCTAAACCTTGCTATGCTTTCTGTAATTTTTTTCTCTTGAGAAATGAACCACAGGGGCACTTCGTGTTACCTAATAAGAGTATTAACTCCATGGCCAACAGGGGAGAAAAGATACACAGAGGAGCATCTATAATACTATGCTGCAGCCGATAGCCAGCAGCAGTGGCTGGTACTTCTGAAGTCGGTGAGTCTCAGGAGTGCCAGGGACTCTACATGAAGGAGACACTGAGGAGTGAGTGGGAGTCTAGGAGGTTGGTATGGAAAGAAGGTAGAATTCTTTCAATATGAATTAGAGTATAGGTGCTGATCCACCAAGGCACTTAGATTCTGGTGTAAGATACACTGACTTAAGTGATTTTTAAAAACTTAACGCTGAGTCATCTGTGGCTGGTGGACCCAATCAGCACTCTCATGATGAGAGGACACAGTGAGAGGTATCATCTGTGCTCCACGGAATGGGACCTCACCCAATTCAGGTGTTGAATTTTCTGACCCCTTAATCTTAATCTTACATGTACTCATTTCCAGACAGTTAATTACTGTTTGTTGGTCCATACACTGTCCAGTGTATGGGATTCTGAAAGGGCTAAAGTGACAACTACATTTCATCTCTTCCCTTTCCAAATATAGAATGATTGTCTATAGCGTCTATGTGTACCCCAAGATTGACCTCTAGGGAAACAAAAACATTTGTGTACACATACACCACACACACACACACACACACACACACACCCTTATCAAAGCCTAAGTTTTCAATGACAGTGAATCACAGAAGCATACTTATGATAAAAGAATTGAATTTAGGTTCTAACTACATTGTAATAAATATCAGAAATAGCTATGGTGAGAAGCAAAGATTCTCATTTCATAAAAAGATCACTGGAGTCTAAGAGTAGTAAAGGTAAGGCAGTTTATTTTACAAGTTTGCCAAGTTGTGAATTAGGCTTGGAGAGCAGGAGTATGAGAACAATATAATCCTAGACACATGATCCTGCTTCCCTTCCCTCATTAATGGACAATCGGGAGGGTACAATTCTACACTCCAAATAGGTCATATTTTTCTTTTGTCATAACAAAAACCCTGGGTGGCTTCAGCTCTATATTTCAATCCTATTTATTTCAAAGTCTATTAGGCACACACGCTCATCGTGTCTGCTGGTTGTTGGGCAAGGTTGGCTGCCACTAATTTTGGTATGGGGTGGGAGGACTTAACAACACAGAGTTTGAGTGGGGAAGAGCTTGACTGGGAGGTCTTAGCAGGGGTCCAGTGTTTGCTGTTCATGTGTAGCAGGACCTAAACTAGATTGAGGCCTCATTGAAACTGAGCAATTGTGTTTCATTTCTTACTCTTATTACTGTAATTAAATTAAATCTGCAAACAGCTTGACATTTGTTATTAATTTATTTAACTACAAAATCATGCACTCACAGTCTTTGTCTCAATTGTCACATGACATTTACAGGGGTACCATTTATCTACTAGGCATTCATGCATTTAACATTTTTATTTTAAAAATTTCCTTATATTTGAGAAAATAAGAAATAGATCTAAAAATGTAATCCATCAAATTTAAACTGTAGAAATCAGGAGGAATAGAAAGAAAGAAAGAAAGAAAGAAAGAAAGAAAGAAAGAAAGGAAGGAAGAAAGGAAGAAAGAAAGAAGGAAGGAGAATTTAGAACAGTCTTCTTTTACATGCATACCCTGCATACTGCCAATTTTAATTGTGCAGGGTTAGACCACTCTATTATTCCCTATGTTGAGTGTCAGCTAAAGGGAACTTTACCTTTTAAGAGGGTGAAGATTTTATCTTTTTCATGTGAAAAATTCCTAATCAGGACAGCCCTAGGTTAAAGTTTTCCTTTAAATGATGCTATTTTGAATACGAAAGCACAGTCTGAGTTCTAGAAATCAAGAAGACAGACGCTGAAGGAATCAACAGGACAGATGTTATAACAACCAACAGGTGAGCTTGCCTTGTAAGAGTTCCCTTAACTAAGAGCATTTACATCTTTACCTACCTGTGATGAGTTTCTCAGTTGCCCAGCAGGGGAAAAGGTGGTAGATTATGCAAATGAGAAAAAGCATTTAAATGTCCCCATGCAGGGGAGCATCACTGGAGATTTAAGGGTGCAGCCAATGCTGTCTGTGCTGCCAAGAGGGTACTTATGAGATCTGACAGGACTTTTAGAATTGTTTATACATTTTTGCAGAAGGAGATTATAAATAAGCTATTCCTTCATTCTGTGTATAATCTTCAATGAATTGGACACAGGCTCAAAAATTTTGTGTGAGGGAAGAATTAGATGTGCTTGCAAGGTGCTAAATTCTGATGCAGGTCTCTTTAGCATGGGCACAGAAACAGTACATATTGATACAGGAGTTGATGTACAGCCTAGTTCCCGAGTCATCTTGTAAAAGAAACAACTAGAATCCCAACAGATGAGATTTTAGAGTGTGGATCCCATATTCCAGAATGATTGGTTCCTATGTATAAGGAAGCATTGGCAAGTTTGCTTACTAGGTAAAGGACTTCTAATGTAGGCTTATTTACCTAACACTTATTAATGAGTTTCTACTGTTCCTCTGGTAGATGTCAACTCAAGTGTTGGTTGTGTTTCTCAAACATGCTTAGTTCTAATCCTCCAGAGTTCTCTTTTGAAGGAGTTACAGTCTACAGAGTACTGGAGAACTTCTGTCCTTACTAGGAAAGCTTTACTGTGGGAATGGGAAGAGGGAAGAAAAGAGAGGGCATTTGGATGAATGTGGTCAAAGCACCTTATTTCTCTACTTGAATGAAACCGTCATTATGAGACCCATCACTAGATACAGAGAATACATTCCTGAAAGATTTAAGATAAAATACATTGTTAAAGATAGAGTGAAGAAAAGAAACTGATATGGGAGTCATTGTTGAAAGAGAGCAGCTATTTTAAGGGTCTTATTTCAAGGACCTTGTCTGACCTGGGTCTGGCAGTACATACCTTAATCCAGTACCTGGGAGGCAGGAGCTGTTGGACCTCTGAATTTGAGGCCAGCCTGGTCTACAGAGGAAGTTACAGGATAGCCAAGACTACACAGAGAAAGCTTGTCTCAAACACACACACACACACACACACACACACACACACACACACATACACAGACACACACACACACACACACACACACACACACACACACACACACCAACAAATAAACAAAGTAACAAAAAATCCCAAAGAACATTGTCTGTCCTATGACCAGCAACAGACCCCTTTTTGTAAGGAGTCAAACTAAAATGTTGTTTTCTGAAGAACAAGTGATCTCAGAAAATCACCCTCCAAAGCAAATCAAAAGAGTAAGACATTTTCTACTTGTTTCTGAAGATATCTACAAACTTGCCCAATATTCTTCTATCTCAGAGGAAAAGCCATTTGTCTTTTAATGTATTTTAAGTTGTTATATAACTATATACTTTTCCCTTCTCATTGCCTCCAATGCTTCTCATATATCTCCCTTCTCTCTCAAATTCATGGTCTCTTTATTTATATTAATACACATATATATTATAACGTATTTATAGGAAAAGCCACTTCTATCCAATTGACTTGATGCTAGCTTTCATCCAACAACATGAAAATGGTATCATTGTTGGTGCCCCACATAGCCACTTGTATCTTGTGGAAATATATAGGGAAATCCAAGTTCCTGTTATTATAATAGGATTATTGTCCTGTTACCCATCTACCTAGCAGAAGGCCACAGTTTTGTCATGTGGCTAGTTCTCATTATTGGTTTCCAGCATGGAAACTTGCTCATGAGAGAAGAAGAGTGGAGGGAAACTTGATATTCTGTCCCTGTCCCTGTTGTACTCAAGAATTCTCACTGGTCGCTTAGACAGATCCTTTCTAGTATTCTCTACTGCTGTGTCCTGTCACATATTTCCCTTTCTATGACATAATGACTATCAACCCCACTTGAAAATTCCTAGTCTAAAATTCAGACTCTAAAAAATGTTTTGTTTCCCAGCCACTGGATTGTATTCTACTACTTCTCTATTTAATTTTTTCAATACAAAAAGCACATTTTCAGATGAAAACTCCAATTTTCTACTATTTTTCAGGAATAGAATAGTTACAATGATGGTTAGAAAACTATGCAGATACTTTGAAAATTTCCCAGTATCTTGTGTTTTTATGGGATTTCTCTGTGTACAAATATGTTTGTGTTTGCATTTCTTGTGCTTTTCAGTTGTTTTTTTCCCTCTTTGTTGGTTTTGTTCTCTTCTGTTTTTTGTTGTTATTGTTGCTGTTTGTTTTCTATTGAGAGATAGAAAGGATACGGATTTAGGTAGATAGGAACGTGAGGGAGGATCTGGAAGGAGTTGGGGATAGGAAACCACGATCAAAATATATTATATGAAAAAATTATAAAAATATATATTAAAATCTATTTTTAATAAAAAAGACTAAAAATTTCACTGTTTAAAACAGGTTAATTTTCTTGCCATTAAAACCCCTTATTTCCTCATTCCTGTTTTTAAGGAAAGTTTGATTCTTTCTGCCATAAAAACTAAAACAGAGAATTAACTTAGTTGCTGTGTTGACATAGAAGAGTTCTTTTCTATTTCTTTAGTTTTTCCAACATTTACTTGATCAATGACATTGATCAATAAGAATGGCCAGAATACTGAATGCTTAATCCTTTTCTTTAAAAAAATATTTTAAAAATGCATGCAGCATGTGTGTATGTGGTGTGTGTGTGTGTGTGTGTATGTGCGTGCACTGATGTGCTTGACCATGCCCATGCTTGTGGAAGTGAAGGATGATTTTGGATGCATTTCACTGATAGCCATCTTCCAAGCCCTCCAGGAAAAGTTTTTTCAAAGAAGGGAATGAATTAATGAATATGACATATTCAGCACAGTGCTCTTTGATACATTTATGATGATAATGATGGTGATTTTAAAACTTCACTGGGACAGGTTCAAACAGGATGGAAACTTGAGCACTACTTTATCTAGAACATATATTTTCTGTGTTACTTCACTGACTTCATTATGTGAGTTTTGGATTTCCATTTTGATTTGAATTTCTTCCATGGCATTATCTAACAACTCTGAAGGTCCAGTCCCTGACTTCGTCCTCATCTGCTTCCCAAACTACCAGAGCTGGCAGCATTGGCTGTCCCTGCCCCTCAGCCTCCTCTTCCTCCTGGCCATGGGGGCCAATGCCACCCTTCTCATCACCATCAGGATGGAGGCCTCTCTGCATGAGCCCATGTACTACCTGCTCAGCCTTCTATCCCTGCTGGACATTGTACTCTGCCTCACAGTCATACCTAAGGTCCTGGCCATCTTCTGGTTTGACAACAAATCCATCAGCTTCTCTTCCTGCTTCCTTCAGATGTTTGTCATGAACAGTTTCCTGACAATGGAGTCCTGCACCTTCATGGTCATGGCCTATGACCGCTATGTGGCCATCTGTAAGCCTCTGCAGTACCCGTCCATCATCACGGACCAGTTTGTGGTTAGGGCTGCCATCTTCATTATAAGCCGGAATGTCCTTTTTTCTCTCCCTGTTCCCATCCTTTCTGCCAGACTAAAGTACTGTGCTCAGAATGTCATCAAGAACTGCATCTGCACCAACCTGTCAGTGTCCAAGCTCTCCTGTGATGACATTACCTTCAATAAGCTATATCAGCTTGTAGCAGGCTGGACCCTGCTGGGCTCTGACCTCATTCTCATTGTTCTCTCCTATTCTTTTATCTTCCGAGTTGTGCTCAGGATCAAAGCAGAGGGAGCTGTGGCCAAGGCCCTGAGCACATGTGGTTCCCACTTCATCCTCATCCTCTTCTTCAGCACAGTCCTGCTGGTGCTGGTCGTCACTAACCTGGCCAGGGAGAAGATTCCGCCGGATGTCCCCATCCTGCTCAATATCCTGCATCACCTCATCCCTCCAGCTCTGAATCCCATTGTTTACGGGGTAAGAACCAGGGAGATCAAGCAGGGAATCCAGAATTTGCTGAGGAGGTTGTAAGAGGTACTCTGCCACCCTTAGAACTCATAATAAATAATGGGAAAATAGGAAATCATTTTTATACTGAAAAGAAATTAAAATTTTAAATACTAAATGATTTTGAGTTTGATTTTTACAAACATCTTAGGCAGCATATGAAACATTCACTTTCAAATCTGTTTCTTTACTGCTGTTTAAAAGAAAAATTTGCTATGAAGAAGATGGATACAAGCTTCCATGACATGCAGGAAAAGACCTGCAGGATTTGGAGAGGACCCATAGTCCTTGTCCTTTTCTTTATGACTCACTGTGTCAGAGCCCTGCCTGGGTTTTTTTGCCATGAAGGAATAGTTTGGGCAAAACACTGACAGTGGTCTTAACTGTGTGGTTCTTGAGGTGGAGCTCTTCTATCCTGAGCATCTCAGCTCTTTTATTTTTGGCAAATGTGCCTTTTAGTGGCTTCCTAGATCAGTCTCTCTCCCCTCCCTTCCCCCCTTCTCTCTCATCTCTTCTATTCCACCCTCCCATAGCCCAGGCTAGTCTCACTATATACCATATTTGATTGGAAGAGATTTTGTATTTTTAAATTAAAAATATTGTGTATTTTATGTGTCTAATTGTTTTTCCTATCAGGCTTCCTGATGTCTATGGAAATCAGAAGAGGGCTTCCAGTCTTGAATGCAGAATTTTAGATGGTTGTTAGGTTCCATGTAGGTGCTGGGATCGAAGCATGTGTTTTGTGCA
Organism: Grammomys surdaster; assembly: GCF_004785775.1. NCBI lineage: Eukaryota > Metazoa > Chordata > Mammalia > Rodentia > Muridae > Grammomys > Grammomys surdaster. The sequence goes on from NW_021604697.1 coordinate 737,134, forward strand.
AAAGCAGAAATCACTACTGAGCTATCTCTCCAATCCTAGATTTAAAACTTTTCATCTGATTTTTGACACCAGCTGTGCCCATTCTTGACCCATCCCAAGTACAAATGAGATGATTTGTCTATTTGTTCTACTACAGTGTTTGATAAAGTGTACCCACAGTTTCCCACTATGAAAACTCCAGGATTTACTTTTCATAGTAAAATGTCTTCTACTATTTTGCAGTTTTACTCATAATCATAGCACAAAGAACATGCCAAAATGGATGGATAAAAACCAATGAGGTCTCAGCCCTACACAAAGGTCTATAGGCAAATGAGGAGAGAGAGTGGGAGAGGTGTTCTTTTCCAGGGAAGAGCATACCAATTGGTTGTCCAGTGCGAAACTGTCAGCTCTGAAAACATACATACATTATACAGACTGGGCAGGTTATATTTAGGAATATATGCATGTAATAACAATTAATGAAAAAGCATGCTGTAAATTTGAAGAACATGCAAAAGTATATGGGGGTGTTTGGAGGGAAGAAAGGGACCAGAGAAATGTTGTAATTATATTAGAATCTCGAAAAGGAAATGAAGAATAAATCTGAGGAAGTGGGGGCAATATGGAAGGCATTTGAGGGGATGAGGAAGTCTTAGACTTAATTGTAAGAACTGATATAGCTACGTTACATGGTACTTCTATCATGCTCATCAGAAGAACAAAGTGACTTAACCTGCAACACAAGGGAATAAAGTTAGATTTAAGGAAGAAAATCCTTTCTGGATACATGTTTACAGGTGAGTATTCCACACATCTGAACTAGACAGAGTCCTGCTCTCATGAGGGATAAGAGTAAACACTGAACACAGCTGCCTTGAGAGAGATGCTATCTCTGCCACTCAATGACTCATTTCAAAACTGTCAACCTGAAATCACAATGCTGACTGTGTAAGTGGTGCTGAAGGCTAAGTCATCTGTCACCTTGACACTCATCTCCTGCAGCCTCATGACACAGCACTCAGTAGTTATTCCTGGGGAGTCTGCACCCCACATCTTCTCCCCCTCATTACACGTCAGTTCCAGGGTTTCAGGATCCCTTCTTCCTCTTTTCTATGTGAGTTACTATTGTGTGATTTTAACTGGTTAATATGCTTCATTTCATTCCAAGTGTACCTTTAGTGCAAAACTATCTCTGAGAAGCACAACTCCATTCCTCTGTTTGCATCCCTAAGCCCATACACTCAACATTCAAAGCTGGTGGCTTACCCAGTCTTCTCAGACACCTTACATTGTGTCTGTCTATATCAGTATTTGTGTGGATATACCCTCATCTATGTATCAAAATTGAAAACTGTCTTTACTAATTTTTACAACTGATGCTTTGTATCTTTTCAACTCTTCCCCATTGACTTTTCCTCTAACATCTCATAGCAGTTACTTTTTGTCAGCCCCCAGTACACACTCCATGTTTCTCTCACCTGAAATTTTCTATTATACCTGTAGCTTTGTTATGTCTCATCTTAATCACCTCGAAGACACAGGATCTTCCTAAAATTCCACTATTACCATGTCATTCCTGTATATAAAACACTTTGGTGAATATAATGCATGGAATAAATCATAGACTGGCATGGCAGATTTTGAGAGTATCTTCACTGCGTGGCATCCTAGTAGTTGTGTGTTTCCAGTTTACACATGTTTTGCTGTCACCATGACAACACTGTTCAAATTATACAATCATGTTGGGAAATCTGGCTACCTAAGGTTGCAACCTACCTTGTCTGGATGGCTCCTCTGAGCTCTGTGCAAAATGGAGGACTCCCTTGTTTTAGTGGGGCTTCCTCTTCCCTGTCTGGCTTTATCTGGAGAGCCACACCCCTAATCTTCTACCTAAGAAATGGTATATAGTCCTTGGCAAACCTACAAGTTCTACTTTCTGTTTCTCAAAAAGAACCTGCCCAGCAAGTACTTGGCATTCCTGGAATGTCTTTCCATGCAAATGAGGCATTCCCAGTACTTTAAACTCAAGCCAATGATTTTGCATTTACCCATAGAACTCCTTTCCACTCTCTAAGATTCATATATAGCCTTTCTTCATCCTGAATAATGTGTAGTCACATCAGGTTTTATACTGAAGATCCTCTGAGATGTTTCACTGAGTATCCTCTAAAAGAGTTGGCTCCGGCCACATATATGGCAGAGAATGGCCTTGGTGGACCTAAGTGCAAGGAGAGGCCCTTGGGTCTGAGGGTGTTCGATGCCCCAGTGTAGGGGAATGCTAGGGGGGGAGGGTACGATGGGTGGGGGAGCACCCTCATAGAGGCAGGGGGAGAGGAGATGGGATGGGGGTTCCCACACTGGATACCTGGAAAGGGGAAAACAATTGAAATGTAAATAAAGAAAAAATATATATATCCCCCCCCCAAAAAAAACTCCAAAAAACAAAGACTTGTATCACCCAAATCCTTGGAGAAGGCTTTTCTCAGACAAGTATCCCAGACAGATGGGGATCCTGAAGGTCCCATATATTCTATCAGCTTGTTGTACAGTAGCACCTGCCACCCTGAGGGAGGAAACCAAGGTTGCAGAACCACAGCTGGCCCCCAATGTACATACCACACAGATAAAAGAGGGAGGAGAGGGGAGCACAGGCCTACCTTACAATGGGACTTTTGTGCTCTCTTTCCCTTTCTCCTTTATCTGAATTGATCCATCTCAGTGAAAGAAATCCAGATTCCAGGGCCCTCTCTTTCACAAAGACCCACGGAAGTATTCCAGTTCTGAAAATATTGTCCATATTTTACAATCTTCCTTTATTTATCTATACCATTCTGATTTATCGTCATTGTAAAATTTCTTTCAGTATCTTATAATCTTAGAATTAGATCTCATTAAACTCAGTAATCAAAACCCTCTCTATTGACCCTTCACAATAAATGAATTTATTTAAAAAAATCTAAACTATGTCTGTTTCATATTCTAGTATAAAACTTGAGCAGGCTACTTAAAATTTCTAATCCTTGATTTCTTATCTACCAGTAAAATAAATAATGTTATCTACAAAAACTGTTATAAATATTTAGCAAGTAATATATTCAAAATCTGGATTCATGTTATTCTATAAATTATGGGTTCCATTATTTATTAATAAAAGGTGGTTAAAAATAAAATCTCGAATACATTTTCATTTTTCTTGGTAGTTAAGAGTCCCCTATGTTTTAAACTCTTTATATGTCTGTCTCTTGCTGCTATATTGTAGTAATTCATTGCTATTGCCTCTATGAATGTTAATGGCAGGCATAGAAAAGCCATGACACGGTTTAGTCTGGTCTATGTGATTCACTCTTCAAGAGTTACAACAAAAAATTGATATGATATGTTTTTCACTTTCTGTATTGAGACAGGTGCACTCTGACATAGTATTGATCTCAGTAGGGGCTCAAACACAAACCCATAAAGGCACAGGCATAACAGAATTCTTTGAGATTGCGTATCAATAGATCATTCTGAGTGACTTTTCCATAAATCAGTTATGACTATAATAGCCCTGAGACTTTGTATAATAATAACTACAAAATATCAACTGCTTATGAGAACACATCTCCTAGGTTTCGTTTTTGTTCTCTCTAATTTAAGCAACGATGATAGTTCTGTTGAGAGCTCCATGGTAATCTATCCACCTATAGCAATTCACCCATCAGTACTTAGAATTCTACACAAAGAGTATGTTTATTCTCTTTCTTAGTTATCCTCTTCCAATGCAAGCCTGCTTCTTCATTATTCAGCAGAAAAGCAAAATTACCACTGTGCATTTGTGAAGTGTGTCCATAGCTTGTACAGGAGAAATATCAGGGAGGCTGAGGGGGTAATGATGCTGTTCCTTGGCATCAACTGCCTCTATGCTCTGTGGCTTGTGTGTCCAGAGTAAAAGCCTGGAGCCTGCTGTATTACCAAGTGGTCCTCAGTGAGCCTTACAAAAACCAGAAAAGCTAAAAACCAGAAAAGTGTTTCTCTCCAGGAATCTGAAGAGAGAAATGCATTTAACTCTCTGACCAGGAAGTGGAATGCAGAAAGGACTGGGCTGTAATTCCCTCACAGTCTTGCAAATCCAGCCCAAGCCATCTGTTTTTTGTCAAGTGATTCTTGAGTTCTGTAGGGCAGTCTGACACATCTCCTTTTCTTCTCAATTATAATCCTTTCACCACTGTGTCACTGCACTGATTACCTTGCACTGTTAGACCACTCAGTCTCTGAAGAGTGAGGATGATGCCTTACTTAGGAGAAACTTCCCTGAGCATGATACAACATACATGGAATCTAATTAATCCTGCCTATGACTGGGTAAGGAAACACATATCCAACTGTTTAAATTACAAAATAAATAAGTAGGAACGAAAAAGGTCTTAAAGGACCTGAAAGTTTAGGAACTTGATGAAGCAGAGACTGGACTTCAGGACAAGGACATCATGATCAACAGGAGAATGTCTACTGAGGAGTGACCACTGAACCTTGATGTTCCCTACCCAACATGACACTCTGAGTGCTTCATGGGTGAGGGGCTTTGCTGACTCTCAGCTGTAAGAGACAAGTTAAGAGTTCTAGATGTGGACAGAAAAGAAGGGATTTGGTAGTCACTAGAAGAAACTTCTTTGACTACCTGTAGTAGGCAGGAAGGCTCCTCTCTTGGTTGTGACCTGACTTTCCTTAATCTCCTCAACAGTGGCCTGGATTCCATGAAAGTTCAGAAAAGGGAAAGACAAGAACACAGCCAGAGATGTAGAAATAGTGGGTCTGTGATAATGCACTGATATAAGAGGAAGACACAAAGCACTCAGAGGCATGGCTCCAATGAACACATCTCAGAGAACCTAATATGGCAAGCAGGACACTGTCTTCCTTGTGTCTTGGCTGTTCTCAAGGATGTACCCTTTAAATTTGAAGCTTTGTGTCAGCTATGAAGGAGATAGACTCAATAGCAAGGACAGGACTTAGAAAGTGAGTATCTTTTTTATTATTTAAAAAAAAAACAAAACAAAAAAACAGATACACTGAAACTAATAGAAGAAAACGTAGGGAAAAGCCTCAAACACGTGGGCACAGGGGAAAGTTTCCTGAACAGAATGCCAATGGCTTATGCTCTAAGATCAACAATTGACAAATGGGACCTCATAAAATTGCAAAACTTCTGTAAGGCAAAGGACACTGTCAATAGGACAAAACAGCAACCAAGAGATTGGAAAAAGATCTTTACCAACCCTACGTCTGATAGAGGGCTAGTATCCAATATATACGAAGAACTAAAGAAGTTAGACTCCAGACAACCAAATTACCCTATTAAAAAATGGAGTACAGAAAGGGGAAATCTTACCAGACTCAGGGAGTTTTCAACTAAGTCTTTCCCCCTGACCTAGAGCTTCCAGGCACCCTTCCAGCCTTCACAGTGACACTCTGCTCTAGCTTTGGAGTGATGACAGGGAGACTATGCTCAGAAGAGCTGCATAGCAGTTTCTGAATGTTGAAGAGAAAATTAAACACATCACTCATGGCCTGTGAAGCTAGTGCTTCTAAAGTCGTCAACACTATTAGTAACATCCTCCTGGGCTGGTGTGCTGTGAGCATGAGAAAATGAGAGCATGCAGAAAGGCCTGGGAGAGTCTCCGGCTGGCTGGGAGGTTCAACGAGGTCACTAGGTGTCTGTGAACTAACAGCTTGTAGCAATGTGTCCTCTGTGATCTCTGTGTCAATGTGCTTAATTCTTCTTGTTGGTACTCAGGCCAGACCTGTAAAGAACAAACCTTCTGACTCAGGGGAACAATATCTAAAACTACTAAGAGGTGCTGGGCTGGAGATAAAGCTCAGTCAGTCAAATAAATGTCTGCAGTGCAGGCACTGTGGGGCAGACATAGCAGATGAGCCATCTTGCTGTCCAGCCTGTATCAGTGAGCTCAGGGTCAGTGAGAAACTATTTCTCAAAAAACATGAGGTGGAAATAGACTGAGAAAAATACCATCTACCTCTGGCTTTCTCATGTAGGTGCATCCTTGTACACATGTGCACACATCCCCAAAATCATGTACATACACCACACACACATATACACATGTGCAAACATACATAAAAGCAGACTAACAAGATGTGGTATATTGATGGCTTTTGTAGAATGCAACCCTATCTACCAAGCTGAGAAAGAGTCATAGCAAACGGCTTTGACAAACGTCAGCTCTAAACATGGAGTTCCATATCTGACCTCATTTCCACAGCCCAAGTCCTGTGTTTCATCTTGTTGTTGGTTGTGAAAATTATGAAAGTCCCTTTATGATGTCTCCTTAAAGGAGGGACCATGACTCTGAACAGGCTCTGACCCATGGTCAGGTCCAGGAAGACTTTCCAGTATTTTTGTCAAAGCACGAATTAGTCTTTGGACTGGAAAGACACATGGGATGAGAGAACATCCTGGAAGGATGATTGGATGTGCAGTGTGGCAAGTGCAGACACCTACTCAGAGCTGTGTGGCTAGTCTCTCTGCAGTGCTGACTATGACCCCTAAGCCTGAACACTCTGAGAGCTACACTAGGAAGTGCATGTTCTGTGAGTCATACACTTCGTAGTGATCTGGCCTTTACATTTATCATTCACACAAACTTTTCTCAGGCCTGGTTACAGTCTGTTTAAGTTTATTAGTTCTCTGATTCCACATGCTAGAAGCATAATCTTGGATGCTCATTGTAGCTATTCTCCTGTTGTTAAAAATGCTTCCCTCATTCCATTGTTTTTTTTTTTCCTCCTAAATTCAGCACATTCCTAATGATTCGTGATTTAAGAATACAAAAATAGATTCCACTTTATCTAAATTTTAAATTATACAAAACACTCATCCCAGCTTATGGGGTCCTATTGGATTAGCTAAAACATCTAACAAAATTGGATTACAGTATTACTTCCTCTGTCCACCAAGCTTCAACGACAACTGACATTTGTTGCTTCCATATCGACCACACAATGGGGTCTTTTCAGTTGAATTTGCAGTACAAGCATCTATTCCTAAAACTGACCCAAGTAAATGCTGACTGCCTGGGACCGTGGATTGTCATGAACATTAATCCCATCATCATGGCCAATTTACAGTTCCCTTGAGAGCAATGCTTTTTTCCTAGTGCATTCCCTCCTCTAGTCAACAACTATTAATTCATGCTTGATGGGAGACCACGTCTATTCATTCACCACAACAATACACACAGATATCAATTTCCTATTTTCCAGCTTTATAAGGATGCAAAAGTGATATGCGTTTATCCCAAGACATACTGTTTTGAGTTGAATTTTGATCTTTTCCAAGTTAATGCATGTGAAAGCTGGACAGTGTCACTAAAGTGTGGTTTCTGGGTGACGTGTATTCATGAGAGTAAACAACTGAAATCTACAGTACATTTTCCTAGTAAGCTAGTGTGTTCAGTAGGGTAGGTATATGAATAACATTTGTGACTTACAACATTCAAAGGTGTTTATTGGCTGTTACCCTATCATAAATTGATGAACATCTGTTTTACCTACAACTCCATGTACACTTTTAAGTGTTATAAAATAAATCATATGATACAACTACCCTGGAGTAATATATATCAATTAGAATGTAACATAAATATTATTAGCAATTAAAGTTTTATAGTTTAAAGCTAAACTGTTAGATCCATAACAGGAAGGTGTAGGTGACTCAGAAAATACCCCTTGGTGCAAATCAGTAAACAGAAATATTGGTTAAAGGTGGAAGTGTGTGAGGGTAGGCTAAGGGTACTAGCATGAAGAAAGAGATAAAGATAAAAAGGAATTGTCTTTCACTATTGTTCTTTACTTCAATTTTTGTGACAAGGCCTCTCACTAAACCTGGAACTCACCATTTTGGCTGTACTGACTGAGGAGTAAGCCCTCAGCATCCATCTGACTCCAACCTTCTAGAGCTGGGATTACAGATGTACACCCCCAGACTTGGCTCTTCTATGAGTGTTGGGAAACTCAGGTCCTGGTGCTTGTTTAGCAAACACTTTACCCACTGAACCCTCTCCTCTGCTCCAATTGAATATATTTTAAATTTGAAGAATTTTTAGTTTAAAATTGTTCATTGCTATGCAACTCCATAAAAAGTCAAGAAGTTCCTGCATTACACCACTGCTTAAACATGTTTTCTAAGAGTATTCATCTTGAAATAGTTAAGATCTTATGTCTGGAAATATTTGTTTTCAAATGTATCTATCATCTATCTGTCCATCCACCCATCCGCCCATCCATCCATCCATCCATCCATCCATCCATCCATCCATCCATCCATCCATCCATCTATCTATCTATCTATCTATCTATCTATCTATCTATCTATCTATCATTTTATTTTACTAAACTTTCTTCCCAGTTATTGCTTCCATATTGTGTTTATCTTCTCTGTTTTCTTCCAACTCCATGAGGAATACGCTATATGCTCCCAGTTCAGATATCTAAAGTGGCTTTAGCCCCTGTGGGCAGTGAGAAGAAAAAGGATGGAGTGGAGCTTAGGGTATGAAAATTCCCTTCAGTATCTTTGAGAGACTGGTCTAAATAGTGCAACCAACTGTCGTAAACAGCATTTATGGGAGCTGCTCTGAGAGGTGCTGATACTGGCTTAGAATCAGGAATATTTGAGGAAGAGATGGTGGTGTGGGTGGTGACATGGGTGTCTAATGCAGGCAGGAAGAAGGACTCCTTTCAGTAGGATAACTGTAAGCCTGATGTTAAAATTTTAGATTCTAGCCCTACTTTCTGTTGGGTCCTCCATTTCCTGGGTGTGAATTATACACTACTCATTTAGAAAACAGACACCATCAGGTTAAAGATTCTTGAATTATAACTATACTTTCATCATTGTCTATATAAGCTGGAAACTAAGGAAGTCTCGGTAAATTTGTGTTAACAACTACAGTTCAGCTTCCATAAAAGAGTCTGCTGCACAGGTTTCAGATGACTGAGCTTCAGTTATCCTCGCTCCTTGGTTACCCTTCTGGGTTCTCATTCTACCTTACATGTCAGTGTTCTCTTGCCTCTTGGGCGGATTCGGGATCATTTCTTCCATTACTCAAGCTACTGTATTTTTTTAGAAGACTCTAGACAGGATATGGATATAATTCTTTATCCTCGTTTTATTGTTCTAGGGAAAAGAATTTCATAACCATTTGGAATGATAAAGATAGTTTTACATAAGGACATTTATTTCTTTAAGCTGACTATCATCTAGCTAAGGTAAGTTTGTATAGTCTGTCTTTTAGGAAAGGATAGATATGTTTTTATTTGGATTTGTATGTGAAGTTGCATTTTTTAAACTCAATTTCTACTCTTTTGATCTTCACAATTTTGCCTTTCTTTATTAACACTAATTAGTATTAGTTTTCAGATATTTCTTACACAAAGAATAGTGCATCTAGCGCCACATTTGTTGATATCTTAAAAACTTGCCATTTCCCAGTAAAAGGTAACTATGCTTGTTAATAAAACACAGATATAAATTCCCTGCTTGAAGTAAGGTGTAAGAGAAGAGGAGGCTGTGGGCTGGGGGGAGGTAACTGGGTTGTTGTTGGCTGGAGAGCTAGGCTTTGCAAGATGCCAATATGGTGAGCAGTGCTGGGACAATGAATGTTTGATTATCCCTGTCCTTTGTGGGTATTCATTCTGAAGCAAAGAAGATCAATTCACAAAGAAATCCCCAAAGGGAGACTATTTAGAAAAAAAAAAAGCAAAACCATAGCTTTGAATGGAACCACATAAAGTAGGTTCCCATATACCACCTAAAATCAACAAACGTCTTTGAATTAACATCAGGATTACCTTAACATATTAATCAAAATGCAAGGACAAGTGCAGAGCAGTACTGCCCCATTTTGTACTCAATAGTGTTTGGGTACACACGTGGTTTGTATTATAGTTTTGCTTTAGGCTTCATGGTGCTGGGAAGCCTTTGTAGGGTGATAACAGTGGGTAAACACAGAAGAGTAAATTAGTTTTTTCCTATCTCCAAAATGCCTTTGGCTATTCACACATACTCCTTGCCTTTTAGAAAGTCACTTCTGTTCTTTCAGATGTGAGAGGAAAGCTGGCCATAAGAGTTCTTAGCCATCAACAGGACCACTATCATTGCTGAGTTGAAAATTGCCAAGTGTGAACTTTCTCATATTAAAAGCATAGTTTAATAGCATTAAAGGCCCTGGGGCATATCCACCAAGGCTCAGAGAATAGCTCTTGTGTGAAAACCATGCAACACTTTAGTTCATTACATATTTCATAAGTTAGTTATCACTTATGAGGTTCAATAACGAATGAGAAGCTGCTTAATGACTCATGGAGAAGTCACAGGAGTCAGTTGATTGTATCTAAAAGCCAGTGGCCCCTAAAATCCCTTGTTCTCATCCCACCCACTGTCTAGAGTATTAGATGATGCTTTCATTGTATTTTATCACTGAGTCTATTTTTTATGTCATCAAGGTTGTTTTTCTTGTCCAAATGAAGCCTGCATCTCCAATGAAGTCACCAAATGCAGTCTGTTGATGGCTTTGGCTCTGGCTACTGATTTGCCTGTGATATCTTTTCTTGGAAAAAAAAAAGACAGACAGTCCAGTGACATCTTAATGGTTGGTTAACTTTAAGGCCTGAGTATTTTGTTTCAGTGACAGGAAAATGCATAATCTAAGAGATACAGACTTTATGTTCTTACTTAATATGATTTAGAAAAAGTAACTTTATTTACCTATGCCTTTGATTTTTCCTATGTGAAATTAAACAATGGCATTCTATTTTAAGAAGTATGCTAATATAATTTATTAATCAAATTGGATATAAAAAATGAAAAACAATATAAACAGGAATTATCTAAATAAACCTAGGAAACAATTCTTTGTGACTTTTTAACAGAATGGATGGGCACCTAGGAAAATGCTAGATTACCTCTTATGATCTTCAAATTATTTATTTATATGTGTCCCATGTATGCCATGGCACATGTGTGGAAGACAAAAGATAACCTGTGGGAGTCAGTTCTTTTCTTCCACCTTGTAGGTCCAAGGATTGAACTTAAGCCATTAGGCTCACCCGTAAGTGCCTTTGCCCACAGAGCCCTCTTACTACTTTTTAATGGTTATTATATACCACCCACTTGTGGGTATTCATAGTGTGATGATTTATCTTTCTTCTATCCCCAAGGTTTTCTGGTGTCAGTCATGATCAGAAGGCAACTCATGGAAGCACAAAGCAATACTTCCTCTATCCTGGTCCCTGACTTTGTCCTCATCTGCTTCCCAAACTACCAGACCTGGCAGCATTGGCTGTCCCTGCCCCTCAGCCTCCTCTTCCTCCTGGCCATGGGGGCCAATGCCACCCTTCTCATCACCATCAGGATGGAGGCCTCTCTGCATGAGCCCATGTACTACCTGCTCAGCCTTCTATCCCTGCTGGACATTGTGCTCTGCCTCACAGTCATACCTAAGGTCCTGGCCATCTTCTGGTTTGACAACAAGTCCATCAGCTTCTCTTCCTGCTTCCTTCAGATGTTTGTCATGAACAGTTTCCTGACAATGGAGTCCTGCACCTTCATGGTCATGGCCTATGACCGCTATGTGGCCATCTGTAAGCCTCTGCAGTACCCGTCCATCATCACGGACCAGTTTGTGGTTAGGGCTGCCATCTTTGTAACAACCAGAAATGGGATTCTTACTATGCCAATCCCCATACTTTCTTCCCAACTGAGATACTGTGCAAGAATTATCAAGAACTGCATCTGCACTAACATGTCTGTATCCAAACTTTCCTGTGATGACATCACTTTTAATAAACTCTACCAGTTTGTCATAGGTTGGACCCTTCTGGGCTCTGACCTCATCCTCATTGTCCTATCTTATTCTTTCATTCTGAAGGCTGTGCTCAGGATCAAAGCAGAGGGAGCTGTGGCCAAGGCCCTGAGCACATGTGGTTCCCACTTCATCCTCATCCTCTTCTTCAGCACAGTCCTGCTGGTGCTTGTCATCACTAATCTGGCCAGGGAGAAGATTCCCCCAGATGTCCCCATCCTGCTCAATATCCTGCATCACCTCATCCCTCCAGCTCTGAATCCCATTGTTTATGGGGTAAGAACCAGGGAGATCAAACAGGGAATACGGAACCTGCTTAGGAGGTTGTAAGAAGTAAGATGACACATATTGGTAATCAGAAACAATATTTGTGTTGCATAGAATATTTAAGTATTTACTGCAGGAGTACATTTGTTTTTATTTTTTCCTTTAAATTCATCATTGTATGTTGAGTCTTAGCTCCCACAAGCTTGCACTGATATGATGTGAATATTTCCCTTCAGACATATTTGTCTATCTGCAGCAGTCACATATGGTAGAGAAACATGCACTGGACATGAAGCTTACTTAATTTAACTGATTCTTAAGATGCATTAAAATTTCATACAAGCATGTGATGTTTTGATTATATCACTACACCCTTAACCGAGGCCTCCCCTTCCCATCATTCTGCTACAAGATTCATATTTTTTTTCATAGCCCACAGAATCCAATCAGAAAGAAAAACTTTGGGGGGGATGGGCTCTCATAAAAATTATTTAGTTGATAAGATTGATGAGGTGCTTGGGATTGAATCCAGGACTTTGCACAAGGAGGCAAGTACTCTATCAGTGAGCTACAACATATCTTAAGCATTAACCTTTTTTTTGTTTAAAAAAAAAGTTGTCTTATATGTTTCTAAGTCCATTAAAACCTTCAGTGTGTATATGTAACTTTAAATTGTTAAGTAATCATGTTGACATGGGACCTGATGGAGGGAAGCTGAGCTGTATGTGATGGTAAAGTCAGTCACAGATAAAAGACTGAGAGCTGGGAAATGAGTTTTCCGTTGCACGCAAACCCTGAGGGTTTTGCATTCTGGAGTTATTTGGAAGTGTCCATGGCCAAATCTATGTGAGGTGAACTTGCTAAGTTGTAACTATATACGTGATATAATGAATAAATGTAACTTCAATAGTTTAATAACGTTCTAGTTTCTTAAACTGTGTGTGTGCTTTTACATGTCAAATCTTTTGATTCTCATCAATCAAAAGATTTAATGTTGCTCATTCCTGCCTCCTGCTGTGCATGATGCCTCGACAGATTCTAACACTTTTATTATATATATTTTTAATTGAACTAATAATTTATTTTGAAATGACATTATAGACAAATAAAGAATGGGTAAACATTACAGAACTCATTTGATTTTATTATCTTGCAACAAACTTAACTGTGATTTTGTTTTTCCTCTTGTTGAAATAGATTTTTTTCCTACAATATATTCCGTTTAGTTTCCCTTCCCCCAACTACTCTCAGTTCCTTCCTCCTGGCCCACCCTTCCAGATCCACTCGCTTTCTGTCTTCTTTGAGAAGATAACCATCTAAGGAATAAGAATAAAATAAAATAAAATAAAAAAATAAAATAAAACAAAGTAAGAGAAAACAAATAACTCAAAACTGGAGAAAACAAATGCATTGAAGAAAATGCATAGGATACATATATGCACGCAGAGACACACATGTTTGCAAACACAGGAAGCCCCTGAAAACACAAGGCGAATGACCTCTGAGGTTAAAAAAAATATGCAATGGCATCTACTTCTGGGCATGCGGACTGCCCTTAAGTGGTTTGCTTCCCTAGTGAGACTCCCTTGGAGAAAACAAACTGTTCATTTACACGTGGTTATCACTTGGAGATAGCTTCTGGGCTAGGGCTGGGGCACATGTGCACTTCTGTGCTCAGCTCTAGGATTCTATCTGGTGCAGACCATGCAGGTCCTGTGCATACTGCCCCAGTCTCTGTGAGTTCATATGTGTGTTAAGAGTGTTTTAGGGCTGGAGAGATGGCTCAGTGGTTAAGAGCACTGACTGCATTTCCAGAGGTCCTGAGTTCAAATCACAGCAACCACATGGTGGCTTACAACCATCTGTAATGAGATCTGATGCCCTCTTCTGGTGTGTCTGAAGACAGCTAGAGTGTATTCATATATAATAAATAAATAAATCTTTTAAAAAAAAGAGTGTTGTTTTAGAAAGTTTTATTTCCTTGGAGTCCTCCATCCTCTACAGCTCTTACACTCTTTCCATCTCCTCTTCTGCCGGAGGTCCCTGGGACTTGGGGGGAGGGACTTAATGGACACATTCAGTTTAGGCAAAGTGTCCCAAGGTCTCTCACTCTCATTTCATTGTCTGGCTTTGGGTTTCTGTTTCTGGTCTCTCCTGCTGCAGGAGTTAACTTCTCTAATGAGGCTGCTCCAGGCAGGGAGGCCATGTCCTGTCCTGGAGACTTCTTTGCACACCTAGCAGCAGCTCATGCTCGTGCTCCTTACACTCTGCCATTTTTATTAAATAGTTCTTCCTTAGAATATGAACATCCAACAGCTCTTTCCTTGTGGATAATATGTTTATAGTTTTAAGGTACTCACCCAATGGTATATATGTTTTGAAATGGTCCTTTCTTGCGCTATGCTTTATCAATGCCTGACTTCATGTTGTCCTGTCTGATTTTTCCATCAGATCTGAGGCACCATCTGTACCCCTCTTTTTGCCACTTGTCTTAGATGTATACATTTTTTCTCTTTGTTAAGCCCAGCTTGTCAGCCTCACATCTTCAAGATTCAGGCATCTGAGTTGGTAGGTTTTGCTAAACACATTCTACTATTTGTAGTTCTGATCATACTGCAAGCATTAGTGACTAAATACTGCTTGATATACATTTCCAAGAATTAATTTATCAGTAGCTAGGCATTTTTTGGAATAGTGACTGAGAACTTCCTGTGTGCTATTCCCTGACAGTCAATTGAGAATGGCTTTTGATATGCTGATGAAGAATGACCTAACTGTTCTAAGGAAATTTGTAAAGAAATTTAACTTTCTTTAGTATTTTCTCTCACCAAAAATAGCTTTTATCTTTTTTTTCTGTTTCATAATATCAAAGTTTGATAATAACCAAAATATAAGATGCTTCAATCACCCTTCTACCATCTCTCCCTCCACAGTTGGCTGCTAGTTCATTTTTTTTTTCTGATAATCTTTAAGTGCATGCTCAGTTATCCTCTTAGAAAAATGTGACATGAATGTACCCACTTATACATTGTCCCTGTTCTCCAGCCTCTGTTAAAGTCTACTGAGTGCACAATGCCTGCCTTTATTCACCAATGGAGGTAATTTGGTCTCTTAGAGTCTTGATTGTGCCTCTCTGTAAGCTCTCCCATGCCATGTGAAGGGCTTTATCCATCTTTTCAACCTCATATGCTTTAGAGTAGCTGATATAAAATGTTTTATGTGTTGTGGGTCTTTTGCTGAATAAAAGTGAATAGAACATTATATCTTGTTTCTTACATCCTTTGGATGTTTCTTAGGGAAAGGCTTGTATTATTTATATACTCTATTCCCCAAAAGGCAACTGAAAAGTCTCCTATAACTTAAAGTTCAATGCAGCCTCATATATCATAGAACCCAAGATTTCTTCCCTTGGAAGGAGGCTGAGTTTTGTGTAAACTCTGGCATACCAATTTGGCACCTTTGATCTCAATATAAGCTCTGGTTTTCTGATCTAAAGAAGAAAATATTTACATTTGTATTCTGTTTTTGTAGATCCTAGAAGACTTAATTTGTGAGATAATTCTAAACCTGAACTCAGTTGGCAATTAACTACTAAATGCAATGCCTTGATTCACTTTCCTTTGCTTTACTGCTGCGTCAGAGTCTTCAAGCACAGCTGGCCTTTATTATATAACACACCATGTCCAGGTAGCAGGTCTGCCTGCTGTTCCATTCACAGCCTCTAGTATAGTTTCTCTCTTACTGGGTCTTGTTCCTTATAAAACTCTTTACTTATTTGAAGATAATATAACATTATGTTTTGGAAATTTATTTAGAAGCCATTAAAATCTTAATCTTTTGACTCCATTTTAGATGTTGATATTTGGCTCCCATTATGATTGAGATGGACTCAGCAATGTTCTTCACAAGGAAAGATTAAAGTCTGTCCATGGGCTGTGAATGTGGCTCACTGGTAGAGCATGTGTCTGTATAATCTGGTATGATCTACATCCTAGAGTTGAGCCTGGTTCCACTGATATGGAAGTAAATAATGTTTTATATTTGAAATGTTTTATATATGGTTAGGTGGGTAAAATATTAATGGAGCAAGCACAACGACCAGTACTCAAGGCAAGTATTAATGGAGCAAGCACAACGACCAGTACTCAAGGCAAGGCAGAGGCAAGAGGGACCACATCTCTTTGGTCAACTACTCTAGTGGAAATGGGTAAACTTGAGGTTCAGTGAGAGAGGCTCTGCCTCAGCAAAGTAAGGTGAACAAGTGACTAAGGAAAGACATCCTGACGTCAGCCTCTAGCCTCCATATACACAAATTCATGGGCAAGCACACCTGTGTGCACGCATATGCACATACACACAGACACCAATGGACAACAACCTCAAATTAGTCATTTGGAAAAGTAATCTCTATTTCTTCCTTTCTTTCCTACTTTTAATACCCTCCCTTCCCCTTCATTTTGTTCTTTCTCACCTCTTTCTTCCCCTTTCCTCTCCTCCCCCCCTCCTTACTTGTTCCCTTTCTTGCCTAGCTTACAGAATTATATATGCTAGGCAGCACGCTAACCACTGAGTTATACCCATGGACCTACAATTTTTTTGTAATTTCTCCCATTTGTTTGTAATGTTTCTTTGAGGCCATATAGAAATGCTTTCTGTGAAGGTAAAAGTAAGTGATTTTAATAATATTTCATCAAATATCTAGAAACTTGGTATCTCTACAGCAGGTATATTGCTTATTCACCTTCCAAATTGTTTTCTGATCATTTTTAATGTGCTTCCTTCAATATCTTTTTAGTTCCATTAGATCATTATTGGTTTCACTCACTTTTGCATATTCTACTGGGGAAATTAGATTAACAAAAGTGCTTCTAGGATAGATTAATAAAATGTGGAATGCAATAGAATGGGAGAGGGATCTATCTATCTATCTATCTATCTATCTATCTATCTATCTATCTACCTATCTAATATCAAATCATACCATATACAGGTATGTGTATGTATGTGTGTATATATACATACATATGTATAATAGAATAGTAGTCCATATTATAATATAATCCTTTCTATTACAAACAAGCACATTAGTGAATACAAGTACATTTTTCAAAGTGTGTTTGTGGAAGGTGAGGCACGTGTCCTGAGCAGCAGGATGGGAAACTGTTCAGCCAGCCACCTTGAAAATTGCAAAGAATCAAACAATGCAGACATAACTCATCTCCTGAAAGATTGTACCCTAGTTCTTGAAATGCTTTTTATTTAGAAGAACAGTAAAAATGGAAAAAGAGAAGGTAAGAGATGATGAAAAACCAGACTTAGAAAGCTCTTTGGACTTTTCTGAACAGTGTAACCTGCTTGAATTGTTGGAAACACTTGGGCATCTTATTCTCACCGGTACTCAGAGTTTCTGGATGGGTGATTCTGATGGAGATGAGGAACAAGAGGAAAAGAATGAAGAGTGGTATGAATTGTAAGAAAAAAGTGAAAAAAGATCCAAGCAAATTACTTCTTTGGGCTGCTGAAAAAAAGTCAGCTTGCTATAGTACAGAGACCACTCTCTGAGAAGGCACTGATGTGAGCGCTGGGGATGAAGATGAGCAGACCCCTCCTCACCGGACAGCCTACAGTGGACATTTAGATGGTGAGGTGAGCTGATGGCTCAGGGGGAAGATGTTCATGTAGTGACTGAGGGTGGATGGACACCACTGCACAGTGAAATAACACCAGGGTGTTCTCTTTTCTTACTTTAGCACAATGCAGACATCAATGCCCAAACACAAGACCTTTTGACCACTTTGCACCTTTCTGCTGGGAACAAAGACAGCAGAGACACACTGGGACTCCTCCTGATGAATCGCTACATCAAACCAGGGCTAAAGAACAACTCATGAGAAATGGTTTCTGATATAATCAGGAGAACGAGCACCTATCACTACCTCTTTGAAACTGTGGAAGGCTGTACGAACTCTCCACCTCCTTCTTAATGACTCTAGTAACTTTCTTGAATTTCAAATTACCAGTGCCCCCATATATGAGAAGTAAAATATTTCATGTACAGAGAACAGATGTCTGACTACAGAAATTCTATTCTACACATCACAGCTTTCTTCCAAGAGAACTGCCTAACCTTGATGTCAAATGTATTTGAGAGGTATTTTTAAAATTATGCATCATCTCTGCTCCTGAGTGGTATCACTTCCCACTGCAAGCAGTACACTTCAGCTTATGCAATACCTAGTCATCTCCAGAGAGACAATGCATGACTTTAAAGCAAAAGTATTTTTATTGCTATTTATTGATTTATTTACATTAGATGTGTCTGTGTATCTTCAGAGAGGCAGGACCCCATGGGATCGATATTTGAAGGCTGTGCCTTTCCAGCCTCAGGAGAATGGCTATTACACAGATAACAGTTTAATAAAAACATCTAGATACCAAAACCATAATCATAGGGCCATTGAGAAATTGAGTAGCCACACATTATCTCCAAGCCATGGGGTAGTCCTATCTTCTTTCCAAAGGAAACTTAGTAAGTACTTCAGGAACTATGCATCAGAAAACCAAGTTCAAGTGATCATGAAGTTTGTTCTCTGACTTTGTTATTTATTTCAGGATGTTTTTACATTCTTGTGAATGTACACGATGACCATGAGGATAATTTGTGTCAGAAGAAATTGAGCAGCCAGGGTGTGGGTCATCTGAACTCATAGGACGTGTCTGTATTCTTTCTCACTGACGGAAACAAAAAGAAGGAAAAAAAAAACCTCATTGTATGTGCATAGTCTTATTGTAGCTTGTTATATCGTCTTTGGTTGATGTCCCTGGGAGTCCTGCTCTTTTCTGAGGGAAGGTGGAGAGGGTGGATTTCTGGGAGAGGGATGGTGAATGGGAGAGACTGGGAAAGGAGGGGAAACTGTAATCAGAGTGTAGTATATGAGATCTTTAAAAAAAAGGAAGACGGAAAGGTGACTGAGAAGTATAGATTCACAGAGAGAATGTATCTATGGGAAAGAAATCTATAGCTCTGTAAGAGCTGGAGGGAAGGAAGGAGGAGAAGAAGAGAGAAAGAGAAAGAAAGAGAGAGAAAGAGAGAGAGAAAGAGAGAGAGAGAGATTGCTCATATTGGAAGGCTAGAGATCAGTCAGAATTGTGTATGTGTAACTTAGGATAAAGATAGTGGGAATAGCAGGCAATAGATCTGAAACTGATCAGAAAACCTCTATGGGAAGCCTGTATTAGAGAAAAAAGGAACATCTCTAAAGCTTGCCTGGGAATATATTTGCATCCTATATGATAGATACCTTTAACAGCATCCCCTAAATCCAGATATAAGGAGTCAGTTTGCCTCTCCAGAGGAGAGCGTGGCTTAACAACCTCACTTCTCTTAAAAATAAAAGGAATAGTGAGATTCCTTTAGTTATTTCTTATATTAGGGAAATATATATATTATCCTATACATTCTTTTTACAGAAAACACTGAACTAGTTTTGGTCCTTGCCAAATACACAAAAGTGTTGGTACACCCATGTTTTTATATGTATTTTCTCTCTTTAATCATTTTTATGCCTGTTTTCTCACCACTAATTATTACTATTTTTATTAAGGTAGTTCTTTGACAATTTGGCATTACTCTTTCAATCCTTTTTTATCTATCTTTCCACAGAGCAAGCCCCTCTCCTCCGTACTTGTCCTTTTCCCAGATTTATGCCTTTTGACTTTGTTGTGTGACATATTTAATTAGGGCCATCTGTATGACTGTTGTGTGACTGTGGGCCATCTGGGGCTGCCCATTGGAACCTAGTGTAGCCATCAGCAGGTACACCGATGAAGGTAATGGCTCCCACTTTCTTTGAATTTATACAGAGTAAATGGTTCAGCAGTTAGGAATAAGATCCCGTAGGTATCTCCTTTACCCATGCCTGGTTGTTGATGGGCTCCTTTTTATGCAGATCTACTGTGCCATCTGTAGTTGTTAAGAGGTGTGTTTGCACAGGCAACACAGTGTCCTGTGTTGACCAGAAGATGTCCTTTAGAAACCCTTCTCTCTATATTCTGGCTCATACTTGTACTTTTCTGCACCTTCTTTTACAGTACTCCTGACTTTGATGATATAAAAATCTTGTTTAGGGCTGAGTACTAGCTAGCTGCCATTTATTCTGTGGACCATGTGCAGCTTCTAGTCTCTTCGTCCATCACAGTTCATTAGACAGAAGTGCTTCTTTGATTAAGTGTAATTTAGAAAGTAATTCAGTGCTATGTCAGTTTATTAAAACAACAGAGTTAAGTCACCACCTTATCCTATGGCCTCCCTGTCATGGGCTTTCCAGTGAGTTTAATGCCATGTATGTATTATCTACTGTGGAATGGATCTCAAATGTAGAAAATGGTGAGTTACCCCCATAACAGTAATGATACTATTGTTTGTCAGGTTGGTATCATAGTTTATAGAGTTCAAATTGACTCCCCACCCTGCAGCCTAAATATCACATTCTGACACTATGAAAGGTTATCAGGTAAGTAAGAGGCTTCTATTTCAGTTTCAGCTTGTGTCTTTGTATCATGGTTCTGAGTATGTTTCACCATTAATTGATGTTTTTGCTTTCTGCTTAATTCACATTTTCCATGAGTGTTAAGCATCAGTTATAGTAGCCTTTAGTAGAGAAAAATGTGGAGATAATAAATAATACTGTATATTTGTCAAATATAGGGTACTTTCAATGATCAATTAGGCCTTTATATCTGCAATGGGGTTATTGAATGCCTATCTTCTACCAGTTGGCTAGTATGTGTCTCTGTGATACAATAAAAAGATGAGATTCCACCCAAAACATCTTACAAAACAAATATAATTGTGGGTAGCAAAGTTTGATTAATATTTTATTAGCAACATGCCTGGTCATTTAAGGACCACAGGGAGAAAAGAAAAGAAAGAAGTTTAAAGTGATAAGCAAGAAATCACTTTTCCAAGAAGTGGAGCTTTTGGTACAAGTAAGAATGAGGCAGGTAGAAGTTAATTTTGGGTGACAAAAAGACTCAATCTAAGGGAAAGGAATGGTATACACGAAGCTCAGAGTGATTTACACAAAGCAAAATAGACCCTCTAAGTGTGGCTGCATCTTAGTGCAAACAATGAAGTCTATCTGGGCTGAGAACTTATATGAAGGAATTATTATCTTCACATGAAATTATGAGCGTTAATGGAAATTATCTCGTCAGGAAGCTGTGTGGTCCAAGTAGAATGGAAATGGACATACATTAATTTTGTTGATGAAACAGTGGAACCTTTGAATTCTTGCCTGTTTCTTTTCAGCTATTTTTCAGCCCTACCTGCCATCATGGTATCATCTCCCAACAACACAGGGATTCAGGTGACAGAGTTTCTGATGATCTGCTTTCCAGGAATGCAGGACACACAGCACTGGCTATCCATCATCTTGGCTCCCCTCCTGGTTTTGGCCCTTGCAGCCAACTTTGTGCTGTTATTCACCATCCATCAGGAGGCATCTCTGCATGAGCCCATGTACTATCTGCTTGCCATCCTCTCTGTGCTTGATGTCATCCTCTGTCTCACAGTCATCCCCAAGGTCAGACCCTCCCAGGCCACTCACTTTTCATCTTCAGCTAGTTAGTTCTTTGTTCTTTGTGTGAATTTTCTTATTCCTGAAGAAAAAAAATTCTCAATGTGTCACTCAACCATTATACCAGATCCTTCTCTCAGCTCCAAGCTGTGTTCTTTTTTATTCTTTTTCCATCTATCTATCTATCTATCTATCTATCTATCTATCTATCTATCTATCTATCATCTATCTATCTATCATCTATCTATCTTTATTTATTTTACATCTCAATATTAGCCCTCCCTCCTAGTCCTCCCACAGTGCCTCCTTCCATTAGATATAAAACTTGATCTTCATGCAGCTCTCCTTTTACTCTCAATGCTTACATTTTGAAGTTTTAATGACCTCCCAACTGATAACTCTTCTCCTATTGTCTGTTAGTGATATATTAAAATCCAAATTTCTCCTCAGTTCAAGAGATACTCTCCTTGACTGCAATTTCCTACTTCTCTGTCTAAGTGATCTAGGATTTAGTCACTGAAATGTAATTGGATTTTTATGTCATATTCTTAGAAAGAAAACATTTTGGGGAAGATATCTCAAAGTACAAAGGGACTAGAGATGTTCCAATGTAAGCATTGGACTTACTATCTTTGATCCTCCTGTGACACATGCATCCTTAGATGGCAGATGAATCCACTGGGATTGGTTAAGAACCAAGGAACTCAACTGAAGATAAGATATGAATAAATGCTTTCACAATAAAAGTTTGATTCCTAGACTTAGAGAAAAGGTATAAACTAAAGTCTGTAGATCAGTGGTTCTCAACCAGTGGATCATGGCCTCTCTAAGGGGTTGAACAACCCTTTCTCAAGGGTTGCATATCAAATATCCTGTTTGTTAGATATTTACATTACAATTCATAACAGTAAAAATTACAGTTATGAAGTAGCAATGAAAATAATTCTATGATTGGGGGTCACCACAACATGTGGAACTGTATTAAAGGATAGCAGGATTAGGAGGGTTGAGAACCACTGCTGTAGATTAACATGGATATAGAAAGTATTTCAAACTGGGATGCTATCCCAGTGAATTCAAGATTTGGATGGTTTTACTAATATACCTTAAGAATTTCCTAAGGCTAGATATTCTATGATGATAATGAATGCACAGAGTTTTTTAGTATGATAATTCTGGCAGGTCCTGCTTATCTTCTGGTTCAACATGAAACCCATCAGCTTTGTGGGCTGCTTCCTGCAGATGTTCATCATGAACACCTTCCTTCCTATGGAATCCTCTACCTTTCTGGTCATGGCTTATGATCGCTATGTGGCTATCTGCCATCCCCTGCGCTACCCATCCATCATCACAGAACAGTTTGTCATTAATGCAGCCATTTTTATTGTTGCCCGAAATCTTCTAGCGACACTGCCCACTCCAGTTCTGGCTGCTAGACTCAATTACTGTGCCAGCAACGTGGTGGAGAACTGCATCTGTGCCAATATTTCTGTAGCAAAGCTTTCCTGTGGAGACATTCATCTAAATAAGCTCTATCAATTTGTGAGTGTTTGGTGTCTACTAGGTTCTGATCTGGTGCTCATCTTGCTATCTTACTGCTTCATCTTGAGGGTTGTTATGTGTCAGCAGTCTGGAGGCACAGTCACCAAGGCCTTGAGTACTTGTGGTTCGCATCTCATCCTTATACTTTTCTTCTATACACTGTTGCTAGTCTTTATCTTCACAAACAAGGCAGGAAAAAAGATACCATCAGAGGTACCAATTCTTCTCAATGTGCTGCATCATCTCATCCCACCTGCCCTCAATCTCATTGTGTATGGAGTACGAACCCAGGAAATCAAGCAGGGGATTATCAAACTATTCAAACACTAGTTGTGAGATACATGAGCTGAAGAAGGACTTTGTAGAAAGAATTGTGAAAATCTGGCCATATTTTATTTTTGGTTTGATATGGATGCTACAATAGACAAAATATGTGTATGTCGTTACTTTCATCTTGAACTTACAACTTCAGAATTACTATTACAATGTTTTCTTGCACTTTCCTCTATGAATATATGCTAAATCAACCTTTAGGGATACACGGTGTTCTTCATTTTGACTCTTTGACCATGATTTGTCAATAACTCAGCCATTAAACATGAATTTATCACCTTCTGTGTGTTTTTCAATCTTTATGTTCTAATTAGGCATCATAATTTATAGGATGAAGGGACACTTTGAAAAGGACATGGGGCATATGAATAGGATAGGGGAAACCAGGAAAGCTTCTTTCAGTACACTAGGTTAAAAGTGATTGATAAACAGTCTGGATCAAGGGAGTAAGTGAAAATTGAAGTTTTGAGTCACAAGATTTGTAGAGAATCAATAAAGTGAGTAGATAGTTCCTCCTGAGTCTAATAATATAATCCTTAGTAGACAAGTATTTGTCTCAGAAATGCCGAGGACTCATTCTGTGTATAATCATCTCACTAGACTACTGATTTGAATAATGCCAATTTCATTTACGGAGAATCCCATTTTTTCTCTTTTTAATTGTTTTATTAGTAACTTTTTAAAAATGTTAATCAAAGGGTTTATAAGTTTGGTAATGCTCAATAAGAAGATGCCCATACAATCAGAAGTGTAACCCAATACCCAATCTAGATATACCAACTATCTTTGACTGGCGGAGACACGCACCTCCATGTTCCCCCCTCCTCTCTCTCATCTCCTAGCTCCTCCTCTCCTCCTCCTCCTCTCCTTACTCCTCTTCTTCCTCTCCTTACTCCTCTAACCTTAGCTCCTCCTACATATCACCCTTCCTGTTAAAATAAAACTTTTCTCTCAAAATACAATTAGAGCATAACTATACCAATTTGTATCAGTAAGGTACAAGATAGTATCCAGTCCATCATTTAGTTGACTAACCAGAACCTCTGTCATCTCTCCTAACTAAAAGGCTTAGTTCTGAACCTGGCTTTTTTCTTGGCTTTAGAATGAATGTCAGCTTAAAACCATCCTCTCAAATCCTTTCTCTCAAAGTAAATAGCTGGGATTGGCTATGACACTATAAGTCTTCAACCCCGTCAGAAATCCAGAATGATTGAATTAACTGAAATTATGGGAAGCACAAGCATAGCTTCTAAAACTTAGCCAATTTATAGAGACCGCTGAATACCTGGACAGTCCCTATACTACAAAACGTTGGAGCATCTGATCTTCAGCCTTCTGGCCCAGGATCATCTGACAGACCTAATGGTGCAAAATTATTAAGGGTTGATTACTCTGTCTTGGCAGATATAATCAGTCAACTATTCCACCAGTGTGTCCTTTTCTGGACAGTAATTTGTCTGTAGATGAAAAAAGGCAATTCTTGGCTAGTGGCTGTCTCACCACAACTGGAGTAACTCCAAAGATGCTCAATTTCTTCTTAGAATCCAAGACAGGAAGCTGTCAGGAGCAGACAGGTCTCTCATCAAAATGAACATTGATACAGAAATATTTGTAACGTCAATTCTGTGGACTCCTGACGTTTTGAAAACCAACTATCCATGTAAGGTAATCTGGACTGTTGTCTGTTAACTCCTCTCAGCTATTTCTAAATAAAATATAGAGGAGAATCCCATTTTAATCCCCAAATTGTATACTCCTGCTTTCTAACCCCGAAATGAAAATGCATGTAAATCTACAATCAGAAAAATTCACCAAGTCTGGGTCACTTTTCCTGGTATGAAATACCTCATTAAATGATTGTCTATATAAGGTATAGCCATATATATTTGGTCAATTTTGTTCACATCCTATATGGTAACAAAACAAACAACTATTGAACTTTCTCCTGTTGTCCTCAGGGTCACCCTAGACTAACTAGAGCAGTAATGAAAATGAATGTGTGAGTATGTTGTAGGCTATTGGTTACTTTGAGTATAGTTGCATATGGCAGTTCTCTTTCTAGGATATTTTTTGTGAAATCTTCAGATTGATTTCCAAAATAATTGCACTAGTTTATCTTTCCACCAACAATGGATGACATGACGCTTCCCTTTCACCAGATCAATGACAGTATTTGTTGTCAATGTGCTTTTTATGATGTATGATTCCCTAACTCTGAGTCACTTCTGATATGAAATATCTCATTAATTGATTGCCTGTATAAGGTATAGCCATATGTGTTTGATCAATTTTGTTTACATCCTGTATAATATTAAAACAAATCAATATTAAAGCTTTCTGTGGTCTTTAGGATCACTGGGGTAGTACAGTTAGCATCTGCTTGGAAACATAAGTGCACTTGTGTCTCTTTAAACATAAGTCATAATTGAGCCTAAAATTGGGTCAAAATCATGTTAACATAATATACTATTTATTATTACATTGGTTAATATAGCTGATAAAAATCTCACTCTTACAAATATTAATGTTATAATATCTTAATTGAACATATTATAACTCAATAATAACAAAAGTTCTCAAAATAAAAGTAACATCATTTCACCTTAAAGCAAAACTAGATTTTTTTTTTAGCTTCTTTCTTACTCTAGTCAGAATGGTCACCATGAAAAGGACAATACCAAAGCTTTTAGGAAACAGAAACTGAAATAGTTCACTAATATCTATTCAATTTTTCCATCAAGCAGAAGCATAAAGTCTTTTTCAGTAGTTGGATGTAAGTGGGTCCATAAATGATGTCTGAAGAGGAGTTTTAATCCAGCAACATGGCTGCTCAGGCACGTGATCATAGCCAAGCCCTTGTAGGCCTATGTGGTCTGGCTGGAACACAGGCACACTTTGGATTACAGTATGACCTGGCAGGAATACAGACATGCCCTTAGAACACATCTTTAATCCAAAGCAATGAAGGTATGGCTAGTTTGTAGAAGGAAACAGCCATTTGAAAGTTTGAAAGTGACATCTAATTGAGGGACAGACAAAGTGATAAATCAGAGAAAGATTTGAGAGAATGAATCAGAGATGAGATACACTCAACTCATACAAGAACAGCACAGGAAAGAGAAGCTACTGAGGGAGAGAGAGAGAGAGAGAGAGAGAGAGAGAGAGAGAGAGAGAGAGATAGATTATAGTTTTACTGCTATATTTTTATAGAGACAGGTTGCAAAGAGAACAAGTTA
Source organism: Grammomys surdaster (assembly GCF_004785775.1). Taxonomy (NCBI): domain Eukaryota; kingdom Metazoa; phylum Chordata; class Mammalia; order Rodentia; family Muridae; genus Grammomys; species Grammomys surdaster. The sequence continues at coordinate 763,930 of NW_021604697.1, forward strand.
GATACAGGTAAAGACAGAATGAGCCAGAGAACAAGAAGGAGCCAGAAGATAAGAACATATTGCCAAAGTTAGTATGAGGCCAAGCAGAACAGTTCAGGCAGAAACTGAGAGAAGCTGGATTAAATCATTCAGTTTGGAAGAATTGATTTTATGGAGACTAGAAGCTTCTGTGTCTAGGCCTAGGGATAGTTAGAGCAGAGAAAGAAATGTTCTAGGCTCAGTCCAAGCCATGTAGTTTCACAGCTTGAGTGTGGCTCTCACCTTTTTCCTTCATCCAAGGAAATAAAAGCAACACTTACAGATGTAGATATACAATCTTTAGGCTTGCTTGGGTTTTGATCTGTAAGTATTTGGAAATGCTTCCATTTCCTCTTTCAACTGTGGTTGAGGAAACAACGTGGGAGCTGTCTATGTTTATGGTAAACAAGGAATATGGAGGAGGCTCTTCAGTGTGAATGATGCCGGTTTCAGGAGGGTCAACCATTTTGTAGACTCTCAGGATTACACGTGCATTTTGAACCAACTTCTCCTGCATCAGATAAAGACCTTGAAGCTGAATGATACTCCTCATTTGTTCTAAGCTGCACATGTTCTTTGCAGTTGTGCAAAGACTAGAATGGAGAGCTTGGAGCTCAAACAGCTTAGGTGTTTATTTTTTTTCTTTTTTCAAGTTATTGCTTGCATTTACAAGTAACTCATTTTTTTTCTAGTTGTTTCTAGAAGGAAAGAAAAGTAACCTCTCAAGATTCCTTGGATCCAGATTAACAATCTTCCAATATTCCTGAGATTGGATTGGTTTGTATTTTGCCTAAATATCATGTAGCTTTCTCAGTAATTGCAAATTTCCATACATCTTTGTATTTCTAATCTCTAATAAGACTTTTGAATAAAAAAATAAGCTGATTGAAATATTTTTTGCCCAACTAGAAATGGACTGTAGTGTACTTATGTTGTATTATAGAGTATCTTATGATACATCAACACACATAAACAGAACCCTATACACAGGTCACAGGGCATGTGTAAATCCAAGAAAGGAAGTTTCCAGTGCAGCAGTAATGTTAAGTCATGAAGGAAGAAGCTTGAAGTGATGGCTCCTCCTCCTAAATTCAATAAAACGCACCAGGTTACATGTCAGTGCTTCAAAGAACTCTGGCTTGAAAGCTTTGGGTAATGACAAAGAAGCTTTGCTTGAAAACACAAGGGAGATGGTAGGAAGATGCTGGCCTGGGTGGATGTACACAAAGAAGACTTGCTTCTGGCTGTAGCCACTTTCCATAATTCAGAGCTGGTCATTAATATGCTGTGCTTTGTTCATAACCTCGTTGTATAATTAGATTAATTTTATTGATGAAAATGAGCTTCAGTTGAGGCCACTAATGTCTACAGTCACAATAAATATAAATGTGCAGAGATTATCAATGTAGGAGCAGCTGGGGGTTATTTTTCTAGTATAGTGTTTACTCTTTTTGGATTTTCCTACTTCAGACAAAATAGAATATTTATTTTTTGGAAAAAATTAAAAGTCACAGAAATATGGGATGCTTTGTTTGACTTTTATTTTCAAGATAGGGTTTCACTGTGTAGTTCTGGCTGTCCTGGAAACCTCTTTGTAGATCATGCTTGCTTTGAACTCAGAGATCCACCTGCCTGTGCCTCCTAAATGCTGGGATTAAAGGCAGGTGCCACTACACTTGGATGAGATAGGGAATTTGTGTGTGCGTTTGTTGGGGGTATTGAGTATTTTAGAGGAAGGTAAAGCCAGGAATATTTTTTTACAGTTAGTACTTACTTTATTCATGAGAATCTTCTGAGTTAGTGTTCCAACCATTTTTCTATCAATATAATAAATCACCATGCATTAGGAATGTAGAGATGCAGTTGTCTTGTTTACCACCCCTTCTTTAATAATCTCTTGATTCCTTGCTTGATCTCCTGGGTTCTCACCCCATAAACAATGGGATTAAGGGCAGCAGGGATGACATGGTGGAGGACATTGAGCAAGATTGGCACATCAGAAGAGACCTTCCTCTTAGCTACATGTGTGAGGATAAAGACTAAAAGGATGGTGCTAAAGAACAAGATAAGGATGAAGTGAGAGCCACATGTGCTCAGAGCTTTGGCTACAGCGCCCTCTGCCTTTAGTCTCAGCACAGCTCTTAGTATGAGGGTATAGGAGAGGAAGATGAGGATTAGGTCCGATCCCAGCAAAGTCCAGCCTACAGCAAACTGATAAAGACGATTGACAGTGACATCATTACAAGAGAGTCTAGAGACAGACATGTTGGCACAGATGCAGTTCTCAATGACATTTCTCCCACAGTAATGGAGTTGTGCTGAGAGAATGGGGATGGGCAAAGGAATAAGGACATTCCTGACCAGAATGAATGTGGCTGCCTTGACTACAAATTGGTCAGTGATGATAGATGGATATCTCAGTGGGTGACAGATGGCTATATAGCGATCAAAGGCCATGACCATAAATGTACAAGATTCCATAGCAAGAAAGCTGTTCATGATATACATCTGGAGGAAACAGGCAGAAAAGCCAATGGGCCTGAGATCAAACCAGAAGATGGCCAGTACCTTGGGGATGACAGTGAGGCAAAGTACGATGTCCAGCATGGAGAGGAGGCTGAGGAGGTAGTACATGGGTTCATGCAGAGAGGCCTCCATCCGGATGGTAATCAGAAGAATAGCATTAGCCCCCATGGCTAGGAGAAAGAGAAGGCTGAGTGGCAGGGAAAGCCAGAGCTGCCAGCTGGGAGACCTGACAAAACAATTTAGGAGGAAGTCTGAAACTCCAGTAGAGATGCTGTTGTTCCTGTGTTCTGTCATATTTTATCATATAGTCCTACAACTTTCTTTTAGTAAGCTGTAAAATTAGGATTTAGATAATTAGGCTCTGACTCTGGGTATATGAGGGTAGAGCAAGTGGCTTTAGTTATATACAATTGTAGCAGGTTACCCAAGTCAACCGACTGTATCTGCTTATCTCTGGTATCTTGTTCCTGGGGCGATACTACCACTTTAACCAGTGTCGAGGAAGCAAGTACTGAAGTAGCAAGATTTATCTATACATTTGATTTTATCTTTGAAAGAGTTAGTATTATCTTTGCAGAAACTAAAACTGAGAAAAGTACTTAGGAAATTATTTTCATGTGCAGGTGAAAATGTAATATATTTTTCTTCCTATTTTTTGTAATACTCACATAAACTATTATCCAACATCACTACCACAGTGTAACAAAATAATGTACAGAGCTTGGCATGAAAAGGACTCAGATTAGTGTCTCTAGTTCACATAGCATTCCAGCCTTTGACTGTATTTACTTTGCTTTAATTATATATTTTTTATCTACTCTACAATGAAAAGAGTGAGTGTCTCAAAAAATCATTTTTATTTGGTAAGGATGTACCTTAGAAAATAGTTGGTCTTCACTCTATTTCTTAACTCATCAAGCTTTTAGGAGTCCTAATCTCTGGACCAAAGTGTAAGGGGCGCGCACATAGTGGTCTCGCCAGCAAAAACATACACACACGCACACACACATACACACCAGAATCCTTCCGTAGAAACACGTTTATTCCCATAAACCAAAATGGTGGTAGAAGACCACTCCCAGCCCTGGGAAAAGCCCTTATATACCCTAGAGCGGCGTAATCATCTCTGATTGGCCGCAAACTCGTAGCGCGCCAAACGCCGTGGGATGGGCTTAGCTTTGGCGGGCTTTACATGGCACATGCACACTTTATTTGTTTACTAGGAAGAATTATGGCTGACAGCGCCACCTAGTGATGGCGGACTTTGCCAGCACCTGCCGCGGCTCCCAACACCAAAGGAGAGTAAGCAACTGCAATGCTAGGAGAGCAGTGTGTGTTGCTAAACATGATAAAGGATCACATGTTCTGACTGTGGTGGTTCGGGAATGATGAAGTTTACTTGTAAAAGTCTTTCATCCTGTTGATGTTCATTTCTGCCTTGAATGATCCAGGTATATATTTCTACCCTCCACATTGCTGTAAATCTCATTTAGGATTTGCCTGTAGAATTCCTTAGCCTCTAAGGTCACAAAATTGAAAATGAAGCTATCTTCACTTGTAAGGTGAAACTGTTTACTCAGTGGGATTATGGTGGTAACAAATGAATGAGCCTTTATAAGAATGGGCACACAAAGTGAGTTGGTGGCACAGTGATGAGTATAGCTGCTTTCCAAGAAAGAGCACAGATTATTTGGGGAAAACAATGTAAATAATATGTAACAGCACCTCCCCAGACATCACATATTTCAATGTGCATCCCCCTGCCCCTGGATTGTGAGCAATCTTGAAGAATATTGTAGCTTGTCAAGCTGTGGTAATCCAGGATCTTTCAAGTCAATTCACTGAACCTAAATCTGTCTAGGATATAGTAGTGTTTGATAAAGTGTAAATAGTCCTATGATAATGGAAACATGACAAGGCTAGGTGCAGTGGCACACATCTGTATCTCCAACACTTGGGAGGCTGAGGTAGGAAGGATTTCCCAGTTCAAAGCAAGCCTGGGCTACAGATAGAGAAACCCTTATAAACACACTCAATGTTTTGAAGGCTCAAATTATTATGGAAATGCTAGGACGGTGATGGGGGATTGGGTGGCCAGGTGGGGCAGCACCCTCACAGAGGCAAGAGGAGGGGGAGGGAATAGGGAGGTTGTGGAGGGGGAACTGGGAAGGGGGACACATTAGAAATGTAAATAAATAAAATAACCAATAAAAATAAAGTTGGAATGTGTTAGGAAACAATAGTTCTGAGATTGGGGTACAGTACAATCAGAGTCAGAGTGACACTAGAGAGCCAGAGCTCTATGATATTTTCACACTGATCAAAATCTGTTTTCAAGAGGTTCATAGTTATCTTTGTGTCTAGTGATGCCTCTTCTACTCCCCAAATGCAATTCTGGTTCTTCCTTGTTCCCCCAGATTATCCTTATAGTAATGATAGCAGATCAGTGGAGGGAGGATGGGCCTCCCTTCACAGGACTCTTCTGTTCACTCCCTCTGACCATTGCTTCTTCAGGCAGGTCTGCCCAAAAGATTTCACTAACAGAGTATATAGGTGTATAGAGAAAAAATTCAAATCTTCCATTTTAAAAACATTGCTAATAAGGAGTATATTATAAACAAATATAATAATCAAACAATAATTACACATGTAATTAATGATATATAAATGATATATAAATATTATATAATATATAAATACATAAATAATAATACATAGTAACAATATATTAGTAATAAGATATTACTAACAAAATTAATTTAACAGCTTTACTCATGTGTCACAATATTCCGGGTAAAGGTTAAATAAGTTGACCACTTTAATAATTTATCTTTTACCTGAGCAAGAGTTGGTATCTTTTCTATAGTTTAAAAAGTAGGCATAAAAATGTGGAAGAAATAAAAGTCTAAATTTCTTTAGATACAAAGACAGTGGGAATATAAAGACACCTGTCTCCTATGGTACCAAGGTGACAAATATATACACATGCATACACACATACATGTATATAAATATATAAATACATCTATCTATCTATCTATCTATCTATCTATCTATCTATCTATCTATCTATCTATTTATCTATCTATCTATCTATCATCTATTAGTCTATATCATCTATCTATCAACCTACCTTTCTACTTATCTATCTGGGTTTATCTATGATGCCCTTCTTCATTCTTAAGAGTAGTTAACTATCGTTCTGCTCTGGATCCGAGCACAGAGCAGATCCTGGGTGGCAGCTCTGTACCCAACCTCACAAAACCCAAAGGAAGAGGGCCTCCCAGGAGCTCTAACCCGGGCAATATTTCAGGTAAAAATGAATCACCCATGATGTCTGCTGTTAGAAGTTCTAATCCAGATGCTGGCCTCTGAACTTATACTACTCAGACCTTTGAAGGGCCATTGACAAGGATATCAAACAGCTAGAGATTGACATCACTAATCTGAAGAAATCCCTCGTTTCACTGTCTGAAGAGACCTCCAAAAATTGCAAAGGACTTTATTGGACTTGATTTACTCTTTTACAATAGAAAAGACTGTGTACAGCCCTTAAAGAAGAATGTTGCCTTTACATAGACAAGACAGGGATGGTTAACGAGAGCATGAAAAAGGTCAGAGAAGGTCCTGAGAAAAGACAGAGAGAGAAAGAGAAAGATGAGTGCTGGTACAAGAGGTTTTCAACCTCTCCATGGTTGTCAACCCTACTTCCTTTCATATTGGGACCATTACTTGGGTTATTTTTGCTTATTTCTTTTGGTTCCTGGGCCTTAAATAGACTAACTTTGTGAAACAACAGATAAATAATTTGGTAGCAAAACCTATTCAGATACATTATCATAAGTTAGCTATGGAGGACCATGAGACTCAAGATGAGGTTGTTACTCTATCCAGGGTGTTCCCAAAACCCATCTCCACCTAACCTAAAAGAGGGGACTTCAGTCCCTAAACCAAGCAGAGAGGGGCCACCCAGAACCCCCTTGGACTGGCGATCTGAAGTCTTGCTTAGGCTGCGAGGCTAAGCACTGCAATGGAATATAAATAAAAGTTAAAAAATATCTCTCTGGATTCCCTGAGGGACAAGCCTGACTGCATAGGGGTTGATGTCAAAAGTATCCCCTCTTCAGGAAAAATACATCAGGATGGGTATGGCCCTCATGCCTCACTGGACAGCGACAGGGGGACCAGAGCCATTACAAGGTCCCCTTCAATTACTGGAGGTCAGGCCTCTATCCCCGCCTTCACAAGATTAGAATCGCCACAGCCCTTCTATACTTAGAGAAGGGAGGAGATGTCACAGGCAGCCCTGCTTATATACTGAAGTCCTAAAATCAGCCATAGGCCTAAAATCAGCAATAGGCCTGTCATACATGTATACTAACACCAAGTCTTGGGACTCAGTGGAAAAACATTGAAACAGATGGCTATAAGCTAATGTCAACAGGCAGCTTTTGTGGAAATTTACCAGCCTGAGTAGTCATAGACCTTGTAAATAGGTAGCCTTGGCAGACAATACCAGCTTAGATAAGGACAAGCGAGTCATAGGCAGAGTCATAGTGACCTGTCCCCTGAACCTTCACCCAGCCGATACCTGTTCTGAAAGATATCTGTATTCCCCCTGAACACCCACGCTCTGATGTCATCCCCTTCCCCATGTCCTGCCTTTTTGTGTTTATAACCCCTGTGTGAATAAATAAAAATTACAATTTGATTTTAAAAAAAGAAATATTTCATATATATTTATATATATGTACAGCTATATCTATAGTAGTTATGTGTAAGAATATAGTCATAGATAGTTTAGATTTTGTTAGCTTGTGAATGTATATAACTTGGACTGAAAAATGTTAGAAGGATATCTGCCACATGAATGTGGAAAAAGCTTCAAAATTAAAAAAATTAAAGCCGTAAAAAAAAAAAGAGCAGTTAACTAGCATTTGGACTCCTTCTGTCCTTTTAATTGTTCATAAGGCTCAGTTTCATCCCTTTTCGTTTTAGTTCTCATTGTTTTACATTGGTTTCATGGGCTAAACCTAAAAGTTTGATTAAAAATTGCAAAGGTCTTTTCATAGCTATAATCTCACAAGATCATCTTCCATTCATAACTCCATGCCCACAACCTCAATCTCATTTCATCTTTATTTCATCAGTCCTGAACTGTGCTTAATGGAGAGTGGCCTTAAATAACCTTTAGAAGAGGAGCTGTGACTTGGGCGTTATAAATTCCACCTGTTCCTTGTCTATTTCAATACATCTACTTGTAAATTTGAGGTATAAATCTTGCTATGTCCATAATTTGTGACAATTGACCTAAACCCCATTAGCTTTTCTTTTATCCACAACATGTACAATTTCAATCTAATGAAAAATATTCTTATTATCACCATATTCATCTTTAAAATTTTACATTTATTGCTTCATCAGTTTTTGACTAATTTCTTGGGAAAATTTATATTTATTCCATACAAAGTATAGTCTCTGATCTCACTGTGTCCAAGTACCCCCTCCACCTCATGGAATCATGAAGTATTTCTGAAAAGAATGGAGGGCTTTCTTATTGAAAACAGGAAGAATTTTGAGTTTAAATCTGGAGGCTCCCTTCAAATAGAAGGTCTCGTGACTATGAGGGGGTGATCAAATAGCCAAAGGAAGAAGTATGCTTTGTGCCTCACAGAGCTTAAATGTGACTATTTTCATCATTAGATAAAATATCTGGATGACAAATGATCATTTTATATCTTTCCCTTTCATTCATGCTTTCAATTTTCCCTCTACCTTCTTCACAGTGACTTACTAGAATTTCTACTCAACAAATATGGACTTGCCTATGCAGCCTAAGAAGTTAAGCACCTCAGAATACATCTGGTGTATCTCTTAGTCTTTGTTTGCAACTAAAGCTTGCCAGTGACAACATTAAGGCTGACACTGGCTTCTAATGTCTCTGGTTCTAGCCTGAGTCATGATGAGGAATCCTAGGAAGTTTAAGTCCAAAAAAAAAAATCTCTGTTCTAAGAAGTGACAGTATTGTCTTGTTCCCCTGGCTTCTTGAAGTTCAGACAAGAATGTAAGAAATCTGTTCAGATGTTACTTCAGGCATTATTGAGTGCATAGAATAGGAGGCAGCTCATGGCTTCTTTTGGGCATAATTTTCTAGTTTTGCAGCTATCACTCGTGGCAGTTTTAACTTTTGCTAAAATTTGCTGAAGTATCTTTCCCTCAATTCCCAATCACAGCTTTTGTCCCTACTTATGATGCTACACCTAACTAAATTATTTCCTACTCAGTAATCCACTTAAAATTACATTCTTCCCCTAGATCTCTGAATTTCTGTATTCATAGCTGAAAACTACCTGGATTCTACATGATGCATATACTATTTAGCTTTTACATTCCTCGTTCCACTAGGAAAGAAGAAGAAGAAGAAGGAGAAGGAGAAGGAGAAGGAGAAGGAGAAGGAGGAGGTGGAGAAGGAGAAAAAGAAGGAGAAGAAGGAGAAGAGGGAGAGGGAGAGGGAGAGGGAGAGGGAGAGACACAGAGAGACACAGAGAGACACAGAGAGACACAGAGAGACACAGAGAGACACAGAGAGACA
>NW_021604697.1:773075-781253 GCF_004785775.1 Grammomys surdaster
AGAGACACAGAGAGACACAGAGAGACACAGAGAGACACAGAGAGACATAGAGAGAGGCTATTCTCACATTTGTTTTTTTTCCAGACAGAATATCTTTACTCTTCCCATAGCACTGACTCAGCAAAAGAAATCACAGGTAGGTCTCTGATCTTCTGTTAAGTCCTGGTGTGTAGACACCCTTTGGTGCCCTCTCCTCAGAATCACTTACCAAGAACTTGAAGCATGGGTTCTGGATCCATGGATGCTAGAGTTCTGGCTAGTTTCAAGTAGCCAGGGTAGTTATACAGCCAGAGCCTCAGGGACTTTACCCGCTTCAATGCTCTCAATTTATCTTCTTTCTTGCTCTCCCTTTGGGAGAGACAAGCAGACAGGCAGGAAAATAAAAACATTTTCTTTGTTTTGGAAAGGAATTTGCCCTGGTAATCTATTCTTACATTGGCTGTCTGTCCTGCAGGGATTAAGTCAATCTCCCGGGTGAAGGGCTTGTAACAGACATCTGTATGTTCTCAGGACTAGGTGCACATGTTCACTTGGTGCCTTCCATGGAGTCCACAAGCTCAATTTGTATGAGCTTCCTGTATATGCCTATCATATATGTAGTATGTTCTACCTACAACTGCATGACTCAAAGTTAACCTATCACAACTCTTTTCATGGAACTGTTATAAAAAAATGTAAGAGAAATAGTAAAAAAAAATCTCACTGAGGTTTTTGTGCAAGTTGCTCATTACTCAATAGAAATATTTTTAATTTAATGAAATAAAAGGCTATGCTTTTCTTTATTCATTGCTTAATATGCCCTGAATTCCATTTGTCATTTTAGACACCATACTTCTTACCTATGGAAGTAACCTTAAGTCTTCAAAATATTGTCTATATCTTAATTATTTTGAATATATGGAATAAAATTCCAGCAATTATCTCAAGCTTCTTATCTTCTAAATCTGACATCATTCCTAATTTCAACTAACCAGTTACTTTTCTCATTCTATTTTGGGTTATATTTTCTAATTATTTCTGTATCTGGTAATTTTTGTTAGTTGTCATATTAAACTATTTTTTTTTTTTTTGAGACAGAGTTTCTTTGTATAGCCCCGGCTGTCCGAGAATGTGCTCTGTAGACCAGGTTAGCACTGGACTCAGATGAGCATCCCTCTGCCTCCCAAGTTCAGGGATTTAAGGCTTGTGGCACCACTGCCAGGTTCATATCAGATATTTTGGGACATTGATTTTTGGGTACCAAATCTTATAAATGTTATTTTTTTATAAGCATTCTAAGGATTAATTATGAAATGCAAGTAAGTTATTTGAGAGTAATTTGCTTTTAGGGCTTTGTTTTTCAGATTTGTTATGAAAAACCTAGAATAACTCTTAATCTATGACTACTTTTGATTTATTATTGAGGAAAGACTCTTTGAATATCTCCCAAGTACCCAGAGAATTGTCTTCCTTTCTGACTGCAGTGGATAGCTATCAGAACCGGGTACTCTTAGCCATAATCCTTGGCTACTTCCCTATCTTCACTTAGCTCATGCAACTTCCTTACATAATACATTCACTGGCAGTTGGTTCTCTGCAGACTTTCAAACTTCTCTCTTCATGCACTCCTTTCTCCTCCAAAGCTCTGGTCTATCAAATGAAGCAGTTTTAATCTTTCTAAACATTTAAGTACCCTCCTCAACTAAGAGACTCCACTGATGAGCTCCTCCTGCAATCCTGTCTCCCTCTCTGTTTATCAAACTGGGAACTCTTTCAAAGCAGCATATCTATCTCTATAACTTCTCTCATTTGTTATTCACATTTTATATTTTCTTTAATTCACTGGTATCTTCAAACTCATTATATAATATATTCCATGCAGATAGATTGTTACGGTTGAACTTCAGACTTTAGTCTCTTCTGTTTCTTCTTGACTGGATCCTGAAGCCTATGAGCAGATTAGACTGCTACCTCACCCTCTTTCAGAATTTGATGTAGCTTGCCTTGAGGAATGACCGCCAAACTCTTGTCTAAGGTTTCTCTTGGTTTTATTTTATGAACACATAATATTAAAAATAAAATTTCTTGAATCCATGGTCATTAGCTAGTAATAAATTTATGCTTGGGAGTAAAGTAGTTGATATCATTTTAAATATTATAATCAAGGAGACCCAGTGGACAAAGGGCAAATTACACACTGAGAGGGAACAGTCAATGGCAAGCCATGGAAGAAAAAAAATGGTAAAGAGGTGGTATAGATAGGGGTTGGAAGAGGGACCAAATAGGTCAGACTGTATGGTACTTTTAGCCATTTTTAGCATTTCTTTCTATTATGAATGAATTGTGAAGCTATGCATAGTAGAGATATAACTATCCGGACATGGCTTGAAATGGATGTTTTGGTTCCAATATATGTTCCAATATAGTCATATCAGACTGTACTACAGAAAAAAATGAAAGGAGCTAAAGCAAAAAGTTTCCTTCACTTTCCTCTAGATTATTGCAATAATCCAGATAGAGATGAGGTGGCTTCAGCTTGTACAGAGTTGACAGCAAAAACAAAACCAGAAGACAATAAAAGTGGGATTCTAGGCCAAGAAGGTATGCTGGAAGAGCACCTTTCATTTTGAAAGAAAGTGGGAGATACAGTAACTTTAACAAGGCTTAAGCTTCTATGCTCTGGTCCATGGTCATATAGTTTTCTGGTATATTCTCTTGCATTATCCAACCTATCTACATCATTCTCTGTGGTTAATTTTCTGGTACTTTCTAGAGAATCAATATCTCTTTATCTTAGGGCTTACAAGGTCTCTTATGTGTTTTAATCTAATCTTAATGCATTATAATATACTTGATTTTTCAAGTTTCTGCATTAGCCACTAGACTGTTTTCCTTGAGTAAGGTGACCAAAATTTGTTTATCTTAGAGTTTCATTTTCAACTAATATATTGATCATGAAATGTCTTTCAATAAATATTTTTGAATGATTGAAGGAAAGTGTTGATTTAAATGTGAATTAAATATTTTAAAAGTTTTTAATATTAAATTTATTCTTCCAAAACAATCATACTATTCCCAGCATCTTCCTTCCTTCCTTCCTTCCTTCCTTCCTTCCTTCCTTCCTTCCTTTCTTTCTTTCTTTCTTTCTTTCTTTCTTTCTTTCTTTCTTTCTTTCTTTCTTCCTGTAGACTGTATGTGAGATTTATTACTGAAGATGATTTGATGAACTATAGGAGAGCATTGTGAGAGCCCTTGGGAAAACAGAGCTGACCACTTGTCCAGAAGATTACAATTGGACACATATTTGACTCCACAGCTATCAGGGATGAGCCATTTCTCAGCTACCATGTCTTCAAATTCATCTACATTAAAGTAGTGATGCCTAACATCTTTGAGATGTACATCCCCTGGAAGCAAGATAACTCAAACTTGGTCTAACTGGGCCTCAATCACAGGTTCTATTCTGTAGCTTGGTGCAGATGGACATGATAACTTGGCCAATGTGAAGGCTGGCTGCTGTCACCCGGGGTTTCCCAAAGGCATCAAAGGCATACTTGTATGCATAATGGTTTTGTGCAGTGTGTAAAGATCATCCCTGTGTTATTCAAATGCTGATTTCTTTGTCCTCATATCTTGTTTCAATCTGGACATGGCATTGCAATGTCAAGAATCTCCTGTCTCAAATTTGTGTAAACAATTCTTACCTGTAGGCATAAATATTTGCAACCTACTTTTAATAGTGCTTCAATCTAGCCCAACAACCAGCATAGGTAGTGGATTAGAAAAGTTATTAGGATAGGGAGGAAGTGGACCTGTTTAGCAATAGTTCTTTGGAGGATCAGCTTGATCTTCTTGGGCAGTAGTTCAGTCCTGTAGAAAACACCAAATACGATTAGGCAGCTGAAGATCAGTCCTCTAGGCAGACACCAGACTCGAATCAGCAGCTAAAGTCTAGCCAAACCAGCAACTGTAGTTCAATCCTCAGAAACTGCCAGGCTTACCAATCAATCTGAGGCAAGGATGCAGAAGGTGGCAAGCTCCCTCAGGAACCTCACAAATAGTTCTAGGGTGAGTTTCTCTTAATGTCAGAGATATCACAAGTTGATCTCAACAATGCTATATAAGGCGAACCAATACATGCATGTCCTTAGCGAAGAATAGCAAGGCAGCACAAACCAAGGCTCAGTGCTCCTCTCCCACTGCTGGTGGGGTCATATTAATACTACTTAATCAAGCATCCTTTCATGTGTCTGCTATATCCAAACATCCTTTCACCTGTGTCTGCTTCAGGAAAACAGTCTTTCATGAGTTTGTTTTAGAAAAGACATCCTTTCACCTGTGTGCCCCAGAAAAACATCATTTGGCATAACTAACTTTCCAAAGAACTAGAAGTTTCCACTTCACTTACCATTTATTCTCTGCTTTGTCAATAAATGCGGATCACCCAATGACTGTGCACAAGAGAAAATTAGGGCAGGACTTCTGTCAGTGAGGGGAAGGAAGAAGAGAAGAAAGGAGAGACAGATCTGCCAGGAAGAGGAATGAAGAAAGGGTTCATAAAGTTAAGCTGGACAATGGAAGCCATAATTGCAAGTGTGGGTCTGATCTTGCTCGCAGGTCACGGGTGGCGGCTCGGGGCATGGGCTCTGAGGCCATCCAAGAAACCACGGCTGCAGCGGTGTGGGGTGCGGGCAGGAGCGGGTGGGGGCATGGCACTTCCCAGTGGAGTATAAGGGACTATGGAATTTGGCAGGGTTTTATCTGCAGGTTCTGAAGGCCTCTCACTCTTGCGACTTGGAGAAGGGGGAGGGGATTTATCTCTCTTTGGTTGGGAAGTAAGGGGTGGGGAGGCAGGCGAGAGCTCCTTTGATATTTTAATAGAGCCTTGCCTTTGGATGGGGGAGGGGTTAGTAGGAGGGGCAGACAGTCTGGCATTTCCTCTAAGGCATAAGGGGGAAGGGGTGGATAGATGGATTTTATCTCTCTTATTAATTGGGTAAGGGCTGCGAGGTCTGAACTAGGGTGGTTTTGGGGACCCTGATCTTTGGTTTCTTTTGGCTGAGGGGTGTCAAAAGCTGTATTGTTCTCAGTCTGTCCTATTTTAGAGGGCCCTATACATTGCCGAATCACAGCTAAGATTGGCAAAAAACCATGATGAAGCCTTTTTCCTTCTTGGGCGTTTCTGTTTTTGATAAGGGAAGCTACTCTGCTCCATGAATCTGAGCTGTAGATATTGTCCTCAGCCGTGCGTGGGGCTATCTGAAAGACTTCCTCCCAAAACAGAGAGGCTTGTTTTTTAGTTATTTTCACCCCTTGGGATTCTAATAGGACGCATATTTGTCTGACCTGGGGTGGTTTTTTATGCAATGTTGAATTGCCCATGACCGAAAAGACGAGAAGCGCTTTGTCCAATGGGAACATTCCTTTGGCTTGATGGCCTCAGGGGATTCCCAAAAGCCCAAAATGTTAAGCCTGCCTGAAGATTTTGAGATATCCTGGCGACTGTCCTACTGACTTTCAACTGGTCACTGCGTTATCAGATTTCTTTTTTGTTTTAAAGAGATTCTAGGTAGAAGGTCTTCCCCAACACCCGTTAAGGGCTGTTGGGATTTTAAGCAGAGGTTGGAGGAGCCTTCAGCCAACACCAGGGAGTAGCCCAAGCCAGGAGGCATTAATTGTTCCTTTGGCTTATTTAAATCCGCACGAAGGCTCTGACCAAAAATACAGGAGGGAGTGATAGATCATTCGTCTCTAGGCTTGGGGGCTTACCTTCTGGTGGTTTTCAAGCTCATGATCAGGGAGGTAAAGCAGAACAGAGGTGGGGCACCCAAGTGCAGCTGGCAGCTTTGGTGCAGAGAGGCCGACAGCTGTTCTGGTAACGCCTCACTGGTTGGGTGCCTCGGTTCTTGTAGTCACGTGGGTGTTCAAAGCCCCACGTTAGGTGCCAGACGTGTGGTCTGATCTCGAGTGCAAGTCGTGGGTGGCGGCTTGGGCACGGGCTCCGAGGCTGTCCAAGAAACCATGGCTGCAGTGGTGTGGGGCACGGCACTTCCTGGTGGGACTCAGCAGAACAGACTGCCAGCGAGCCGAGGATGTGGGTTGAAGCTCATGCAGGGCATGCAGGCGGGGTCACAGCTGTGAGCTGGAATGCAGCGCACTGTTCAGTCGCATGGGGCAGGGCCGATGTAGCCTCTCCAACCATGGTTACAGCAGCCTCGGACAGCTGGGAGGAGAGCAGACAAGAGGGTCTGCTTCTGCTCCAGCCTCCAAAGGCGAGCGAGTGTTACAGCTCTTTTGCTTCCTCTCCCCGCGGGCAGCCCAAGAGTGCCTTGGCAGCATCAGAGAGGAAAAAGTGTTACAGCTCTTTGAAATGCACGGGCTAGCCTGCAATGGGGGAGGACTGCAATAAAGGTCTCCGACAGCGAGAAAAATCTCACATCTACTTTACTTCTGAGATTTGGGCAATATATACAGTTTTTGGGGGGAGAACAGGTAACCCCTATCGGCCTGCTTTGAGAGCTTGAGAATGCCTTATTTGCATGAAGGTGCTATTCCTACGTGATCAAAGGCCATGGACCTCTCCGTGGGAAGGGCTGTGGGGAGCAGAAGCTAAGAGAGCCAGATGACTTTGGGAAAGTTCGAACGGCCTCCAGACCTACTGGCCTTCTTCAGACCCAGGTTTCCGGGACTTCAGAGCTTTCTACCAAGCTTTCTGGCCTTTTCTCATAGCCCACTGCCCCACATGCAAGTATTGGAATTTTTAGCTGGGAGGTAGCCATATTATCTTAGGGTGTTAAAATAGACAACCTAAATATTGAGGTGAAGCTTTAAAATAAATCTTTTTTTTTTCTGTGTTGTTATTGGGAACTAGCTAGGATAAAGATACAGCTACCATATTTATTTACAACTTACAATCATATTAAAAATATCATTTACACTTACTCAAATATGAAAGCCACCCTTGCTACAACTGTTCATTATATATTGGAGGGGGGAGCACAAGTATGGTCAACTTCCAGGGCTTTGGAGGAAAGTTGCTCATTTCATCTGATACCATGTGGCCATGCAGTAGGAATTCATCAACGTTTACCTTCTTCCATCCCAATTAAAAGATGCAGATCTCGGCAGCAGGCACAAGTATGATTTGTGAAACTCCTAATGCCAGATGGAACACTGGCCCATGATAATGTTGGAGGCTTACTCTGGCTAGAGAACGAGCTGAAGTGGAACACGGAGTCAGAGGAAGGTTAAAGACTGATGATTCCTGGCCTCGTATCTTATTATTTGGAATTTATTAAGCACTGGTTTCATACTATTTGAGCTTTAATATGTGCAAATTTCTTACTCTGTAACTCCCTATTTATGCTTTAATAAGCGCTGGTTTCTTTCTCTTACTATTTTGTGCTAATAAGCACTCATTTCTTCTCTCTCTCTCTCTCTCTCTCTCTCTCTCTCTCTCTCTCTCTCTCTCACTTCTCACTGGCCAGATGAGAGGTTAGGAACTTTTAACTCTTTGTGAGGCAGAGAGAAAAGAAAGTAGAAGAAGTAAAATCTTTTACACAGGCAATATGTACAGACACATAAGTTCATACACACATACATTCTGGTCTGGCCTGATTATCTGTCTCATCAGCTCAAGTGTTCATGCATACTTCACAATACACATTACACACACACACACACACACACACACACACACACACCACGTGTTTGGTAGATGGAGCAAAAGCCTCCATGAGCAAGTTTCATTGATCAAGTACCAGTGCAGAAAGAACTCACTCATTCTGGTTAAAAAAGAAGGTCCATCCACTATTGGTCAGAGAAAGAAAAAAGCTTCAACCTTTTTATTGATGAATGTAATAAAAAGCCCCTCAGTAAGAAAAAAAGAGCCATCTCTCTTGCTGAAAGAAAGAAAAAAAGTGCCTCCTTTATTGTTGTTCTTAGCTCTTATACTTTTTCAGGATAAATGATGACATGGCTTTCCAAGTATAATTACATTCCAAAAGTTCATAGCAAGTTTGAGACATAAAGTCAAATCATAAACTGAATAATTAGTTACAGCAGAAATGTTTATATACATTCCATTAAGACTAGTACATAACTAAACATTCATTATCTATCTTCTATCTTTATAAATTCATTATAAGTTTAAAGCAATAATTTTTATGTTATAAGTCAGCACAGTGCTGTCAAAAGGCA
>NW_021604697.1:781353-786726 GCF_004785775.1 Grammomys surdaster
CTTTTTTTTTTTATTGGATGATTTATTTACATTTCCTATGTTGTCCCCTTACCCCATCCCCCACCACCCCCTCGGAACCCCCAATCCCCTCGCCCCTCCTCCTTCTTCTCTGTGGATGTAACCTCTATCTACACCCCCCCACTCCCACCTCCCCACCCTCAAAATTCCCACCCCCTGGGGCATCCAGCCTTCATGAGGTCAAGGTTCTCTTCTTCCACCTATGCCCAGCAGGGCCCTCCACTTTTACATATTCAGCTGAAGCCCTGGATCCCCCCCTAAGTGCTCCCAGGCTGGTGGTTTAGACCCTGGGAGCTGTGGTTGGTTGGTATTGTTGCTCTCCTCATGGTGCCACAAACCCTTTCAGCTCCTTCAGTCTTCACTCTAACTCCTCTATTGAGAACCCCATGATCAGTTCAATGGCTAGTTGTGAGCATCTGCCTCTGAATATGTCTGACTCTTGAAGGCCTCTGAGGAGATATCCATATCAGGCTCTTATCAGCATGCACTTCCTGTCTTCCACATCAGCATCTACCTTTGGTGATTGCACATGGGATAGATACTCAGGTGGGGTGGTCTTGAGACGGCCCCTCCTTCAGTTTCTGTCCCTCACTTTGTCTCCATATTTGCTCCCTTGAGTATTTTGTTGCTCCTTCTAAGAAGGACCGAATCACCCTCACTTGGTCTTCCTTCTTTATGGGCTTCATGTGGCCTGTGAGTTGCATCTTGGGCATTTCAAGGTTCTAGGCTAATATCCAATAATCAGTGAGTGAATACCATGTGTCTTCTTTTGTGATTGGCTGACCTCACTCAGGATGATAATTTCTAGTTCCATCCATTTACCTAGGAACCTCTTGAATTCATTGTTTTTAATAGCTGAGTAATACTCCATTGTGTAAATATACCACATTTTTTGAATCCATTCCTCAGTTGAAGGACATCTGGGTTCTTTCCAGCTCCTGGCTATTATAAATAAGGCTGCTATGAACATAGTTGAGCATATGTCCTTGTTATATGTTCGAGCATCTTCTGGGTATATGCCTAGGAGTGGTATAGCTGGATCCTCAGGTAATGCTATGTCCAATTTTCTGAGGAACCGCCAGACTGATTTCCAAAGTGGTTGCACCATCTTGCAGTCCCACCAACAATGGAGGAGTGTTCCTCTTTCTCCACACCCTCGCCAGCATCTACTATCACCTGAGTTTTTAATCTTAGCCATTCTGACTGGTGTGAGATGGAATCTCAGGGTTGTTTTGATTTGCATTTCCCTGACGACTAAGGATGCTGAACATTTCTTTAGATGCTTCTCGGCCATTCGAGTTTCTTCCGTTGAAAATTCTTTGTTAAGCTCTATACCCCATTTTTTAATAGGGTAATTTGGTTGTCTGGAGTCTAATTTCTTGAGTTCTTTGTATATATTGGATATTAGCCCTCTATCAGATGAAGGATTGGTAAAGATCTTTTCCCAATTTGTTGGTTGTCGTTTTGTCCTATTGACAGTGTCCTTTGCCTTACAGAAACTTTGCAATTTTATGAAGTCCCATTTGTCAATTCTCGATCTTAGAGCATATGCCATTGGAGTTCTGTTCAGGAACTTTTCCCCTGTGCCCAAGTATTCGAGGCTTTTCCCCACCTTCTCTTCTATTAGTTTCAGTGTATCTGGTTTTATGTGGAGGTCCTTTATCCACTTAGATTTGAGCTTTGTACAAGGGGATAAGAATGGATCAATTTTCATTCTTCTACATGTTGTCCTCCAGTTGAACCAGCACCATTTGTTGAAAATGCTGTCCTTTTTCCACTGGACAGTTTTAGCTCCTTTGTCAAAGATCAAGTGACCATAGGAGTGTGGGTTCATTTCTGGGTCTTCAATTCTATTCCATTGATCTTCCTGCCTGTCTCTGTACCAATACCAGGTAGTTTTTATCACTATTGCTCTGTAGTACAGCTTGAGGTCAGGGATGGTGATTCCTCCAGAAGTTCTTTTATTGTTGAGAATAGTTTTCGCTATCCTGGGTTTTTTGTTATTCCATATGAATTTGAGAATTTCCTTTTCTAACTCTGTGAAGAATTGAGTTGGGATTTTAATGGGGATTGCATTGAATCTGTAGATTGCTTTTGGCAAGATGGCCATTTTTATTATATTAATCCTGCCAATCCATGAGCATGGGAGATCTTTCCATCTTCTGAGATCTTCTTCAATTTCTTTCTTCAGAGACTTGAAGTTCTTGTCATACAGGTCTTTCACTTGCTTGGTTAGATTCACACCAAGGTATTTTATATTATTTGCAACTATTGTGAAGGGTGTCATTTCCCTAATTTCTTTTTCAGTCTGTTTATCTTTCATGTAGAGGAAGGCTACTGATTTGTTTGAGTTGATTTTATAACCAGCCACTTTGCTGAAGTTGTTTATCAGGTTTAGGAGTTCTCTGGTGGAAGTTTGGGGGTCACTTAAGTATACTATCATATCATCTGCAAATAGCGATATTTTGACTTCTTCCTTTCCTATTTGTATCCCTTTGACTTCTTTTTGCTGTCTAATTGCTCTGGCTAAGACTTCCAGTACTATATTGAATAGGTAGGGGGAGAGTGGGCAACCTTGTCTAGTCCCTGATCTTAGTGGGATTGCTTGAAGTTTCTCTCCATTTAGCTTGATGTTGGCTACTGGTTTGCTGTAAATTGCTTTTACTATGTTTAGGTAGGGGCCTTGAATTCCTGATCTTTCCAAGACTTTTATCATGAAGGGATGTTGAATTTTGTCAAATGCTTTCTCAGCATCTAGTGAGATGATCATGTGTTTTTTTTCTTTAAGTTTGTTTATATAGTGGATTACATTGATGGATTTCCGAATATTGAACCATCCCTGCATTCCTGGGATAAAACCTACTTGATCATGATGGATGATTGTTTTGATGTGGTCTTGGATTCGGTTTGCTAGAATTTTATTGAGTATTTTTGCATCGATGTTCATAAGGGAGATTGGTCTGAAGTTCTCTTTCTTTGTCGGGTCCTTGTGGGGTTTGGGTATGAGTGTAATTGTAGCTTCATAGAACGAATTGGGTAGTGTTCCTTCTGTCTCTATTTTGTGGAATAGTTTGAAGAGAATTGGTATTAGGTCTTCCTTGAAGGTCTGATAGAATTCAGCACTAAAACCATCTGGTCCTGGGCTTTTTTTAGTGGGGAGGCTTTTGATGACTGCTGCTATTTCCTGAGGGGTTATGGGACTATTTAGATGGTTTATCTGCTCCTGGTTTAACTTCGGTACCTGGTATCTGTCTAGGAAATTGTCCATTTCATCCAGGTTTTCCAGTTTTGTTGAGTATAGGCCTTTGTAGTAGGATCTGATGATTTTTTGAATTTCTTCAGTTTCTGTTGTTATGTCTCCCTTTTCAGTTCTGATTTTATTAATTTGGATACTGTCTCTGTGCCCTCTGGTTAATCTGGCTAAGGGTTTATCTATCTTGTTGATTTTCTCAAAGAACCAACTCCTGGTTTTATTGATATTTTGTATTGTTCTTTCTGTTTCTATTTGGTTGATTTCAGCCCTGAGTTTGATTATTTCCTGCCTTCTACTCCTCCTGGGTGTATTTGCTTCTTTTTGTTCTAGAGCTTTTAGTTGTGCAGTCAACTTGTTAGTGTGTGCTCTTTCCAGTTTCTTTTTGTAGGCACTTAGAGCTATGAGCTTTCCTCTTAGCACTGCCTTCATGGAGTCCCACAAGTTTTGGTATGATGTGTCCTCATTTTCATTGAATTCTAAAAAGTCTTTTATTTCTTTCTTTATTTCTTCCTTGACCAAGTCATCATTGAGTAGAGAGTTGTTCAGTTTCCATGTGTACGTGGGTTTTCCATTGTTTTTGTCATTATTAAAGACCAGTCTTAGTCCGTGGTGATCTGATAAGATGCAAGGGATTATTTCAATCTTTTTGTATCTGTAGAGGCTTGTTTTGTGACCAATTATATGGTCTATTTTGGAGAAGGTACCATGAGGTGCTGAGAAAAAGGTATATTCTTTTGTTTTAGGATGAAATGTTCTATAGATGTCTGTTAAGTCCATTTGGTTCATAACTTCTGTTAATTTCAAAGTGTCTCTGTTTAGTTTCTGTTTCCATGATCTGTCCATTGCTGACAGTGGGGTGTTGAAATCCCCCACCATTATTGTGTGAGGTGTAATGTGTGTTTTGAGCTTTAGTAAAGTTTCTTTTATGTATGTAGGTGCCCTTGCATTTGGAGCATAGATGTTCAGAATTGAGAGTTCACCTTGGTAGATTTTTCCTTTGATGAGTATGAAGTGTCCTTCCTTATCTTTTTTGATTAATTTTGGATGAAAGTCGATTTTATTTGATATTAGAATGGCTACTCCAGCTTGTTTCTTGGGACCATTGGCTTGAAAAATTGTTTTCCACCCTTTTATTCTGAGGTAGTGTCTGTCTTTGTCACTGAGGTGCGTTTCTTGTATGCAGCAAAATTCTGGGTCTTGTTTGTGTATCCAGTCTGATAGTCTGCGTCTTTTTATTGGGGAATTGAGACCATTGATGTTAAGAGATATTAAGGAAAAATGATTGTTGCTTCCTGTTATTTTTTTTATTAGAGGTAAAGTTATGTTTGTATCTTTTTTGGGGGTTGTTGGAAGATTACTTACTTGCTTTTCCTAGGTTGTAGTTTCCCTCCTTGTGTTGGCATTTTCCATCAATTATCCTTTGAAGTGCTGGGTTTGTGGGAAGATATTGTGCAAATTTGGTTTTGTCATGGAATATCTTGGTTTCACCATCTATAGTGATTGAGAGTTTTGCTGGGTATAGTAATCTGGGCTGGCAATTGTGTTCTCTTAGTGTCTGTATGATGTCAGTCCAGGCTCTTCTGGCTTTTATAGTCTCTGGTGAGAAGTCTGGTGTAATTCTTATAGGTCTGCCTTTATATGTTACTTGACCTTTTTCCCTTACTGCTTTTAGTATTTTTTCTTTGTTTTGTGCATCTGATGTTTTGATTATTATGTGACGGGAGGTATTTCTTTTCTGGTCTAGTCTATTTGGTGTTCTGTAGGCTTCTTGTATGTTTATGGGCATCTTGTTCTTTAGGTTAGGGAAGTTTTCCTCAATAATTTTGTTGAAGATATTTACTGGCCCTTTAAGTTGGGAATCTTCATTCTCATCTATACCTATTATCCTTAGGTTTGGTCTTCTCATTGTGTCCTGGATTTCCTGGATGTTTTGAGTTAGGAGTTTTTTGCATTTTGCATTTTCTTTGACAACTGTGTCAATATTTTCCACCGTATCTTCTGCATTTGAGATTCTCTCTTCTATCTCTTGTATTCGGTTGGTGATGCTTGCGTCTGTGACTCCTGATCTCTTTCTTAGGTTTTCTATCTCCATGGTTGTCTCC
>NW_021604697.1:791726-851051 GCF_004785775.1 Grammomys surdaster
TCCAGTTGAACCAGCACCATTTGTTGAAAATGCTGTCCTTTTTCCACTGGACAGTTTTAGCTCCTTTGTCAAAGATCAAGTGACCATAGGAGTGTGGGTTCATTTCTGGGTCTTCAATTCTATTCCATTGATCTTCCTGCCTGTCTCTGTACCAATACCAGGTAGTTTTTATCACTATTGCTCTGTAGTACAGCTTGAGGTCAGGGATGGTAATTCCTCCAGAAGTTCTTTTATTGTTGAGAATAGTTTTCGCTATCCTGGGTTTTTTGTTATTCCATATGAATTTGAGAATTTCCTTTTCTAACTCTGAAGAATTGAGTTGGGATTTTAATGGGGATTGCATTGAATCTGTAGATTGCTTTTGGCAAGATGGCCATTTTTATTATATTAATCCTGCCAATCCATGAGCATGGGAGATCTTTCCATCTTCTGAGATCTTCTTCAATTTCTTTCTTCAGAGACTTGAAGTTCTTGTCATACAGGTCTTTCACTTGCTTGGTTAGATTCACACCAAGGTATTTTATATTATTTGCAACTATTGTGAAGGGTGTCATTTCCCTAATTTCTTTTTCAGTCTGTTTATCTTTCATGTAGAGGAAGGCTACTGATTTGTTTGAGTTGATTTTATAACCAGCCACTTTGCTGAAGTTGTTTATCAGGTTTAGGAGTTCTCTGGTGGAAGTTTGGGGGTCACTTAAGTATACTATCATATCATCTGCAAATAGCGATATTTTGACTTCTTCCTTTCCTATTTGTATCCCTTTGACTTCTTTTTGCTGTCTAATTGCTCTGGCTAAGACTTCCAGTACTATATTGAATAGGTAGGGGGAGAGTGGGCAACCTTGTCTAGTCCCTGATCTTAGTGGGATTGCTTGAAGTTTCTCTCCATTTAGCTTGATGTTGGCTACTGGTTTGCTGTAAATTGCTTTTACTATGTTTAGGTAGGGGCCTTGAATTCCTGATCTTTCCAAGACTTTTATCATGAAGGGATGTTGAATTTTGTCAAATGCTTTCTCAGCATCTAGTGAGATGATCATGTGTTTTTTTTCTTTAAGTTTGTTTATATAGTGGATTACATTGATGGATTTCCGAATATTGAACCATCCCTGCATTCCTGGGATAAAACCTACTTGATCATGATGGATGATTGTTTTGATGTGGTCTTGGATTCGGTTTGCTAGAATTTTATTGAGTATTTTTGCATCGATGTTCATAAGGGAGATTGGTCTGAAGTTCTCTTTCTTTGTCGGGTCCTTGTGGGGTTTGGGTATGAGTGTAATTGTAGCTTCATAGAACGAATTGGGTAGTGTTCCTTCTGTCTCTATTTTGTGGAATAGTTTGAAGAGAATTGGTATTAGGTCTTCCTTGAAGGTCTGATAGAATTCAGCACTAAAACCATCTGGTCCTGGGCTTTTTTTAGTGGGGAGGCTTTTGATGACTGCTGCTATTTCCTGAGGGGTTATGGGACTATTTAGATGGTTTATCTGCTCCTGGTTTAACTTCGGTACCTGGTATCTGTCTAGGAAATTGTCCATTTCATCCAGGTTTTCCAGTTTTGTTGAGTATAGGCCTTTGTAGTAGGATCTGATGATTTTTTGAATTTCTTCAGTTTCTGTTGTTATGTCTCCCTTTTCAGTTCTGATTTTATTAATTTGGATACTTTCTCTGTGCCCTCTGGTTAATCTGGCTAAGGGTTTATCTATCTTGTTGATTTTCTCAAAGAACCAACTCCTGGTTTTATTGATATTTTGTATTGTTCTTTCAGTTTCTATTTGGTTGATTTCAGCCCTGAGTTTGATTATTTCCTGCCTTCTACTCCTCCCGGGTGTATTTGCTTCTTTTTGTTCTAGAGCTTTTAGTTGTGCAGTCAACTTGTTAGTGTGTGCTCTTTCCAGTTTCTTTTTGTAGGCACTTAGAGCTATGAGCTTTCCTCTTAGCACTGCCTTCATGGAGTCCCACAAGTTTTGGTATGATGTGTCCTCATTTTCATTGAATTCTAAAAAGTCTTTTATTTCTTTCTTTATTTCTTCCTTGACCAAGTCATCATTGAGTAGAGAGTTGTTCAGTTTCCATGTGTACGTGGGTTTTCCATTGTTTTTGTCATTAGTAAAGACCAGTCTTAGTCCGTGGTGATCTGATAAGATGCAAGGGATTATTTCAATCTTTTTGTATCTGTAGAGGCTTGTTTTGTGACCAATTATATGGTCTATTTTGGAGAAGGTACCATGAGGTGCTGAGAAAAAGGTATATTCTTTTGTTTTAGGATGAAATGTTCTATAGATGTCTGTTAAGTCCATTTGGTTCATAACTTCTGTTAATTTCAAAGTGTCTCTGTTTAGTTTCTGTTTCCATGATCTGTCCATTGCTGACAGTGGGGTGTTGAAATCCCCCACTATTATTGTGTGAGGTGTAATGTGTGTTTTGAGCTTTAGTAAAGTTTCTTTTATGTATGTAGGTGCCCTTGCATTTGGAGCATAGATGTTCAGAATTGAGAGTTCACCTTGGTAGATTTTTCCTTTGATGAGTATGAAGTGTCCTTCCTTATCTTTTTTGATTAATTTTGGATGAAAGTCGATTTTATTTGATATTAGAATGGCTACTCCAGCTTGTTTCTTGGGACCATTGGCTTGAAAAATTGTTTTCCACCCTTTTATTCTGAGGTAGTGTCTGTCTTTGTCACTGAGGTGCGTTTCTTGTATGCAGCAAAATTCTGGGTCTTGTTTGTGTATCCAGTCTGATAGTCTGCGTCTTTTTATTGGGGAATTGAGACCATTGATGTTAAGAGATATTAAGGAAAAATGATTGTTGCTTCCTGTTATTTTTTTTATTAGAGGTAAAGTTATGTTTGTATCTTTTTTGGGGGTTGTTGGAAGATTACTTACTTGCTTTTCCTAGGTTGTAGTTTCCCTCCTTGTGTTGGCATTTTCCATCAATTATCCTTTGAAGTGCTGGGTTTGTGGGAAGATATTGTGCAAATTTGGTTTTGTCATGGAATATCTTGGTTTCACCATCTATATTGATTGAGAGTTTTGCTGGGTATAGTAATCTGGGCTGGCAATTGTGTTCTCTTAGGGTCTGTATGATGTCAGTCCAGGCTCTTCTGGCTTTTATAGTCTCTGGTGAGAAGTCTGGTGTAATTCTTATAGGTCTGCCTTTATATGTTACTTGACCTTTTTCCCTTACTGCTTTTAGTATTTTTTCTTTGTTTTGTGCATCTGATGTTTTGATTATTATGTGACGGGAGGTATTTCTTTTCTGGTGTAGTCTATTTGGTGTTCTGTAGGCTTCTTGTATGTTTATGGGCATCTTGTTCTTTAGGTTAGGGAAGTTTTCCTCAATAATTTTGTTGAAGATATTTACTGGCCCTTTAAGTTGGGAATCTTCATTCTCATCTATACCTATTATCCTTAGGTTTGGTCTTCTCATTGTGTCCTGGATTTCCTGGATGTTTTGAGTTAGGAGTTTTTTGCATTTTGCATTTTCTTTGACAACTGTGTCAATATTTTCCACCGTATCTTCTGCATTTGAGATTCTCTCTTCTATCTCTTGTATTCGGTTGGTGATGCTTGCGTCTGTGACTCCTGATCTCTTTCTTAGGTTTTCTATCTCCATGGTTGTCTCCCTTTGAACTTTCTTTATTGTTTCTATTTCCAGTTTCAGATCCTGAATGTTTTTGTTTAATTCCTTCTTTGTGTTTTCTTGCATTTCTTTAAGGGATTTCTGTGATTCCTCTTTAAGGGCTTCTATCTGTTTACTTGTACTCTCCTGTATTTCTTTAAGGGAGTTACTTAATTCCTTCTTATAATCCTCTATCATCATCATGAGAAGTGATTTTAATTCTGAATCCTGCTTTTCAGGTGTGATGGGGTGTTCAGGGCTTGCTATATTGGGAGAATTGGGCACTGATGATGCCAAGAAACTTTGGTTTCCGTTGCTTATGTTCTTGCGCTTGCCTTTCGCCATCTGGTTAACTCTAGTGGTACCTGCCCTCACTGTGTAAAACTGGAGTCTGTATTTCCAGTTATCTTGCTTATTGCAGAGTTCCTCAGAGTCCAGAGGTCTCTGTGGTCTTATGCTCCTAATCTCCTGGGTGGTATAACTCCTGGGACTCAGGCCACCTCTTGGATCTGGAAATCCTTCTGCTCTGAGTGCAGTGGGTCCTCGATGACTCAGGATTCAGTTTCAGCTGCTCTGAGTGCAGTGGCTCCAGCTGCTCTGAGTGCAGTGGCTCCTGGATGACTCAGGATTCAGTTTCTCAACAGGACAGGAGCAGACCGACTCTGTGTCAGCTGCTCTGAGTGCAGTGGTTCCTGGATGACTCAGGATTCAGTTTCTCCACAGGACAGGAGCAGACCAACTCTGTGTCTGCTCCAGCCCAGAGGACCAGGCAGGGGCAGAAGGGAAGTGGAATTCCGTAGGGGCGGGGTTTGGGTAGCTGCTGTGCCCTGGATGTCCCTGGCTCCCTGATCTATCTCTGGGGTTTAGGGAGTGAGATGGAGTTCTTACCAGCTGCTCTGAGTGCAGTGGCTCCTGGATGACTCAGGATTCAGTTTCTCAACAGGACGGGAGCAGACCGACCAATTAGTCAATATTTTATTTTCTGTCCTTGCATGTACAGTAATTTTTCCATTCCCAGTATATGACTTTTAGTTATCAGATAATGGTTTCACAGCTTGCCTAGAAGGAATGTTTTTCCAAATGGTAAATTTGTTTCAAGCCTGCTTTCTTATTCTAGTGCAATCAGCCCATGACACATTTAAGTTTACATAGCCCTAATTGCAGTTTTTCAGAGGACTGGAAATTACTTGTATAAATTTAGAAATTTTTAAGGTTCATTATTAGCAATTATGAAATCATCAATTTGTCTATATAGCATTACTACAAGAGAGCACATCTTCATTGGTCTGTAGTAAATCTGCCTAATAGGGTGGGCTAATATCTAGGAACTATTAGAATATGTAATAATGACAGGAAACATATATCAGCAAAAAGAATCAGTCCTGAGATGAGATTTCTGAAGGCCCTGTAATTCAGAGTTTATTCATCCCAGCCATATAAAACAATGGACCTTCTCCACAAAAGTCACTGGCATGACTTTAGCCTTTCCTAGATGGCTCTTGACATGATAACAAGAGAGTCTTCAGTGGCATTCTGAGAAGAACTAATTCACATTTATTTATGTGAATATTTAATTTTTCCATTGCCACTAGGTTTTCTTACGACTTTATTAGTTATAATTGGGTTTTGATGTTTGACTCAAAAAAAAATCATAGTCCCAAATCTTGTGCTTTCTAGGAAAGTGCAATAGAAACTATTAGAAAGAAATTTTCACTCATATTTCATATTTTCATCCATGTTCAGATAGAACACCAGTACTGTATTTCTGTCTTTTTGGTCCCTGCCTTCCAAGGTGATCTGCATCGATAAGGGGGCTGATCCCTGGAAGAGTCTAATTCTCCTCCCAAAAGTCATTAGTTTTCTGAAGTTCTTTAGGGGTGGGACCCTGTAAAAAATTGCCCCTTCCACATTGACATATTCATGGATATTATTGTTGAGGTGCTCTTATTTGTGCATACAAAGCCATTTGAACTGGAATTTTAACTTAAAAGCTACGTATTGCTTATAGGATCCTAGGCCCCTGTTTTGAAGAATAAAAAAAAAAAACCCTCATTTTTTATTTTCCCAACCCCTACATTGCTTTTCATTCTTTTCTCCAATTGCTACATTTCTTGCCCCAGGTTCATCAGTCCTTTCTGTCCTTCAATCTTTTTTGTGAGCATGCATACTACCTTCTCAGAGCATCACTGGGATTTTTAAAGAGCCTTCACACAGGTGACCTTTCAGAGTGATCTGAAGATTATTGCTCTCAGTGTGTAGAGTAGATGTATCAGGCACAGTGGCTTGATAGTAATTCTTCTGAAATTAAGTTAGAATGTAAAGAAATTGATATAAATTTTTTTAATTTAAAAAAGTATTCAATCTAACATCAAACCTGTTTAGCAGGAACTGGAAACTAGAGAAAGGATTTAGGATGATGGATTATGATGAGGGGAAGAGAGAAAGTCATCCAGTGGAAAGCGGTGCTGTAGTTTTCCTGGAAGCTTGCTGGTTTGAGTTAAGCATTATACACTGGAATGGCTCTGGGCTGAATGATGGGGAGTTAGAGAGAACATAGAAAAAATAGGAAGAGCAGAAGCAGAAGACAAAGAGAAGATGAAAAGAGAAGTGCCTGAAATTAGTAGAAACTAAAATGAAAGTAGAAAGGATAACAGATGTGTGTGTGTGTGTGTGTGTGTGTGTGTGTGTGTGTCAGGGGAGGGAGGGATGGAGAGAGGGAAAGAGAACTGAAGAGCAGAACGAGGAGCTGATACTTTGAGAAAATGAGAAAGTAACAAAGAGGTAGACTAATGAAGGTTTCTAATTAATGATGATCAACCAGATAAAAGTGGAATGGAAGCAATTAGGAGCCTTTTTTTTTCTGTTTCAAATCTACATTCCGCAATATACTCTCATAAGGGCTCAATGTACTTATGAGAACATGAGTACAAGGTACAAAGTATTGCTTAAGAGATCTTATCTCTTAAGTTTGTTCAGATCCTTGACTCCATATGTATGATCCAGGTCCTCCCCAAAGAGTATGCAGTATGTGAATGAGTCTAACTTAGAGTTGGAACAATTGACAGCTTGCTTTTGACTAGTTTTCTATCCCAGAACTCTGTCTAATTTTCCTTCAAGATCTACTCCCACATGCCATTCTTACAACTTTCCCATGTGTAAGCCTAGCTCTAGTTCCACTGGTGTCATGGAAATGGCTTGGTGCCCTTATTTTTCCATGAGGTTAAATTTACTGGATGGAGGTAGTATCTCTAGCAGGCAGGAATAGTTCTGTACTCTGTTTCTTAGAAAGGAAAATTTATATTATGGCTCATATTCCTTCTGTTCACTTGAGAAATAGAACTTGCTTGCCATAAGTATTTGGAGAATCATGAGCACAGAATATTTTTAAATTCTTGAGTATTCCTCTTAGGTTTTTATATCCTGTAGTTCCCAAAGTAGAGTCACGATTGCCACCAAAGTTAGAGCTCGTTTCTGCTTTTGACATATCTATTCATTGCTCTGATTTATTCTTCCCTCATTCCATATTACTCCCATGTTATAGCCAGCTACATAGTTTTAGGTCATATATATTTACTTATATATAAATCTAAACTTTATATGAAATAAAACAGGTGATATTTGTTTTTCTTATTCTGTTTTATTTCAGAATAAAACTAATGATCTCCAGGCCTGGAGCGGAGGGTGTAGCTAAGTTGGTAAGAGCTTTTTATTGGCAATGTGTAATGTTTAAGACAGAGGCCCATAATTATTCAAATGCTGAAAAATAAGTGTTTGTAAGTACTCAGTATTGAAAGGAAAAGTATTGGCTCAGGACCCCCAAGACCCAGCACGAGGGAGATTTATTTTTCCCAGAGGGACAGAGGACAGAGAATAAGTAACAAGTACAGGATGAGAGAGAAGGGGAAGGGAAAAAAGGAAGGGGAGGAAGGGTATTTGTCCTAGCAAGACATAGGCTTGACTCTGGGTAAGGAGAAGACAAATGTGGCACATAAGAAACTGGCAGTTTGTAAAAGCAAAATGAGAAACCCTATGTTAGGATAAAGTGTTTAATTTTGGTTGGGCATGTTACTTAGGTGAGCCAAAGGGGGCTTTTAATTGCTGAACTTCAATACTTTGATAGTTGTATCTTGTTAGTCAGCCTCAGGAGGAAGAAATGATTAAAAAAAGGAATAGACTTTGGTGGCTAACTTTTGAAATTCAATCTAATGTTTTTTTAATTACTTTTATTTATTTATTTACTTATTTACAGTTTTATCCTCTCCTTCTGGTCTTCCCTCCCACAGTTCCTTATCCCACTCCTCCTTCTCCCTGTCTCTAAGAGAATGCCCTCCTCCAGATATCCCTGCTCCCTGGGGCCTCAAGTCTCTCAAGGGTTAGGTAGTCTAATGCTTTTTAGCAAGACAGAGAGAATGAGAGGAAAGGGCAAGGCCTGCCTGAGCTGGCCAAAGTCCCTTCAAGTATGGGTTGGACATCTATGTTAACCTGCAATTCTCCCCTGTCCCCAAATACCCCAGAACATCACAAAAGAGTATAAGAGCTAGAGGATAGGGAAGAGTGTGATGAAATGTCTTCTGGACATGATATAGCTGCTGCACATATGACCTCGTAGCAGCTATGGTTGTATGCACAGGACTTGCCCAAGATCAAGCCATTAAACCCCCCCCCCCAAGGATTTGGGGATGGGAGGAGCTGCGGAAGTCCTACCTATAGCTGAAGTGCTATTGTCAATTCATGATTGTTTGGGAACAGAGTCACTTTTCTTTGGGGTGGAGCCATTGGTATATTGTTCACATCCTAGAAGATGACTCCTTATCAATATGGGCAGCATTAATTGAACCCAGTGGGTTAAATTTGAAAAAAAAAAAAAAGAAAATGAAGTCAGAAAGAAGACATGTTAGAGTGCAAGGGTAAAGGATGAATATGATTAAGGTACACTGTACATATGCTTAAAATGTTCAAAGAATAAACAAAAATATGATTAAAAGAATAAATCTACATACACCAAGAAAAGCAAGCGTACTGTGTTAAGTATGCAAAATTCCAAATGTTTTAAAGTTCAATAATATTCAAACATTTTCATGGTGTTTTTGAGTTCATAGTATCAAATTAATTTTTTGTTTTTTTTTAAAACATTTTGTGGGGAGGAATATTGAAGCTCAAAAAGGTTTTTCTAGGTTTTGTTTGTAGGTTTCCTCTCTCTCTCTCTCTCTCTCTCTCTCTCTCTCCCTCCCCCCCCTCTCTTTCTTTTTTTTATGTTTTTTTTTGAGAGCCAGGAGCTCACTGTGTATCCCAGACTGGTCTGGAACATACTCATCTTGTGTAGTTTAAGACGAGCCTAGATGTGTTCCAGTCCTCCTGTTTCTGCTTTACATGGATTTCAAATAGTCACACCTGCCTTCAAAGACTTTTATTGTAGTTTTCAGCTCAAACTTCCAGAAAAGGCCAGACGTGAGGTTAAATGAATATATGTTTTATGACATTTAGTTTATCTTTTACCACTGTATTCTTGGTTTAGATAATATTCCATGCCATTTTTTCACTATAACTTTGACTCTGACATGTGTGGGAAGACACGATTCAAGGTAGTTAGTGGGCACCAACTTTTTCCAACCTTCTTTTCTCCCTCTAGGAATTTTATGCTATCATGGGCTTAAAGGGAAGCTGGACTAGGGACAAGATTTTGGAATCTTCATGTAATATCTTTGGATGATGTGTACTAACGTAAGAACCATGGAGGCTGATGTAATGGATTGGCTTTTATGGTGATAGTGAGGGGAAGTGGACAATTTGTTTTTCCAGAATTTATTGTTCACTTGCTGACTTGTAGAAATTTAACAGAATGTGTTTCTAATGTTTACTTCTGACTGGACATCATTATTTTCTTATTGGACTGTTATGGAAGATCTTGGAATTAAATTTCAGTGCATCTCAGGGTTAAGCATTCTTAGTACTCTCTCCCTTATCTGTTTTGTCCTGACTCCATAGATAACAGGGTTCAGGGCAGGAGGAACCACCACATACAGGTTGGCTAGAAGTATGTGGATGTAGTGAGGGATATTGTGGCCAAAGCGGTGTGTCATGAATGAGAAGAGAGCTGGTAGGTAAAAGGCCAACATGACACTGACATGGGAGCCACATGTGCTAAGTGCCTTAAACCGAGCATCCCAGGATGGAAGGTGAAAGACTGTTTGGAGAATCCGGATGTAGGAAAATCCAATCACAGATAAATCAATGTATCCCACTGAGAAAGCAACTAATCCATAAATAACATTGACCCTGATATTGGCACATGCTAGCTTTGCCAAACCCATGTGTTCACAGTAGGTATGTGGGACAATCCGGACACCACAGAAAGGCAACCTCAAGATCAGAAATATAAATGGAGTCACAAACACCAAAGTTCTGACTATGATGATTACACCCAGAATAGCTATCACCTTGTTGGTGAGAATCATGCTATATCTCAATGGGTTACATATAGCAATATAGCGATCTATGGCCATAACTGTCAGTACCACAGATTCCAGGCCGGTGCACATATGGATAGTGTACATCTGAGTGATGCAGGCTCCAAACTCAATCTCCCTGAGATTGAACCAGAAGATGCCCAGCATCTTGGGGATGGTGGCTGTGGATAAGCCCAAATCAGTGCATGCCAACATGGCCAAGAAGTAGAACATAGGTTGATGGAGGCTGCGTTCTGTTTGGATCACAAATAAGATGATGATGTTTCCCAAGACAGCTATTAGATACACTGTGAAGAAGGGGAAGCTGATCCACATGTGCAAATCTTCCAGTCCTGGGATCCCTATTAGGAAGAAGGAGGAAGGATGGAACTGTGTCTTGTTGGAATGAAGCATGTTGGTGTGAACTGATTACAGATGTATTTCTTGCAGTTTTCTGGCTTCCATTGAGAGACGCTAGCTTCTTTCATAGTATGTTGTGGAATTGTTTCAGAAACAGAAAATCCATTTTTTAATCCCATAATATAGCACATGACACCTACAGAGGGAATAAGAAATACTTTAACTTTGAAAAATTTGCCTCATACTTATAGAAAACCATTTGGAAAACTTTCAAATTTGCAACAATCGTACTTCTGTCTTTTGTCTCTTCAGTCTTTAAGGAAGGACTTATATACATTAATTTAGCAATTATTTACTGATAATTACACTAGCTAATCAGAATATAATGTATATGACCAATATGGAGTCTCTCCTTCTCTCCCTCCATCCCCTAATATGTGTGTGTGTTTGTGTGTGTGTATGTGTGTACATGTACATTGTACAACATATACCACATAACTGGGCTAGAATTAGGAGATGATGACTCAACAAGTTGTTGAGGGAAATGATACATTTCGTGCAAAGCAGAAGATAAATTTTATATGACAGTGGAGTAAAGAAGGGGTTGGTTAGATAGACAGTGGAACTATGGAATAAAATTAAGGAATTTAGAAACAACTGGAGACTATTACACAATTCTATAAAACAATGCTCCCTCTTAGAAATGTAAAATCTTGCCTTAATATTACAATCATTGCACAAATAGCACTAGATACTCACAGATTTATTTTAGACCTTTTATGATTCATGGTCTTTGAAAGATGGAGCAATATGATGAGCAGTTACTGGCTTCCTTTGTGTTAGTGCTGTATCTAGTTTTTCAGATGTAGAATGTGGTGGTTTTTTATTACTGGCTAGCTGACTCTCAGAATTGAATTTATCAATTGCTTTGTTTTCTGGTCTGAGTCATCACTTGTAACATGATGAGGTAATGTGTGTGAGCAAATCATCCTATTACTTAACTGTTAACTACAGAGAGTAAATTTTATGGTAGACTCTGGGACACAGGTAGCAGCCAGACATTGACTAGGCTTGTTGGGTCCAGACAATGATGTCACTACAGCAGTTCAGTGGATTGTGTTGTCTTGATGTTGCTTTGAGTACAATGTATTCTAATTTGGTGGCTATAATATAGTCTTTAAAAACTGCTTTAGAAATATGTCATTTAGATTGACATGTGCCTATATTATATCCCATTTCCTTTCCTAATGTAGTATGGAATTATTTCCAAATATATGTTATAATTAGCTATTTTGTGATTTGTTCGCATAAAACTCAGTTTTAGTAGCTTTCACACTCACTGACCCTTCATTAGATTTCTCTTTGTGTTCATCCCTAGCCTTTACCTCAGTACATAA
This sequence comes from Grammomys surdaster, assembly GCF_004785775.1. Lineage (NCBI taxonomy): Eukaryota > Metazoa > Chordata > Mammalia > Rodentia > Muridae > Grammomys > Grammomys surdaster. The sequence continues at coordinate 803,548 of NW_021604697.1, forward strand.
TAGGCCAAAGAGTTCTTTTAATTTTACTTTTCACTGAAAAGAATAATAATACTTCAGATTGGTTTTTTTTGGGGGGGAAAAAGACATGTAGGTGGCATTTAAGGAAATTTTTTCATGTTTATAAGTATTATTTAAATATCAAAACAGATCTGAGATTGGCATCTCTGTCCCCATTTATAAAGGTGGTAAATGAAGGTAAGGTAAGACTGTCTACCTATCTATCCACATAAATGAATCTATATTATAAACACTGTATACATGTTATATATTAGTCGATAGTTGTAACAATTTTTAAAATATATGGACTAGGGGTAACAATACTGAGTCCATGGTTGGGGTAACACACAGGGATGTTCTGAAAGCTGGAACTTATAGATTTGTGGTGTGCTTACTCAGTCCTAAATGTAGTTTTAGTAGCTCTAATAATCACCATCATCATCACCATGACCATCAACGTTATCACTGAGATAAGGAAGAGGGGAGATATTTCCTAAAAATATCTCTTTTCATCCACTCTCCATTTTCTGCTTTTCAATTCCTATTGTTTCTTATGTAATGCTTTTTAAATCTCTATTAATATATAGTACATTTCCAGTTTCTAAGATATGAAAATATTGAATGAATTTTCCATCGTTTAAATTATTTTGCCTACCACGGCATGTTGAATCTCTTTTTTAAATGCTGTATATATTTCATATTTTAATGTATATCTTAATGTGTATTTTTCCTTATTTTTATAGGCTTCTGATTTACATTTTATTGTTAATGACATTTGCTGAGGAATATTGTTAATCTGAACTCTTACAGAATTGTTCAACTTGGAGTTTTATTTTCATGTTTCCATCAATCTACAACTTCTAGAAAGACCAGTGCCAATGTACTACTTGCTTTCAATGGTGGAACACAATTGTCTAAATTCTGCTATGTTTAAAACACAGGGGCTATATAACATGATAATATTAGTTGTGTTAATGAGAAAGCTACAGAAAGAATTTTATTGACAGAAAAGTCAAAGAACAGAGCTAACTCATTTACCATGTGTCCAGGTGAGATAAATAACATCATGGGATTAGTGGTCTGGTATGTACACAAACCTCAATACTTTGGAGGCTTACTCAGGAGGATCATGAGTTTGAGGATGTCTTGTGCTACAGTTAGATACTGTTCAATTAGCAAAGACAGCCTAGAATCTCACATCAGACATATAACTAAAGAAGGTCACATGTCTAGGTCATATAACAAAAATGAAAACATTATGAAAGCTATGACAGTATTTCTCCTCATAAACCTGTCAGTCCTAAAGAAATGGTTTCCAATGATAATTACCTGTATGAATATCAATACATATAGTTTAAAGCAGCAATGATACACATCATCAGAACTCAAGACATTTGAAGAAGACACAAACAAACATCTCAATGAACATAAAAATAAAAACAATAAATATCTGATTGATATAGAGGAAAACAAAAATAAATATTGAGGTTTGGGACCGAGCCTAGAGCAGGTCGCAGGCAGCAGCTCCGTACCCAACCGCAGAAAACCAAGAAAAACAGGGACTCCCAGGAGCTTGAACTCACGCAGCATCCCAGGTAAGGAAAAAGCAGCACTCACCCCAAACAGGGAGCAACAGGGACCCACTGGGACCCAGGAATTCGCTCCTGGCCTGGAGCGGGCTCCATCCGGTCTGGGCCCGAGCACTCGCGGATCCCGGGAGGCAGCTCTGCACCCAATCTCGCAGACTCCAGAGGAAGCGGGGCTCGCAGGACCTCTGTGCCAAGTAGGGTCTTGGGCTAGGAGGTGGCAGTGCTTGCCCCCGAACAGGGAGTGGCTAGGACCCACTGGGACCCAGGAGTTCACTCCAGGGCCCGGAGCGTGGGTTCCTTCCGGTCTGTGCCAGAGCAGATCCCGGGAGTCAGCTCTGCACCCAATCTCACAGAACCTAGAGGGAGCGGGGCTCTCCGTGGCTCAAGCTAGCTCAAGCAGTTTCTTAGGCTAGGAGGTGGCAGTGCTCGCCCCCAATCAGGGAGCAACTGGGACCCACTGGGACCCACTGGGACTCATTGGGATCCAGGAATCCGCTCCTGACCCGGAGCCCCGGCCCCTTCCGGTTTCCACCTGAGCACCAAGCACATCTTGGGCCTCATCTCTAACTCAAGCAGCAAAACCCATCCCAAACAGTTCTGACACAACCTAGATAATAGGAAAGACAGGCCCCAGTCAGAGACAGCTCTGATAGCACAAAGGTGATCCAGATGGCGAAAGGCAAGCGCAAGAACACAAGCACCAGCAACCCAAGGTACTTGCCATTATCAGAACCTAGTTCTCCCACATTAGAAAGTCCTGAACTCCCCATATCACCAGGAAAACAAGAACCAGATCTAAAATCATTTCTAATGATGATGCTAGAGGACTACAAGAAGGAAGTAAATAACACTATCAAAAAACTTGAGGAGAACACAGGAAAACAGGATGAAGTCCTTAAAGAAACACAAAAATCCTTTAAAGAATTACAAGAAAACACAAACAAACAGATGAAGGAATTGAACAAAACCATCCAGGATATAAAAATGGAAGTGGAAACAATAAAGAAATCACAAAGGGAGACTATCCTGGAGATAGAAAACCTAAAAAAGAAATCAGGAGTCATAGACACAAGCATCACCAACAGAATACAAGAGATAGAAGAAAGAATCTCAGGTGCAGAAGATACCTTAGAAAATATTGACACAACTATCAAAGAAAATGCAAAATGCAAAAAGTTGCTATCTCAAAATATCCAGGAAATCCAGGACGCAATGAGAAGACCAAACCTAAGGATAATAGGTATAGATGAGAGTGAAGATTCCCAACTTAAAGGGCCAGTAAATATCTTCAACAAAATTATTGAGGAAAACTTCCCTAACCTAAGGAATGAGATGCCCATAATCACACAAGAAGCCTACAGAACGCCAAACAGACTAGATCAAAAAAGAAATACCTCCCGTCACATAATAATCAAGACTCAAAATGTACAAAACAAAGACAGAATTTTAAAAGCAGTAAGGGAAAAAGGCCAAATAACATATAAAGGCAAACCTATCAGAATTACACCTGACTTCTCACCAGATACTATAAAAGCCAGAAGATCCTGGACAAATATCATACAAACCCTAAGAGAACATAAATGCCAGCCCAAGCTACTTTACCCAGCAAAACTCTCAATTACCATAGACGGAGAAACTAAGATATTCCATGACAAAACTGAATTTACACAGTATCTTCCCACAAATCCAGCTTTACAAAGGATAATAGCAGGAAAGCTCCAATACAAGGAGGGCAATCATACCCCAGAAAGAGCAAGAAAATAATCCTTTTCCATCAAACCCAAAAGAAGATAACCACACAAATGATGTCTCCACTATTAGCAAAAATGACAGGAAGCAAGAACACCCTCTCCTTAATATCTCTTAACATCAATGGACTCAATTCCCCAATAAAAAGGCATAGGCTAACGGACTGGATACGCAAACAGGACCCAGCTTTTTGCTGCTTACAGGAAACCCACCTCAGTGACAAAGACAGACACTACCTTAGAGTAAAAGGTTGGAAAACAATTTTTCAAGCAAATGGCACTAAGAAACAAGCGGGAGTAGCCATTCTAATATCGAATAAAATCAACTTTCAACTTAAAACTATCAAAAAGGATAAGGAAGGGCATTTCATACTTGTCAAAGGAAAAGTCAACCAACATGAACTCTCAATTCTGAATATCTATGCGCCAAATACAAGAGCATCGAATTTCATAAAAGAAACCTTACTAAAGCTCAAAACACACATTGCACCTCACATAATAATAGTGGGAGACTTCAACACCCCACTCTCAGCAATGGATAAATCATGGAAACAGAAACTAAATAGAGATACAGTAAAACTAACAGAAGTTATGAACCAAATGGACTTAACAGATATCTATAGAACATTTCACCCTAAAGCAAAAGAATATACCTTTTTCTCAGCACCTCATGGTACCTTCTCCAAAATAGACCATATAATTGGGCACAAGACAGGCCTCAACAGATATAAGAAAATTGAAATAATTCCCTGCATCCTATCAGATCACCATGGTCTAAGGCTGGTCTTCAAAAATGACAAAGAGAATGGAAAGCCCACATTTACATGGAAACTGAACAACACCCTACTCCTTGATAATCAGGTAAGGGAAGAAATAAAGAAAGAAATTAAAAACTTTTTAGAATTTAATGAAAATGATGACACATCATACCAAAATTTATGGGATACAATGAAAGCAGTGCTAAGAGGAAAATTCATAGCTCTAAGTGCCTACAAAAAGAAACTGGAGGGAGCATACACTAACAGCTTGACAGAGCACCTGAAAGACCTAGAACAAAAAGAAGCTAATACACCCAAGAGGAGTAGAAGGCAGGAAATAATTAAACTCAGGGCTGAAATCAACCAAATTGAAACAAAAAGAACTATCCAAAGAATCAATAAAACCAGGAGCTGGTTCTTTGAGAAAATCAACAAGATAGATAAACCCTTAGCTAGACTAATCAGAGGGCAGAGAGACAGTATCCAAATTAATAAAATCAGAACTCAAAAGGGGGACATAACAACAGAAACTGAGGAAATTAAAAAAATCATCAGATCCTACTACAAAAGCCTATATTCAACAAAATTGGAAAATTTGAATGAAATGGACAATTTCCTAGACAAATACCAGTTGCCAATGTTAAATCAGGACCAGATAAACCATCTAAACAGTCCCATAACCCCAAAAGAAATAGAAGCAGTCATTAAAAGTCTCCCTACAAAGAAAAGCCCGGGACCAGACGGTTTTAGTGCAGAATTCTATCAGACCTTCAAGGAAGACCTAATCCCAATTCTTTTCAAACTATTCCACAAAATAGAAACAGAAGGTACACTACCCAACTCATTCTTTGAAGCCACAATTACACTCATACCTAAGCCACACAAAGACCCAACAAAGAAAGAGAACTTCAGGCCAATCTCCCTTATGAACATTGATGCAAAATTACTCAATAAAATTCTAGCGAACCGAATTCAAGAACACATCAAAACAATTATCCATCACGATCAAGTTGGCTTCATCCCAGGAATGCAGGGTTGGTTCAATATTCGGAAATCCATCAATGTAATCCATTATATAAACAAACTCAAAGAAAAAAACCACATGATCATCTCACTAGATGCTGAGAAAGCATTTGACAAAATTCAACACCCCTTCATGATAAAAGTCTTGGAAAGGTCAGGAATTCAAGGTCCATACCTAAACATAGTAAAAGCAATATACAGCAGACCAGTAGCCAGCTTAAACTAAATGGAGAGAAACTTGAAGCAATCCCACTAAGATCAGGGACTAGGCAAGGCTGCCCACTCTCCCCCTACTTATTTAATATAGTATTGGAAGTCCTAGCCAGAGCAATTAGGCAACACAAGGAGGTCAAAGGGATACAAATTGGAAAGGAAGAAGTCAAAATCTCACTATTTGCAGATGATATGATAGTATACTTAAGTGACCCCAAAACTTCCACCAGAGAACTCCTAAACCTGATAAACAACTTTAGCAAAGTGGCTGGATATAAAATTAACTCAAGCAAATCAGTAGCCTTCCTCTACTCAAAAGATAAACTGGCTGAGAAAGAAATTATGGAAATGACACCCTTCAAAATAGTCACAGATAATATAAAATACCTTGGTGTGAACCTAACCAAGCAAGTAAAAGACCTGTATGACAAGAACTTCATTCCCCTGAAGAAAGAAATCGAAGCCGATCTCAGAAGATGGAAAGATCTCCCATGCTCATGGATTGGAAGGATTAATATAGTAAAAATGGCTATTTTGCCAAAAGCCATCTACAGATTTAATGCAATCCCCATCAAAATTCCCACTCAATTCTTCTCAGAGATAGAAAGAGCAATCTTAAAATTTATTTGGAATAACAAAAAACCCAGGATTGCGAAAACTACTCTCAGCAATAAAAGAACTTCTGGAGGAATCACCATCCCCGACTTCAAGCTGTACTACAAAGCAATAGTGATAAAAACTGCATGGTATTGGAACAGAGACAGGCAGGAGGATCAGTGGAATAGAATAGAAGACCCAGAAATGAACCCCCATACCTATGGTAACTTAATCTTTGACAAAGGGGCTAAAACCATCGAATGGAAAAAAGATAGCATTTTCAACAAATGGTGCTGGTCCAACTGGTGGTCAGCATGTAGAAAAATGTAAATTGATCCATACTTATCTCCTTGTACAAAGCTCAATTCCAAGTGGATTAAGGACCTCCACCTAAAACCAGCCACACTGAAACTAATAGAAGAGAAACTGGGAAAAAGCCTGGAATACATAGGCACAGGGAAAAAGTTCCTGAACAGAACGCCAATGGCCTGTGCTCTAAGACCAAAAATTGACAAATGGGACCTCATAAAGCTGCAAAGCTTCTGTAAAGCAAAGGACACAGTCAATAGGACCCTATTAAAAAATGGAGCACAGACCTGAACAAAGAATTCTCAACTGAGGAAGCTCGAATGGTTGAGAAGCACCTAAAGAAGTGTTCAGCATCCCTAGTTATCAGGGAAATGCAAATGAAAACAACACTGAGATTCCACCTCACACCAGTCAGAATGGCTAAGATCAAAAACACAGGTGACAGAACATGTTGGCGAGGATGTGGAGAAAGAGGAACACTCCTCCACTGTTGGTGGGATTGTAAACTGGTACAACCACTATGGAAGGCAGTCTGGCGGTATCTCAGAAAATTGAACATAGCGTTACCTAGGGACCCAGCTATACCACTCCTGGGCATATACCCAAAAGAAGTTTCAACATACAACAGGGACACATGCTCCACCATGTTCATAGCAGCCTTATTTATAATAGCCAGAAGTTGGAAAGAACCCAGATGCCCTTCAACAGAAGAATGGATGCAGAAAATGTGGTACATTTATACAATGGAGTACTACTCAGCTATTAAAAACAATCAGTTCACAAAATTCCTAGGCAAATGGATGGAGCTGGAAAATATCATCTTGAGTGAGATGACCCAATCTCAAAGGAACATACATGGTATGCACTCACTGATAAGTGGATATTAGCCCAAAAGCTCACAATTTCTAAGAATCTTCATATAGACCACATAAAACTCACATAGAAGAAGGAAGACCAAAGTATGAATGCGTTGGTCCTTTTTAGAAGGAGCATCAAAAGTTTCAACCAGAACTCCCAAAGTCTAAACCACCAACCAGAGAGCACAAAGGGAGGGACTCACGCACCTGTATAGGGAATTGAGGGTGACCTTGTTAGACTCCAGTGAAAGTGGAGGGCCAAGGTCCCCAAAAGTTTGGATCCCCTACTGTGTTGGAATTCGAGAGCAGGGAGATGGGACTGGGAGGATGTTTGGAGCACACCATCACAAAAATTAGGAGGAAGGGGTAGGGGATAAGGGATTTGGGGGGAGAATGAGAAAGGAGACAACATTGAAAGGTAAATACGTATAATACCCAATAAAAACCCCACACAGATAAAGAATTTAAAAAAAAGGGAGTCTATTTATTTTAAATTAATTTCAAAAGTTTCTAGGAGATGCAAATTGGCTAAGATACTATTTTAAGCTCTCCACAAAAGAATTTAAATCTCTGTTCAATATTCTCAAGAGAGAGGTAAACCCTAACTTCCTCAACAGTTAATTGACAAAAGAGAGGTAATCTCACAAAAAGTAGAAAAAGCTATTTCTAATCGATATATCATATAGTCTGATTAATTGTCAGTGGAGCTATAAAAGTCCTTTGACAAAAGATTATTAATATAGATTTATATATCCTTAAATAAGGCCTTCATGACTCTCTGAGTGTGGAAGGAGCAACTGTTGGCGCTTCTGCCCTGATTTTACAAGAACTCTGAAAAATTGGCTTTAAAAACAAAAGAGGGGGAACGGTACCCCCTCAGAAGGAGTCCCCCTGAAATACTCTCCATCATGCCTTGTTCACTTTTCTGTCTCTAAAGCTGAAAGCTCATGGCAAATCTCTTGCTGACCATGTTGGTGACCTCGGGCACCACCAAGACCAACAAAACTTTGCCACAGATATGGGGAAGGACCCTCATACCCATAAAGGGAATGCCCCAGTCCCAGTTCCCTTATGGAGCCGAGGACTGATATGCCTGCCCAATACCACAGAAGGCACAGCTAACCGGCTACCACAAATATTAATGAAAAAAATAGATACCCTCACAAAGCCAGGCCCAATCATAAATACGATGAATAACAATTTACATCCAGGGAAGAGAAATCTCCCTGAGAATCCCCTTCTTTTTTCTTTCCAGGTAAAATTGAATCACCCGTGATGCCTGCTATTAGAAGTTCTAACCCAGATGGACCAGAAGCCAGGAGCCTCGCTTGCCCTTACCCTCACCCCCTACCTTTTCCCACCTGCACAAGGTCCCCTGAAGCTGGGCAACTGCAAGATCCTGCTTGGCAACTGCAGATAGACTCAAAGCAGTGTACCATATCATCTGAAGAATAGCAGGGAGACCATAACTCAAGCAGTGTACCATATCTTCTGAAGAATAGCAGGTTGCAGTCCTCCTCGCCCCCACGAATAACCAGGACCCGCCGGTCGGGTCAAGTGGCACCCAGACGTGGGGCTCGAGGCAAGGACCCATCCGGACGGACCCTCATTGAGAGGATGTGCGCACGACATCAAGATTGAGCAAGACAGAGATCATCACCCGTGACCTGTCGTCCATGGAACCAGGTTGATGCTGCCATCAAGAAGGCAGTTGAAGTTCATTACCATCAGCTGAAAATTGCAGAGGATCCAGAAGTGACTCCGCAGGAGACTGACACAGCTGTCAGCTCCCCTGCCTCCCCCTATGGTCGACCCCTAGACTTCCACGCCCTCCAGAAGGGTACCTGGTATGCCTGGCTTTGCCCTCTTGATCACCACAACAAAAATTGGCTTTTTCCTAAACCAAGGCCACCCTTGATATGGCCGCTAACATTGGGGAGCCTTCCTTTATGACAATATTACACCCCAAACTGACAAATGGTTGGTAACTTGAACATATACAAGAGACTAGGATGGCTGTGAGTTAGCCCAATGACGGGATTATTGTAGGTCCACTTCCCAGGGGCCCACCCAATGCAGCCGAAAAGGAGTGCGTGGTGCTGGGAGTGGATGCAGCCTACATGGCCTAAGACAGGGCTCTCACCCTCCTTTCACCCACATCAGAGTCCCTTGATGGTGCCCATCGTCGACAGCCTAAAGCCTTCGACCATCAATGTGACTTGTCTCACATCAGTGTTTTGGGGTTGTGAACTTGTCTAAGACCCCCCATAATTAGACATCCAAATTCAAAACTCACATAGTTGGGATTGAACATAAGACGCCTTCTCTAACTAAACAGTGAAGGGGGAGATGCCAGAAGCCAGGACCCTCGCCCTTACCCTTACCCCCTACCTTTCCCCACCTGCATAATGTCCTCTGAAGCTTGGCAGCTGCAAGATCCTGCTTAGCAACTGCAGATAGACTCAAAGCAGAGTACCATGTCTTCTTAAGAATAGCAGGGAGACCATAACTCAAGCAGTGTACCATATCTTCTGAAGAACTGCAGGTAGATCATAATTCAAGGCAGTGTACCATATAGACCATGACATGTTTCAAGGCACAGGCCAAGAAGATTTTGTACTTTTCCACCACCTGGACCCTCTTACCCCCTCCCCTTGTAAAACATGCTATAAAAAAGCATTTCATGTTAAAAAAAAAAGAAAATAAAAAAATATATATTATAAAAAAAAATAAAAAAAAATATTGAATGAACTAATGAAGACAATTTGAGATTTGAAAACTAAATTCAGTTAATGGAAATATTTAAGAGAATTCAAGTTGAAATGAAGATGGGAGTGAAAAAAATTGATAAATCAATTGGAAAATTCAGAGGAATGTCTTTTAAATAGATTGGATCAAATAGAAGGCAGAATATCAGAACTTGAAGGTAACATAGAAAAATTGAAGAATATGAAAAATTTCAAAAACACACAAAAGAAACATGCAGGAACTGTTGTACACTGTGAAAAGACCAAAGATTTGAATCATAGATATAGATGAAGAAGAATCCTGGGTTCATGATGTAGACCATTTATTCAATAGGATCATAGAAGTAAATGTCTATTTATTAAGGAAAGACAAATCTATACAGATACAAGAAACACACAAAATCCCAAATAGATAAGCCCAAATAAACTTCTCATGGCATATGATACTTAAAACACCAAGTATACAGAACAAAGAAAGAGTATTGAAAGCAGAAAAATAAACACACACACACACGTCACAAAAAGAGAAAACCTACCAGAATAATGGCTGATTTCTTAATGAAAAAATTTAAAAAGCCAGAAGACCCTGGTATAAGGTACTTCAAATTCTAAAAGATTACTGATATCAACCTAATTTTACTGTACCCAACAAAACTGTCTATCAAGTTGAGGAAGGAAGAAAAACTTTCCATGATAAAAGCAACCTACTTAAAAACCAAAACCAAATGAACAAACCAAACATCCAACAACAACTAAATAAAAAATAAAAAAAATGTGCATCTGCAAAAAGTAGTAAAAGAAGTAAAAATCTGTAAGTTTAGTTTTACATTGCTGTGATTTCTTGTGACTTTCAATCCCAATTTTCCTTGGTATGTAATTTTCAATTTAATGGTTATTCTTTTTAAACTTCAGACTTTACTTATTATATGAATTGTATTTTCTGAAATACTATATCTAGAGAATTGTAAAGTTTTGTTAAAGTTTCAAAGTAATTTGATACATTTTAAAGTAAGTTTGAATTTACCACTAACATTACTTATCCCCCTATTTTGGCCATCAAATTGCTTTCTCCTACCACCATGACTAATTGGTTATTTGGCCTCATCTCAAAAGACAAATGGAAATGTATAAGAAAGAAAAGACACCATCTATGCCAGCTGATCTCTTTTCATGAATATTTCTTTTTATGTATCCAATATACTATTCTTTGTTCATGTGCTCCTGACAGCACACACACTCCTGCATGTATTGAAATTGTTTTGTTTTCTTGTCACTGTGGGTATTGGTATCTGGTTTTCAGTGATGAATCTGAATTATTGTCAGATTGACCCCCCACCCCCACTGTGCACCTTGATATCTATCCACAGAGTCTACGGTCACTGGCTGACTCTCTGGAGCTCAATTCGTGTTTGGAGACCCTTCTATCAGCATTACTGGAACTTACCCACCTCTGACCAACATCTGAGAAGTCATTTGTGAAGAATTGGATGCCATAGATTACAACCTGTATGGATCCAAGTTCTCAATAACCAGAGTCTGGGAGTTAAAAGAAGACCTCTAATTATCGGGGGAGAGCCTTCTCCCAGTGAAGATCCAGATACAGAACAGAAAATTCCCACATCTCTAAGGGCAGATCTTTTTTCTATTTCTGGGTCAATGATCTGTACAGTTATCTGTACATCACCAGGGAGCACTCTTCCCTGAACATGTCCCAGGAGGCTGCTGCGCAGAGGCTTGATGGCTTCACACTAATACTACAAATCTCACTATGGTGGTAGGCGATGATGTCACTGTTGACAGAGAAGCAATAAAGGCAGGAAAGGAACATGGTAGGAAAACCCTAGCATTTTCACTAAGTCATCTCTGAAACTTATAAAGTTAAAGAGAGAAAGATGATTCTTATTTATTTCCAAACCTTGATATAGACAGACAGACACACACACACACACACACACACACACACACAAATATAGATACATAAATTCTTAGACACACACATATAAAACTGCATGTATTGTGAGCATTTGGTGCCCTTAATTCTATATATTAATTAAAAAACTAAATATGGTAGACATTTATGCCAAGGATAAAGTATAGTTTAAGAACATGACATGTTTTTTAATTATAATTTTATCATATTAGCTTTTGGAAAATGTCACACATGTATGTAGTACATTCTGTTGACACTGATCCTCTACCCTCTCTTATCTTCCTTCCACTCCTGTGAAACCCCTCTTCCTCCATACAAGCCTTTTTTTCACATTCATGTCTTTTGTTTTGTTTTGTGACCCACTGAGCTCTAACCAAGCTGTCTGTGTAACTCTGGGTTCACTGGTGCCTGGTGGTTACACAACTCACGACAATGTCTATACTTTCCCAGAATCCTTCAGTAGTCAATAATTCATCAGGGAGTTGTAAGGACCCATACACGTCTCCCCAGTCACTGACTAGTGACAAGCTCAGTGTAGACAACTTCAGTTGCTGTGAGATTGGCCATGCCTTGTCCTTTGCATTCTTTCTGTCCCTTTTATGGCATTCCCTGAATGTGCCACCCTCAGAGAGCAGTGCTTGGCCTCACCAAAAATGCAAAGTGAATTTAGAGCAAGGCAGAAAAAAACAGAAAAGCAAAAACAAAAAAGAAAACTAAAAACAAAAATTACCCTTCAAGACTTTGCTTTTTAAAAGGTTCTTTAAGATTGGGTCTCTTCACTCAAGATGATACTTTCCAGCTCCATCCATTTGCCTAGGAATTTCGTGAACTCAGTGTTTTTAATAGCTGAGTAGTACTCCATTGTATAAATGTACCACATTTTCTGCATCCATTCTTCTGTTGAAGGACATCTGGGTTCTTTCCAACTTCTGGCTTTTATAAATAAGGTTGCTATGAACATGGTGGAGCATGTGTCCTTGTTGTATGTTGAAACGTCTTTTGGGTATATGCTCAGGAGTGGTATAGCTGGGTCCTCAGGTAACACTATGTTCAGACCTTGTAAATAGGTAACCTTGGCAGACAATACCAACTTAGATAAGGACAAGCAAGTCATAGGCAGAGTCATAGTGACTTGTCCCCTGAACCTTCACCCAGCCGATACCCGGTTCTGAAGATATCTGTATTCCCCCTGAACATCCACACTCCAGTGTCATTCCCTTCCCCACATCCTGCCTTTCTGTGTTTATACCCCTGTATGAATTAATTATGATTTGAGAAAAAATAAAAAAAATTTAAAAAACAAAAACAAAAAAAACAAAAAAGGTTCTTTAAAAGAACATTTCATTTGTATTTTTATTTAAATTTTATACTCTGTACATATTGCTAGAGGTTGACCATTTTTAATGGCCAACAGTAACCAAATCAGCCTTCAGAATATTCTCTGTTCCCTTTCTGACTTAAAGTGTGACATGACTATCTTCATTGTAATCTCAAAAGAAAAAAAGTCTTGCTAAAACAAACAAACAAATAAACAAGAAAACAAACAAGACAGTGGTGGCAACTTTAATTCCAGCACTCTGGAGGCAGAGGCAGACAGATCTGTGAGTTTGAGGCCAACCTGATCTACAGAGCATGTTCCAGGACAGCCAGGGCTACAACAGAGAAACCTTGTCTTGAAAAACAAAAAAACTAAACAAAACCAATGAACCAAACCAAATCAAACCAAAGCAACAACAACGACAACAACAACAACAACAACAAAAACCCAAAAAACAGAAACCAAAATCAAAACTCAAAAACAAAAGAAAAGGAAGACAGCAGCAAAATCTTACTGCAAGCCTTCTAGTTTGTTTCTGTGCATTTCTGGGTGTGTATCTAGGTAAATTATAATTTTTCTGTATGAGATAGCCAAAAATGTCAAAATGAGAAGGGGTTTTTTTCTTCTTGTCTATGAAGTAACTATGTATGTATGTATGTATGTATGTATGTATGTATGTATGTATGTATTCATGGCCCGCTTGATGTATATATGAAACAAAGCACAACAGAAAGGTGTAGTTTTGTTTGCCCTGTTCTAACAAAAAAGTTGTTTAACAAATAACAAATTGCCATTATTATTAAATTTTAAGCATCTAGGTTCTGTAATTAATACTTTGGAGTCAGGCAATATAAATCCAGTTCCAGTAATTCAAAGCCAAAGGCCCTTCTCATATCTTTGGGTCTTATCATTTTTCTTATAGATTTTTCATGAGTGATAAAGATGACAATATACAGTCCACATGGCTTTTCTCAGAATGCAGTGAGTTCATACATTAATGTACAAATATGCAAAGTAAATTATTAAAGATAGCCCATTGAAAAGCTCGCTAGTTTATTTTATCAAGATACATGTATTCCTTTGACCACTAGATGTCAGCAATATGCATTTGCCAAGCCAATGATCTACTTGAGCCCATGTTATAGGTTCAACAATACAACAACGTGATTCTTGATAAATATAAGATAAATAAACAAATTTTACTTGCCATTTGAACTGTATGGATATTTAATGGTCAAAACTACATTTTTGCAGAAACATAAAAAGATCTCCAAGATATTACCCTACCTCTAATATTTCAATATATTTTAAATGTGTATTTATTTGCATAGCTTCAAGGTTGAGAACATCTGTTCAGAGATCCTTGATTTCTTTTAGGATAAAAAGTATAGGGCAGAGGGTTGGCAAGTTTTTAAACGTGGACACAATTTAGTAACAAACTATCAAATTATAGACAGAAGGCATTTGGTTTTGCAGTTTTAATTAGAGTATACTAATTATCCACAGGAGTAGGTTTTATTTCATAAATGCATATGACACATGTAATATTTACACCTCCATTACTCTTGTATAGTCCCTGATGTCTCATCTCCCTTTCCCCTTATAATCATCCTTCTATCTTCATGATGACCACCCCCAAATTTTACATGTGAGAAATAATTAATACTTGTTTGTCTTCCAGAGCCTCATATTCCACCTAATGGGAGTTAATTATTTCTGATAAAGAGACTTTGTCTGTGCGACCTTTCTCTTGTTATATGAAAATTAAGCTAAAGATGGGTCTATTTGGTACATTTTTTTGGACATAAGTTTTTTTTTAAGATTTATTTATTTATTATTTATGAATACACTGTGGCTGTCTTCAGACACATCAGAAGAGGGCATCAGATCTCATTACAGATGATTGTGAGCCACCATGTGGTTGCCGGGATTTGAACTCAGGATCTCTGGAAGTGCAGTCAGTGCTCTTAACCACTGAGCCATCTCTTCAGCACCCTGAACATAAGTTTTTGTGCTTATTTTGACCTCAGTCATTTTATTTGTAAGATTAAGGTGATAAGGTTTTGATGCCTTTTTATTTTTCCACTGGCAATTTGTAGCAAATAATTTCTAGGTGCACATGGCAGAGGCTGTAAAACTCAAGTGCAATTCATGCACACAAATCAGGAAATTGTGCAGGTTGCACACTGGGCAAGAATGGACTATAGCTGTTGTATTCAGAACAAAGGTTGCCTAGGTTCCTGAAGATGAGTAGATGATACCTTTTACTATCTTCTTGGATTTTTATAATGATATTTACTACTCATCTAATGATTTGACTAATTTTGTATTGACATGTAGACCTAGACAACATTTCTGAACAGAAGACATTCATGGCTTATCTGCTGATTTTGAAGCAAGAATTTTCTAGCCAGTCATGAGCTCCATCTCAGTGGCAATTCAAACAAAATCTCATTCTTCATCCATATTGGGAATTTGTGGTATGAGCAACTATTCAAAATTTATAGCATTAAAAATTTTACATAGATTTTTTAAAGCTTATGCCGTAGAATTGACTTCATTTTCTCATTTGTATTTTTGAAGAAGTATGTAGATGCAAATGATGCATAGAATCGGATTGAATTTAGATACAAGACACTTAGAATTACTCACACCTACTTGCGTTAAACTGGAAAAAAGTATCACATTTCCTTAACGTGCGTGTGGTAGTTTGTCAAATCCCTAAGACCAAGTTCATTGGAGAAAGAATAAAGAGGAGGAGTATGGGAAGAAGGAGTGAGAACACAAAAGGAGCAATGATGACAGGAAGGATAAGATGGAGAGAACTTAATCAAAGTGAGTCAATGGTTTCGAGGTGAGGGGAAAATCTGGGATTGTTGTAAAGGATAGAATCCTGTGAGTCACTAGATGTCTGATTGAAGTACCACTACCTACTAAGCCAAGAGCTAAGCCTTGCATTTATAAAACATTAGGCCACAATGTCCTTCAATATTTAAACTTACCTAAAGAGAAGATGTGTGGAGAAATCAAGAGGTATCCCTCTTTTCTGCAAGTGATTCTATTGAGGGCATTGCCACCTTCAGCATTATCTCCATGACTTTCGAGGCTTTGTCCAGACATGTGGAGGGAGGTGGGAAGACTGGGCAGAATTGTCTTTTTTTTTTCTTTTAGCTATTAATACTAAAGCATTTGGATCAAAGTGCTAGGCATGGAAACCACACCTAAAATTATAAAGAATTTCAAGAGAACTGTGATTATTACATCTTGAGACATATGTTGATACATTTACCCAAATTTTACGTAGAATTATTCTTTTTGTACAACTATTTTTATAATTTTCTCTCTGATCTGCTTAGTCCTGACTCCATAAATGACAGGGTTCAGAGCAGGTGGAACAACTACATATAGATTAGCTAAAAGAATGTGGATGTAGTGGGGAATGTTTTGGCCAAAGCGGTGAGTCATGAAAGAAAACAAGGCTGGTGTATAAAAACACAGCATTATACAGACATGGGAACCACAAGTGTTGAGAGCCTTCAATCGGGCATCTTGAGAGGGAATTCGGAAAACAGCTCGAAGGATAAGCACATAGGAAGAGGCAATCAGGATCATGTCCACAAGGATATGAGAAATCACCACAAGTCCATAGATGATGTTGATCTTTATGGATGCACAAGCTAAACGGGCCAGACCCATGTGCTCACAGTATGTGTGAGGCATGATGTGGTGCCCACAGAAGGGCAGTCTCAGAATGAGAAACACAAACGGAGTCACAAGAATTAAATTTCTTCCAATCACAACCAAGAGGAGAAGGCTGATGGTTTTATTGGTGAGGATCGTGGTGTACTGGAGAGGTTTGCAGATGGCAACAAAGCGGTCATAAGCCATGACCACTAGCAAAACAGTTTCCATGCCTGTAAACATGTGAATAAAGAACATCTGAGCAAGGCAGCCCCCGAAACTGATCTCCTGGAGATTGAACCAGAAGATGCCCAACATTTTGGGTATGGTAGATGTGGATAGACACAGATCAATCGTCGACAATGTGGCTAGAAAGTAGAACATGGGCTGGTGGAGGCTGTGTTCAGTCTTGATCACAAAGAGAATGGTGATGTTTCCCACAAGGGAAGTCAGATACACAAGACAGAATGGGAAAGCAATCCATATATGAAAAACTTCCAGTCCTGGAATCCCCCGCAGGATAAAGAAAGTGGGATGGAACGGGGTGCTATTGATAGAAGGCATTCTCCTCAAAAATGTCTGAGAATTCTTGTGAAGAGAGACTATCCCCTCATTAAGCTCTTCCATTATCAAGGTCCTGGGAAAAACATCCGTCCATGTGCCGAATAAAATAGCATAAATACGAAGATAAGATAGTTTCTTCAAAAGTTATCTAGCAATTCGCTCAACATCCATCTTACTTATGGGACCTACTGTAATCAATATTGCTCACTTTTTTCTAACTCATGAGATCACTGAAAAAAATATCTGAAGTGTTCATTCTTATGTTATATACTCACATTTTTGGTGCTCTCTTTCATTAATCACTTTGAGTACTGCTACCTATGTCCAGTGTCCCTCAAAGTTTGGTCTACTATTAAAAAACCATAAATTCTACGAGATGCATTATACTTTCACCAGTGTTTTGATTTGTTATAAATCTAGGGATTTATTCATTAGTTCAGTATACTCAACTTGACATAATAAAGCTCGATGAGATGTTCTGTCCTAGAATTTTCCTTATCCTGACTCTGTTGCTCTGAGAAGCCTGTTGTTCTACAACGACATTGCTAGTTTTTAGTGCTTTTTCATCTTATGGAGCTGAGTTATTTTCAAAACTATTGCTAGCCTCCTAGTTCTTTGACAATACCCACATACCTCTCTTAGAGTTTTGATTGCTGTGATAAACACCATGACTAAAAGCAACTTGGGGAGGAAGGTTTTATTCCAATTTACAAATTTCAGGTCATACCCTGCTATTGAAAGAGGTCGGAGCAGGAACTCAAGGCAGGAATCTGGAGGCATGAACTGAAGTAAAGGTCACAGGAGAGTGTTGTTTACTGGCTAGCTCCTCGTGGCTTGCCCAGCCTGCTTTCTTTTACAACCCAGACCACCTGCCCAGGGGTGATACCACCTACAGTAAACTGAGTCTTACCAAATTAACCATTAACTAACACAGTACCCCACAGATTTGTCTACAGGCCAATCCTATAAAGGCAATTTCTCTACATAAATCTGAAAAAGAACAAAGGGTAGTTTAAAGAAAAGTTTGGAGAGAGGAAGGGGAAGAGGGAATGATTTAATTTTGTTTACTTATAATCTCAAAAGCAAAAGAAATAATTTCCTCTTCATAGATACATCTAGATTTGTGTCAATTAATAAACAAACAAACAATAACAACGACAACAAACCAATCACTCTGTATACCTTTAAAAATGCCTTTGTCTTATCAGATGAATCATATGCATTTGTCTTATATAGAATAAATACTATATACACATAATATTTATAACCTAAAATTGTATCTAACTTTAAGTGTAAAAAGATTAAATATCTAAAAGATATTTAGACGCCAAAGTTCAATTTTTGTTAGGTTATCTTTTTTTATCTTTTAACAATAACAATCAAACAAACCAAAAATCCTTTGACAAAACAGCAAAATCCTTTAATTTTTTGTGCTCTTAGGAAATTACATAACTCTAATAACTAGCATGACCTAATTTCTTTACTTCTTTATCCTATAGTGGGAGAAGATCTGCTACTGGGACATAGAACAAGAGAATTTTAATTTTATATTCCTAATAACCAAATATAAAATTTTGGTCTCATCTGTGCACATGCATGTGTGTGTGTGTAAGTGTGTGTAAGTGTGTGTGTATGTGTGTGTATGTGTGTGTGTGTGTGTGTGTGTGTGAGAGAGAGAGAGAGAGAGAGAGAGAGAGAGAAAGAGAGAGAGAGAGAGAGAGAGAATGCTAGGGGTTGAGAAAGACAGAGAGACACACACACGCAGAGACAGAGATAGAAACACTTGACAAAGACTGAGACACAGACAATGACAGAAACACAGATACCCAGATACACATACACACACACACACACACACACACACACACACACACACACACACCGGGGAGGTGGTAGACAGATAGATGTAGAGACACCAGAAAGACAATGGAGTATATTGTTCTGCATATCAGATGTTATCTAGCTTGTTGGGTAGCTATCACACCAAGGAAATATCCTGGAAGAAGTGTTATTAACAATGCTCTGCTCTGTATGTGAATAGGCAGAGCCATAGAAGACCCCACAGAAGCTTGAAAGACAGTTGATCATGTAGAAGGAAGAGGATGATCTTTGCTAGTGTTGAAGGGAAGATGGCAGCCTAAGAAATTGGAAGCTGTTTATAGAATTTGGCTAACTTACAGTTAGTACCATCTTCAGGGTGGTTGTTTACAACATGACACTTTACCAGCAAAGGTGAGGTCTCAGCAGAATGAGAGGGGGGCTAGTCTTGCAGTGTCATTTATAGCCACCAGGACATTTACTTCTTAAAAAATTTAGCCAGAATACTTGTTCATGTTTTTCTGCTGGAGCTGTGTGATACCAGCAGTGCCTGATACATGCAGCTAACAAGCTGGTCATTTTCAGAGGCCATCTTGGTTTAAATGACAAACATCTCAGTCCCTAAGCACACTGTAAAACTTGAGCTGACAATAGTTAGGGCACTTTCTCTTATAGCATCCACAAATAGTATGGTCACTGATAATGTGATTTCTTTTTACAGTGTTGTTAGTATTGTTTCTTTCTGGCCCTTGCAGAACATTAAGTGGACTATTTTTTTTTAGGCTTGAAACTACTTCGACTTAAAGTGGCTAAAATTCTTGTTGTGCTATTTACTTGCTGAGGAACTTTGACTAATCTCTTTACTTTATAAGTAATTTCCTTTTCCTATAAAATTGGGGAATATCCAACCAAAATCCAACTAAGAAATTTATTTTCAGAATGGACAAGACTAATGGATCTGAGGGAAGCAGGTCAGAAGGTAACTAAAAAATGTCACGAGTGTTTCCTAATGTTTTATTTTAATCCAAGATCCCAAGAAAAGATCATTGTTTATAATGAGGTCATTGTTGTCTAGAAGAAGTGGGTCGTTACAGAAGAATGAAGGGCTGCTATCAGGCTAGACATTTACACTTCTCTAGGTATTTATACCAACATAATCCAGCACTGCTCAAATTTGTAGAGAACCAGGCTCTCTTCTCATTCTTACTCTTCCCTCTTCAGCTTTCCTCAGCGTCATGGGATCAAAAAATTTGAGTGGTCTGGGAAGGAAAGTTAATCTAGGCCATTTCAGGACTGACGCATGAAGGAGGCTGGAGAAACAGGCAGATTTTGGCTCCTCTAGCAGGGATATTTCATCAAATTTTAGATGTGGCTCCCCAAAGTAGTGGGAATTAGGTGGTGAAAATAACTTGAATGAGCTCTAAATGAGAAGGAATATGAGAGAGACAGGAGCAGACAACAGTGAAGATGAAATTACTGATGAAATTGTATCTGGATACTGACATCAGTCATAGCTTTATCCTGAACCAAACATATCAGTGATCTGCAAATTTTCATCTGCCACAGAAGCACAGCAAACCTCGCAGATGGCTTTGCTCCTTGGTTGGTATTCTAGCCTTCATAATTTTAATTTTGCTAAAGTTTGTGTATACCTGTGTTTTTATAAATTATATAGGAATGGGGTAGTATCAGGGAGAGATCAAGAGAGGGGAGAAGGAAGAAGTAAGGGAAGGATAGAGAGGGAGGAAGGGAAAAGAAAGGCACAGAAACAAATGTAAAAAGTCTTCACAAATACTACAGTCCTTACCTTATCTACACCAATCCCACTGAGCTGCATTTTTTTTTGTGTGTATAAGAGAATGGTTAAAAACCTGGAGGCTTCTGCATATTTGACTTTTCTTCCTCGTCTCTGCTATCTCTTCTGTATCCTGCTTGGATTCTGATGTCTTGAATATTTTATTTCCCAGTCTTCACATGGAGCAGAGTAACATTGTGGTCTAGGTTCTTAAAGATAGCCCTTTCAAGCCTCTGTGTTTCCAGGGTCACTAGTCCCATGAAGAGAAACTTTATAGTGACTCTAGATATGTCCCAGCATCCCTGAACATAGTTTTCAGAACCCTCTGTGCATAAACCTGTGCCCAAGGGTCTAACATTCTATTCCTCTCCATGGCATAGTGGAGAAACACTGTACCAGATATAATCCCTTCACTGAGAGGAGGCGATGTGGTGTGAATGGCTAGGAAGGGAAATACACCAAGGGAAAATGGTAATGAATGGGTCTCCCAAGGGTAAAAGAAGACATTAAATTTATACTAGAGAATTCTCCAAAGTATGACTTTCTTCAGCAACTCTTCCATTTTGTTTTATTAAAAAGTATAAGTGCTAGCTTAGTTTGGGCATTGCCACAGCTAAGAGTTTAAAAACACAAGGAAAGAGTAGACTCTTAAAATATGTTCATCTCTTTGACTGTGTGCAGAATTACAGATAAATCCATCAATATCCTTCAACCCCGTGAGAATCCTCATTCCAGCCTGTACCTAGCATCCAAGAGATGAGGTCTATAGGAAGGTGTGTGTTTACTCTTCTGTTAGGTTGTGGCAAAAATTCAATTTCTCTTTAGAAAACTTATCCTAATGTCTTCCCCTTGTGGGGCACTGATTGAATTTCCTCTGTGTCCCTTCCTGAGTAGTGAAGTAGGCTTGATAGTCTTCTAAGGAGATGCTATAGGATCTGGTTGCCTGGATATAGGAACAAAACATCTAGGAGGTAATGGAATATATCAGTTTTCATTTTCTAAGTTCAGAGTATTTTGAGTTGTTATCATAGAGAAAATAATGTTCCTGATCTAAAAGAAATTAGAGAACTGTTTTGTTCATCCTTCTCTTTTGATAGACAAGATTAGTTCCTAGTTTCATGTCCTTTCTGTACAGAGTCCAGGTTTGATAGTTTATCTACACATAATATTCCCACATTAAGCCTAACTCTATCCAATCTCTGCTTAATATTTTTCCTATGACTATCCTTTCTTTATTGTACAATGTAAACTTCACATGATAAATCACAAATGCTACGGTTACCAATTGCTCTTATTCAATAACCGATAATCCTTTTTAGACAGTTTGTTGTAACTTGTGACTTTTACACTTTATATCACTGTCTTTTGGGACCAAAGGTCTTGCGTATAAAATTATCACCAGTCATTTGTATGTTCCTTCAATTCTTCCCCAGGGGCAGTCCTCCATGATAGTCCTCTATATGATCTTTGTGCTTTTTGTGTTTTCATGCAACTGTCTCAGAAGGCATATACACTCTCCTTTGCTTTGGTTTAGGGTTGTCTACCATTATCATTCTCTTTGTGTGCTGATATTAATGTAATACTTCATTTAACTCTACTCTTCTGTTCACCTAGCACAGTGTCTTGGATGGAAAAATTTGTTAGATACTGCTGGGTTGTATAAGTTGCAGAATAAAATGCCAGTTCGGTGAACACCCCAATACTCTACCATCTTATATCTCCTATTCTGATCTTATTGCGAATACTATTCCAGGGTATTCTGGCAGTTTATCATGAACAGCATTATTATCTTCACTTTAAACCACTATGGACATTTTGTTCATTTCCCCTTTGAGGTAGAAACCCAGATGTTCTTTAAAGACATGGTTCCTGTAAAGATTTTCGGGATTGGGTGTATATTTACACTGTAATATCTTAACCCAAAAGCCTAAAGGAGAGAAGATCCTAATTGAAACCCAGTGATATGTCTTATAGTATTCACCCTCATCCTGAAATGTCTGACATATACCCTGATGCTTGTAATATATTATGGCCAATGACTCTAAGTTCTTGAAGATTTGGAGTTTGCATGAATTCTACTTTTTAAATATTTGCCAATGTACCCTTTGATGTTTCTTTTCTTTAAAATATGCTGGATTGTTTATTCCTGTTATGACTTCTGTTTCACCTGGGGAATTACCCATGATAGTCATATTTTCAGTTTTGAAGGACTGAGTATATAATAAGCATGAAAAAAAGAATAAGATAGAGTACATACCATGCATGTCCTTTTGGGTCTAAGTGTTTACTCAGGATGATTATTTTCTAGTTCTATCTATTTGCCTGTAAAATTCATGGTGTCCTAATTTTTAAAAAATTATCTTTAATCTCTTTTTTACAGTGCATTTGTTATCTCCCTTCTGGTCTGCCCACTGTCAGTTCCTCATCCCATCCATCCTCCCTTGTCTCCAAGAGGATGTTCCCACCCTCATCCTACCAGGCCTCCCTACTCCCTGGAGTCTCAAGTCTCTTGAGGGTTAGGTGCATCTTCTCTCACTAAGGTCAGATCAGGAAGTCCTCTGCTATATATGTGTCAGGGGTCTCATATCAGCTGTGTACACTGCTTGGTTGGTGACTCAGTGTCTGAGTGATTTCAGGGTCAAGGTTAGTTGAGACTACCGGTCTTTCTATGGGGTTATCTTCCTCCTCAGCTTCTTCCAACTTTTCCCTTATTCAACTGCAGGGGTCCCTGACTTTAGTCCAATGTTTAGGTGTAAGCATCTGGATTTGTCTCAGTCAGCTGCTTGTTGGGCGTCTCAGAGGTCAGCCATGCTAGGCTCTTGTCTGTAAGCACACCATAGCATCAGTAAGAGTGTCAGGCTTTGGAGCCTCCCCTTGAGCTGGATCCCTAGTAGGGCTGGTCACTGGACCTCCTTTCCCTCAGTCTCTTCTCCATATTTGTCCCTGAAGTTCTTTTAGACAGGAACAATTATGGGTCAGAATTTTTAACTGTGGAATAGCAACCGCATCCTTCAACTTGATGCCCTGTCTTTCCACAGGAGGTGCACTCTACAAGTTCCCTCTCCTCACTGTTGGGCATTTCAACTAAGGTACTTCCTTTTGAGTCCTGAGAGTCTCTCTCCTCCCAGGTCTCTGGTGCATTCTAGAGAGTCTCCTACCTCCTACCTCCGAAGATTGCCTATTTCGATTCTTTCTGCTGGCACTCAGGGCTTCATTTCTGTTTTCCACCCAATACCTGATCATGTTCTTTCCCCCTCCCTGTCCCCTCTATAAATCAATCTGGAAGTTCTTTAGAAAATTTGAAATGTATCTACCTGAAGAACGAGTACATCATGAGTTTTTCAGGCCAGTGGATTGAACTACAAAGTATCATCCTGAGTGATGTAAATTAGACCCAAATTATATGCATGATATATACTCATTATTAAGTGGATATCAGCCAAAAATGTACAGAATACCCAGTACTATCCACAGAACTCAAGAAGGCTAACAAGCTGTAGAGCCCAAGTAAGAATGCCTCAATCCCACTTGGGAACGAGAAGGTGTCTTCATTTTAAATAGCTGAATAGTATTCCATTGTATAAATGAACCATACTTTCTGTATCCATTCTTCAGTTGAGGGACATCTGGGTTGTTTCCAGCTTCTGGTTATTACAAATAAGGCTTCTATGAACATGGTAGACTATGTGTACTTGTGGTATGGTGGGGCATCTTTTGGGCATATGCCCAAGAGTACTGTAGCTGGGTTTTCAGGTAGAACTACTTCCAATTTTCCGAGACAAAGCCAGATTGATTACCACAGTGATTGTACCAGTTTGCAAGAGGATATTAGTTAAAAAGTATAGAATACCTAGGGCACAACCCACAGACTGTAAGAAGTGTAACAAGTAGAAAGGCCCAAGTGAAGCTGTTTCAATTCCACTTAGAAGAGGGAAGGAAATAATCACAGGAGGCAGAGAGAGAGAGGGACCTGAGTGGGAGAGAGGAGTGAGAGGGGAAAAGGAAAACAGGATCAGGTATGGGGGAGGTTCAGGAAAGAAGACCAGCATTGGGGATGGGGTGGGAGGGGAGATCCTTTAAAAAGTACCAAAGACCCAGGAGATGAGAGACTCTAAGGACTCAATGGGGGTGACCTTAGCCAAAATGCCCAACACTGGTGAGAGGGAACTCAGTGTCCACCTCCAGTAGATAGACAGGACTTCAAGCAGAGGGACAGGGTTACTAACCCACAGTCAAAATTTCTGACTCAGAACTATTCCTGTCTAAAGAACTGCAGGGACAAACATGGAGAAGACATTGAAGGAAAGGAAGTCCAATGACCAGCCCAATTTGGGATCCAACTTATGGGAGGGCACCAAGGCCTGACACTATTACTGATGCTATGATGTACTTACAGGAGCCTGGCATGACTGTCCCCTGAGAGGCCCATCCAGCAACTGACTGAGACAGGTGCAAATACACCCAACCATTGAACTGAATTTGGGGACCCTTATGGTTAAACTAGGAGAAGGTTTGAAGAAGCTGAAGGGGAGAGCGATCCCATAGGAAGACTAACACTCTCAACTTACCCAGACCTGGGGAGCTCCCAGAGACTGAGCCACAAACTAGGAGCATACACAGGCCAGTCTGAGGCCCCTGGCACAAATATAGCAGAGATCTGCCTGGTCAGGCCTTAGTGGTAGAAGGTAAGCCTAATCCTCAAGAGATGTGAGGCCCCAAGGAAGGGGAACACCTGGTGGGGGGAAGCACCCTTTCAGAGGCATAGGGGTAGGAGGAATGGGATGAGGAACTCTGGAAGGGGTGGACAGAATAGGGGGAAATATGGGAATGTAAATAAATGAAATAATAAAAATTGAAAAAGGAATGTCAAAATCACATTTATTATTAAAATATTTATGAAAAAAGAATAAGATAGAAAGCAGCAGAAAAAGAGTAGAGCATCATACCAGATACTTGTACCACCCGGTACAAACCAGTAGAAACTGTCTAGGGTGGCTGTGGTAATGAAACATTTGACTGATGAAGAAGGTTCTGGGAAGAAGATCTTCTGGCCGATGCTTCCAATTAGCTATTTGTACCACAGACTCTAAGATAAACATGCTGGCAATGAACTGGGGGCAAACTCTGCCTCTGGAGCCAGCTTCATAGTGAGAGCACAAACAGCACATGATAATTTACCACTACAATGTATATCATAATTTCCCATATACACGGGTAAGATTTATAATATGTTTTTAGAATCACACTCCAAATGAATTTTGCATTGTGTTGCTTTGCTTAGCTTTTGTGACATAACCAACTTCTGTGCAGTTTGAGGCTTAAAATATTGGTTTTCTCTTACCTCAAACTTCTTTCACAGAATGAAGAATTATTTCAGTCTGGGTTACTTTGTTTTATTTTCATAAGCCTTTCTTTTGAGATGAAGTATAGTTTAGCTGGATGGTTAAAGATAGTCTCACTCACAGTACCTCATAATTCAAAACTGTGAACTAATTTCCATTCTTTTTTTTTATAGTCTCTGATCCTTCAGCAAGTCAACAGGACTCACTCCTGATGGTCCCAGGTTTTCAAGTGCTACAGTAATAACTCTTGTCTCTCTAAGCCTCTACTTGCGTCTCACCAGTTTCATAAGAAGTCATATTCTTACTCTAACTCAGAAGGTTGGAAGATAACTCCATTTCTCACTGTTATTAATTTTTTGAGAACTTTACAGAATGAATTATTATTGTATTCAACTGCCCCATGTGAACACACAAATCATCCCCCGTTTTTCTACTCAATGAACTCGTATCTTTATAATTGTAAACTCAAGTTCAACTTGTGATGCCCATTTGCTCTATTATGTGTAGGAATCCACTGCAGTGGGATCAACCTGATAGGAGGCACACCCCAAAATAAAACTGGTCCTCCCTGTTCCAGAGATTAACACTCTCCAACAGCTTCTTAGTTAAATATGGGACTTCTTACCCACTTCCCCTTGCCACTTGAAAACCAGGGACTGTCAGCCAACTTGCTGTAGGATAAGAGCCCTAAGGATAAAATGAAAGTTAGTTTTTAGCTGGGCAGTGGTGGTACGTGCCTTTAATACCAGCACTTGGGAGGCAGAGACAGGCAGATTTCTGAGTTCAAGGCCAGCATGGTCTACAGAGTGAGTTCCAGGACAGCCAGGGCTACACAGAGAAACCCTGTCTCAAAACAAAACAAAACAAAACAAAACAAAACAAAACAAAACAAAGTCAATTTTGAATAATGAGATACTGTGTGTGACACTGTCTTTATCACCCAACTAAACTGATTTATCTGAAAGGCAAGGCTCATGAAATATTGCCTGGCTTGATCTTGTTCAGTCTTGTGCATACTAGCACAACCACTCTGAGTTTATATGTGCAACTTCCCTGTTTTGTCTTGAAAACATTTTTTTTCTAAACACATTAAAACCAATGTTTCAGGGGCAAATCTCATGTTGTTTTCTGTACACAAATGATATAAATTGTTATTCATTTCATCCTGCATCAGTTATCAAAAAGTCTACACATTCTCTAAATTTTTGCAATTTTATGTCATGAATTATATTTTTTTTCAAATATTTTCTTTCTGTACTTGTTTCTTTTTCAATTAAGCTGCTTGCTTATGTACAATTTTCCACATTTTAATTAATGAAACTATTTGTAAAGATATGAATTTGCATAAGTATAGCAGTATGAATCCTAGCGTGTCGTTCTTCAAGTTTACCTCATCTAATACTGTTGTCATGTGTTTGCAATGTGTATCTGAACTCTTGACCCTTAACTGGTGACACTGTTCAGAAAGGCTGTAAATGCTTCAGAAGGTAGAGCCTTGCTGGAGGAAGTATGCCATAGAGTGCAGGTCTTGAATTCAAACCCTATTTCTGTTTGCTCTCTGACTCCTGACTACTGAGACAATGTGACCAGCCAGTTTCCAGCTCCTGTCTCCATGACTTTTCCTCCATAATGGATATGTTTTCCTGGGAATACAAACCCAAATTCCTTCCTTTTAAAAGTGATTTAGTCAGGTATTTTGTTGCAGTAATGTGTAAAGTAACTAATATGATCTATCTATCTATCTATCTATCTATCTATCTATCTATCATCTATCTATCTATCTATCTATCTATCTATCTATCTATCTATCTATCTATCATCTTCTAATTTGATAAGAACAAATGGACAAGTGATGGCAGGGAAACATGCACAATGATTTAGAGAAATAAGTTGGCAGGAAATGTAAAAATAATACATATTTAGGAGGTTATTTTCCATACATGCTCATGTAAGCATCTTAAACTCAGTGAGTTACACACACACACACACACACACACACACACACACACACGCATAGGCATAAATGTGTACATGAATGTTCCCCTACAAAGAACTTGAAATTGGAGGGGGGTTTCTTGAGATTAGTAAAGCTTTCAGTAGAAGAGGGAGGTGTCATGAAAGAAGGTTATAGAAATGAGAATGAATAAAACTTATCACATATATATATGAAACTCATTTTGCATTGTTGTGAGTTTCCTTGTGATAATGTATACTTGAATATTTTATTTCTAACTTATTCTTCATTTCAATGTATTTTTAAAAGAGATCAGTAGAAAATTCCGTTCCAAAAAATAAAATCTTTTTTGTATATTTTTATTTACTTTTTAAAATCAAATCATAATTTTTACTTATTCACACAGGGGCTATAAACACAAAAAGGCAGGAGGTGGGGCAGGGGATGACACCAGAGTGTGGGTGTTCAGGGGGAGTACAGATATCTTCCACAACAGGGTATTGGCTGGATGAAGGTTCAGGGGACAGGTCACTATGACTCTGCCTATGATTCACTTGTCTTTATCTAAGTTGGTATTATCCACCAAGGCTACCTATTTACAAGGTCTATGACTACTCAGGCTGAATAATTTCCACAAAAGCTGCCTGTAGACATTAGCTTATAGCCATCTGTTTCAATGTTTTTCCACAGAGACCCAAGACTTGGTGTTAGTATACATGTATGACAGACCTGTTGCTGATTTTAGGCCTTGGCTGATTTTAGGCCTTCAGTGTATAACCAGGGCTGCCTGTGACATCTCCTCCCTTCTCTAAGATTAGAAGGGCTATGGCGATTCTAATCTTGCGAAGGTGGGGATAGAGGCCTGACCTCCAGTAATTGAAGGGGACTTTGTAATGGCTCTGGCCCCCCTGTTGTTGTCCAGTGAGGCATGAGGGCCATACCCTTCCCGATGTCTTCAAAAACAAAGTCTTGAAGTTGAATTTTAGAGAGAGTTTTGCCTCAGATATTCAGCCATCAAGTAGATGTAGTGATAGTTTCAGGGTAAAGAACATTGGAACAGATAATATATGTACAATCAAGTTGATGACTATGCAACCTTTGGGGCTTGTTAATTATCATGTTCATCACTTCTTTCATGTTTATTCTTATCCCTGAAGTTTACTGCATTAATAACACACTTTGAAAATATTTATATGTTAAATTAGTGGAAATCATTAGGAGTGTTATATAACCCTGTAAGGTGAAAGCTATGGTAACTTCCAAAATCAAATTTGACTTTATCTTTGCTTGAACAACATTTCACTTAAATCTTTACAGAAACTTGCCATTCTGCAGTTTTGAGTTCCAGTTGTGAAAATCAGGGATATATAGCTTATCTACTTTGGTTGTTTTTATATTTATTTTTTCATACTGCAAGACTTTATGATTTTTCCATAAAATTATTTCTGCTCTTGTCTGTTTTACTTTTGAAGTTCATGAACACATTTTTTTAAAAAGTTTTACATATTTCTTTGGTGAAAGTCATCGAGTTCAATACTCAGAACACAAACATGCATTCTTGCTCTTTGTCTTGTGACTAAATTGCACCTGAATGCCCAGTCCCCTAATTATTTACATGACCTTTCCTAAATCTACTTCTAACATGACTGCAAATCTTGTATTTAACATCTTTATGAAAGAAATATTATTACCTACAAGAGACCTGGAACTTGACAGCTCAAATAGTAAATTCCTTCAGCAAATTAAATCACTCTTCCTTAAAACTTGCTGTTGAATGACATACTCTGCCAAGTCTCAATAGAGGATACAACATACCTTTAACAGCCACCACCACCACCAAAGATGGTATGTGTGTGCATTATATACTTTACAAATATACACACTATAATAGATATAATGTATATATGTGACATATAGATTATAATATATACATTACACACATACATATGTATATATTATAATATATATACTTATATACACATATATACATACAAACACACACACACACACACACACACACACACACACACACACACATATATATATATATATATGTTTATAAAGCATACCAGTCACTAGGGAAGCTGAGGCATTAGGTTTCAGGCTAGTAGTCGGCCTGAGCTACACAGTGAGACTCTGATGCACAATATTAGTAAAATTAACTAATTTATTTTATTACTTTGTTTTATTATTTTACTTAAATTTTATTACACATTCAAGTTCTGTTAGACCTTATACTCCCATTCATTGAACAAATTATCTCTCTTTAATTTTTTTCATGGTAATATGATTTTATTTTTTAAAACATCTGAGAAGAGCTGATGTGTTTGATATGAAATTAGGAGAGGGCAAGTGTGCATATTAAGGAATCACACTGGAAAGTGCTCAAGCTGGGTTTGTCCATGATATAGCACATTTTGTAAATATTTTGAAAGTCTGAAGTATAGAAGTTTTTGGTGTGGTTAGAAGGTCTGCTGTAAATTTGTAAATTAAATCTTCTTTGTGGTTAAGCTTCTTTTTTTTTTTTGTTAAAGCAACTTAACGGAGAAAGTTTATTTGGGCTTACAGTTCTTTTTTGTTTGTTTTGTTTGTTTTTTTGTTTTTATTTTTTTGTTTCTTCGAAACAGGGTTTCTCTGTGTAGTCCTGGCTGTCCTGGAACTCACTCTATAGACCAGGCTGGCCTCGAACTCAGAAATCTGCCTGCCTCTGCCTCCCAAGTGCTGAGATTACAGGCGTGCGCCACCACTTCCCAGAGTGGTTAAGCTTCTTATATACTCTATTATTTATTTTTTTTGTTTTTTGTTTTGTTTTACTGACAGCTATAATAATCTATTAAATCTCTAATTTTATGTGTCTGACAGTTTCTATAGTAAATATTATTTATCAGAGTTATTAAATGAGTCATTTGGTGATTAGATATTCCTCATGGTTATAATTTTTCTGTCCTATCTTCTTATCCACCATTATTTATTGTATATAGTTAACTGGCTTCATAGTCATATGATATGCACTAGGACATATTTGCCTGTTTTGTGACTTCTCTTTGCTAGTTATCTGGTTTGATAAGACTTCCTTTTGTGCGGTATTGCTTTTGTGTGGTCTGAGAGACTGTTTCTTACATGAGCCTGAACTCTAAGTCTGTTTATATAATGGAAATAATTTGTCTCAGTTCTTTTTATGCTAACTTTACATTTTCATCATTGGTGACCGCACAGGAGGCAGAGATGCAAGTTCCCACTGTTGGGTGCCAAGGAGCCAGGAATTTGAAGGAAGAAGAATCCTTTTGTACTTGGCAAGAGTAAAGATCTGGACTTTTGTTGATTATTCAGAATGTAGTCAGAATATAGTGCTGTTTTCTGATCCACTGTTACATTATTTTTATTTTGGATTGAACTTTTAATTTTCATGTCATTTATATCTGTGAAACCTCCTGTATCATAAATATTAAAATCACTGTAAGATAGCCATCAGCTGTGATCAGTCTTCTTAAACAAAAAGACTCTTCACCCTCTGCTGGATCTGTTTGGTCCTGATTCCATAAATGACTGGGTTGAGGGCAGGAGGGATGACTACATAGAGATTAGCCAGGAGGATATGGATATACTGAGGGATGTTGTGACCAAAGCGATGAGTAAGGAAGGAGAAAAGAGCTGGGCCAAAGAAGGCTAAGATGACACAGATATGGGAGCTACAGGTATTAAGAGCCTTCAGGCGAGCATCTTGAGAAGGGAGATGAAAGACGGCATATAAGATCCTAGCATAGGAAACTATAATAAGAAACACATCCAGAAACAAAATGGAAATATTCCCAAGACCAAAGTAGACGTTGGCTTTGATGCTGGCACAGGCTAGTCGCGCCACACCCATGTGCTCACAGTAGGTATGTGGGATGATTCTATTTCCACAGTAAGGCAGCCTCAGGAGGAGAAAAATGATGGGGACAATCATACATAGGCTTCTTGTAACCACGAGCACAGCAATCACAACGATGATCCTGTTGGTGAGGATTGTGCTGTACCTGAGAGGGTTGCAAATAGCCACATAGCGATCAAAGCCCATGGCGAGGAGTACGATGCTTTCCATGACTGTGAAAAAATGGATAAAAAAGACTTGAGCAACACAGCACGCAAAGCACAGCTCCTGGAGGCTGAACCAGAAGATACCCAACATCTTGGGGATGGTAGCAGTAGAGAGACTTAGATCAATCCCAGACAGCATAGCCAGAAAGTAGAACATGGGTTGGTGAAGGGTCCTGTCAGTCCATATAACAAACAGAATGATGAGGTTTCCAACAAGAGCGATCAGATACACAACACAGAATGGAAAACCCAGCCAGAACTGTGTAGCTTCCAGCCCTGGGATCCCCAGCAACAGGAAAGAAAGAGGGCGGGCCTCAGTTACATTGCTGAGGGCATTCTGTTGCAAGTTGATGCTGTGCATGGTCTAAAGACAGTTGCCAGTTTCTATGGGACAATTCATCCAGGCTTAATTGAGATCTATAAAAATTTAAAGAATCTTCAAGCAAAGTGTTGATATTAAAAATGCATTTTTCCCAACACCTTTGACTCCCTTTCCTTCAGCTATGAGTAAATAATCCTAGTAACACTGTTCACATACACTAAAAGTGTGAGAAGCTGAGATGTCAGATGTGAGCTATGCCATTTCTAAAATTAGTGTTCTGAGTATGGAAGAATGTGAATCCTACTCTTATCAAGAGCTATATATGAGGAAAAGATAACAAAACTGATAAGTATTATCATAACAATAGATATCATGATTTTGATATCTACTACTGAAAAACATTGCATCTATCATTATTTTCTATGCTGTATCATATAATTATAATTTGCTGACAAGAATTCTCCTGCATCTGGTTTCATGGAGAAGTGTTTTAGTAAGTTAAACCACTTCCCATTATTTCTCATGCCAATAAACAGAAGGGTAAAGATTTCTAAACATTTGAAATTAATGATGTGACATAGTCTGGATCTGTCTTTGTAAATTTGTTAATAGAATCAGTACAAAGAGAGAGGGGAAGGAAATCGGTTTGAAAAAGCATAGATTATACACAATTTCCTCAAAAGAAAAGAAATCTGCATGATTTAGATTACTATATTTTGATGTTTTTATTAAATAAAGCCATAATAAATATAACAGATAAGTTTAGTGCTCCAAAAGCGAATAAATTAGAGAAGAAAAAGACAGAGGTGCGAAATTGAGAGTCTACAAGCGGATCCATATTTCTCACTGGATCTGGGTATTTAAAAGCAAAGAAGTCTTGGATAAGTATTTAAGTATCTTCTTCTTGTTAATCTTCTTTACATGGACCTGCTGACTTTTAATTTAAAATACATAGCATTAAGTCATGGAGCTAAAGGGCAGAGTTTTACATCACAGATCTCATGTCTACCTTCACTTTTGACGTCTTCATTATCAATTCTCCCAAACTAACCTTAGCTCAAGAATTTACTAGATGGACTCATAAAAATCACTCAAGAGTATTTGATTCATACATACAGTTTCTTACAGGGAAAGGGTGTGGATTAGAGTTAGACACAGAAAGACATGCTTCGGAAAGTCTGTGATATTTACAAATGTGGGAAATCCACTGTTGTCTCATGGAGCTGGGATACACTATCCTGAAATTGTGTGACAATGTGCATGAAGGCATATTACCATCTAAGGAAGCTTTCCCGGCCATTTTTATTGTGGCTTTGTTCCATAGTATGACTGCTTGCTTACTCCATGGCCAACATAGCATTATATTAGCTACTCTCCATGTTGGCTGGTGCCACTTGATTGAAATAATCTCCACAGAGTTCTTGGACAGTTTTCTTTAAGTACGTGTATTTTATTAATTCCTTGAACAGTTTATACAGTGTATTTTAATTCTGTGACCTGGCTTCACTCTACAGAATGACATGCCATTTACAACTCTTACTTTGAACAAATGCACGAAGATTACTTCCTTAAAGCCCAGAGTAATGAAGAGCTGCACTCCCTGTGCAAATCAAAGTTCTTTATTACAGGTTTGCAAACTTAGTTCCCAGAGCACCTGCTGCTGCTGTATCTGGGTTTTGGCCTCATGTCTGATCCTCTCATCTTGTATTTAACTATAAATTCCAATAACTAGTTTTACATTTAGCTTAATCCCTATGAAATATATGAAGAATGAAGAGAGGCCAAACAGCTCATACATATTTTGTGCCTCTTCATATGCCAAAGTATTGTGAGATCCCTTTAAATGTAAGGAGCTACAATGTACTGCTCTGTCCTTTAACTATTGTGGCTTTTTTCTCAGTGTATCACTTATTATGTCACTAAAAGACAGAAAATATAGGAAAACTAAGTCAAATTACAGGATATGTAGTGAGATTAGACAATGAAGCAGAATCAGATCCTGAATCTACTCTCAGCTTATTGAACCTAGGCAAGTTATATCATGTCCTGAATCTCTGTTTCATGTAGATACATGCAGAGTGGTGACTATAATTGAATTAGATAAATGAAATTATATATGTTTTAAATACAGATGATAAATAATTTTTTTCTAATGTCTTGCCCCTTCATCTTGCCCTACACTATTAATACATTGCATTGTGTTCACTACTTTATTATAAACCTTATGTATTTTCACCCATGAATAGATGTTTCCTTGGTTTTGAATTTTTTTCTAATTATACTTTTATTCTTTGAAAGTTTCATTATATCCTAAATCTTAATTCAATTCTAAATTCTAATAATTTGTTGCAAAGACTTACCAAGATTCCTCTCTTTCCCAGTAAGTCATGTAACAATTTGGTTTTAAAATACAGATATGTGGCTTAAAAGAAGCCTTTAATATACCTGGGGCATTAACAATGTGTGTGTGTGTGTGTGTGTGTGTGTGTGTGTATGTGTGTGTTTGTGTGTACTCAACATTTGGGGCAGGTGGTTAGTAATAATGTCTCTAGATGCCAGTATCTTTCTAATTAAGTGAAGAGTAATTCCCTTTAGTCATTCCACCAGGTTAAGAGCCACTTTCTTTTTACTCAGGGTACAACTTCCCTGTTTTTGATTGCCTTTTTTTGTTGTTTCACCCATCATTTAGGCAAGTCCCATTTTGTCTTTTGTTTTCTCTCTTCTTACCCAGCCCCCTCTCCTCCAGCCAGTATAGTGCATGCTTTGCTCACTATGGACTCTATTTAGAATGTATACACACAGTAGCATTTTTATCCTTATAAAATACATATGTAATAAAACCTGCCAGTTTAAAGTTTGCAGTTCAGTGGCCCATAGAGCAGTCACAATGCTGTGTTATTATCACTGCTATCTCTCACCAACATTCTTTTTTTAAAATTGTTTATTTTTTCTCAAATCGCAATTAATTCACACAGGGGTTATAAACACAGAAAGGCAGGATGTGGGGAAGGGAATGACACTGGAGTGTGGGTGTTTCCGGGGAATACTGATATCTTCAGAACCGGGTATCGGCTAGGTGAAGGTTCAGGGGACAATTCACTATGACTCTGCCTATGACTCGCTTGTCCTTATCTAAGTTGGTATTGTCTGCCAAGGCTACCTATTTACAAGGTCTATGATAATTCAGGCTTATAAATTTCCACAAAAGCTGCCTGTTGACATTAGCTTATAGCCATCTGTTTCAATGTTTTTCCACAGAGACCCAAGACTTGGTGTTAGTATACATGTATGACAGGTCTATTGCTGATTTTAGGCCTATGGCTGATTTTAGGCCTACAGTGTGCAAGCAGGGCTGCCTGTGACATCTCCTCTCTTCTCTAAGTATAGAACGGCTGTGGCAATTCTAATCTTGTGAAGGCAGGGATAGAGGCCTGACCTCCAGTATTTGAAGGGGACCTTGTAATGGCTCCAGTCCCCCTGTTGTTGTCCAGTGAGGCATGAGGGCCATACCTGTCCCAATGTCTTTTTCCTGGAGAGGGGATACTTTTGACATCAACCCCTATGCAGTCAGGCTTGTCCCTCAGGGAACCCAGACAGATAGTTTTATCTTTTATTTATATTCCCTTGCAGTGCTTAGCCTCGCAGCCTAAGCAAGAATTCAGATCACCTGTCAGAGGGGGTTCTGGGTGGCCCCTCTCTGCTTGGTCTAGGAGCAGAAGTCCCCCCTTTTAGGTTGGGTGGAGATGGGTTTTGGAAACACCCTGTATTCTCACCAACATTTTTAATCTTTCCAAAAGCAAACACTGATTTCATTAAACATCACTTCCCTAGTCATCTCTCCTTCCAACCAGTTCCTATGAAACATTACTCTGTTTTCTGACTTTATAAATTTTTTTAACTTGTTCATTCAGGATAACTCATATAATGGAGCCATGTTACCTAGCCTGCTCAATTAGAAGTTCTGTGTCTTTGCATTTTTTTAATTTTTCCATCAGCATTATACTCTGTTGAGCACTATAATTTTGTTTTGATTTGATCTTTCTTGATATATCTTTATTTTCAATATTTATTATATTTATTGGCTTTCATAAAGTCTTTAAAGTATGTAATGTATTTGATCCAAACTAATCTTTCAGAGTTTCATTTTTTTTCTACCTATTTGACCACTACTACTAGTTTGCTTCCTACGGTCTTACTTATATTTTCATGTTTCTCATTCTCTCTTTCTCCCTACCTCCCCAATCATAGAATATATAACATCTTAAATTTACAACCGAGAGGAAAAATCTTTTAGTCTTTCTGGGTCTAGTTTGCTTCATGGAATATTACGATCTTGAGTTGCATACACTATCCAGAAAATAATGTAGCTGTATTCTTATTGCTGAGTAACATCCCAAGGTACATATAGACCACATTCTCTTTATCTGTTCAATGGATTATGGGTACCTAGTCACCATAGCTTTAGTCATGTGAATACTACTCTCTTTTTCCAATGTATGATTGTATTAGTTGACTACATTAGTAAGATGTGCCATAGACACATGATCAGTATGTTCCTTTTACCCTATTATTATTTTTTACAACAAATACCCCAGCAGGGCGTGGGTGTGAGGTATGCTGTGATCCATCATAGCTTAGATGTTTACATTTCTTTTATGTTTCTGTTGTTGCAGTCAAGATGCTGTCTAGGAGCATCTTTCTGCCCCTCTCTTATTTGACCTACTTGGATCCTTATGACTAACTTAGGATTTTTAATAGTCCCCATTGTTTGTGTTAATGAACTTGCTGAGGATTGTACAGATATAGGTTGTATGTGTGTCAGAGCTTGGCTTAGGGTGGCTGTGAGATGCCATGTGAGTGCTTGAAAGCAAACTCAAGTACTCCGTAAGAGCTATAACTGCCCAGAAATCTATCCACCCTATAAGAAGATTATTGGCACTGGTTTTGGCAGCATGTGTGTTTTTTTTAAATTGTCTCCAGAATCACAGGCGAGAAAGCAAAAACAGATGAAAGGCTTTGTGAAAGGAGTAATCGAGGTACTACCACATAGATCATAAAGGTTAATATCTAAAAAAGGTAAGACAATGCTAAGATATAAGATGAAAAATATGAAAAGGACTGTGAGGTAGTTCTCAAAGGAAGATATTTATTATACTAATGAATATATAAACATCCATTTTTCTCATTTTCTATTCATTCTTTGAGACTGGCATAAAATCCATTTTGATCACATTCATCTCTCTCCACACTCCTCCAAATTCATCACATTCCTTATCCCAAACTCAAGCATAGTTGATGATAGCTATATATTCATGTTTCTGTGGCCTTCCATTGGAGAACTGCCAACTCAACAAGAACATATTCTGTCACATGTGGGAATATAGATAGACTGAAAGAAGCTATCTTCAGTAGAATGAGCCGAACACTGAAAGTCACTATAAGGTCTCAACTATGTGCCTAAAAATTATGTTATTCATATATGGAGAAAATATAATGCTAATTACAAGAGACCAGGGTGTGAATGAGGTTTGGAAAGTGAACATAAAAGATGTAAAGCTTTTCTTCTTGTCCGAACATTCTGCTGGGGCAAATTACCAGCTTGTCTGCTCCCCTGAGGACACCACAGCCTGAACATATCCCAGGAGTCCCACACAAGGCAACTGGGCAACTGACAGTACAGTCTGAAGACCTCCCAGGGGCTCAGTGGCATGCAGGGCAGCTGACCCAACAGTCTGACACAACTAGTACTGCATCACAGCAGTTTTTACAGAGCAAATACTTGTTCAGTGTCTATGTGTAGATGTGTCTCACTGTGAGAAACATTGAGATAACCCAGGTTCTATCACATAAACACAATACTGGAAAATTGATTAATCTATCCATAAGTAAAACAAACCACATAAGGAGCGAGAGGGGCTCTGTGAAGAGCAGAAACTGAGGATGAATAGAAAATAGCAGCAAGAATCCCAGAAATGTTCTGGGAGTTTAAAAGTTTATTTTGAAATCATGAGTCAAGCATGTTGTATCAGTGCAAGTAGAGGCATAGATAATTGAAAAGAAGCAAAGTAACAGCAGTAGTCCCATGCAATTGTATCTTATGTGCACAAAGAGTGACTAAGAGAAAGAACTCTCCAGAGGCCACACACTGTGCCCCATCAAGATTCCCATGATACTGTGGTTGCATTGTTAGGGGAAATGGGCCCATGGAAAGTACATAAATTACTTCTGCTCAGCAAGCAAATAGTGTGCCACAGGATTCTCCTGACTAATATTTCATAGTGACTTAGAAAACAAGGTAAATCATATTGTGTTTAGACTAAGAAAAAATATTAAGGGAGACGGAGAAAAAGTGCCTGCCCAGAGCAAATGAGGAGATGGAGGAATTGTGAATGTGTAAGTACCAGATGCAGAAAAAACTATACTTATGCAACCTCCAAGGCTGTTCCTTCCCTGCATACACTTTGTGGTATGGCCATACAAATTTTCACATATAAAACTAAGAAAAAAAATATCTGGGGATGGCTTTGCAACAATGTCTGATTTTTAGTTAGCTGCTGTTTCTGATCCTGTATAACTGAGTGGTGCAGTCTGAACTGCAAGAAGAGACAGACTGTACTTCTCTGTTTACAAGAGGCATCAAGGGGATCCAAGGGTATGTTTTTGAATTAGTGAATTTATGTCTAAGTTTATCATGGACGATGGCTGTTTAGAATAGACACTTGTGAAATAGGACCCAGAAAACAGAGGAAACTCAGAGAGAGGACATATATTCTATAATACATAGTTGGACATGCGATTGCAGAATTCAGTGCAGAAAAAAAAGCCCAGGTACTTATCTTCTCTGTGCTTATAAGTGGACACATGGTTGTGTGAGAACATGACGTTTTCCTGAGAGGTCCACAGGCAAAAGGTTCTATAGTTTGTAGCCTCAATGTTGTTTTCAGATTCTGCTCTATGAAGCCTCTGCCATTGTCCTGGTCATCAGTCACATAAGACTCATCAGCCTACTACTGAGTCTTCCTGAGGTCAGTGCAAGACCATAGATTGCTTTTTTCCATATTGATTAGTCTGTGTGCTTCCATTTCCCCCACTTTGGTCTTATTCTTTTTCTATAACAAAATGCCTTTTCTTCTCTACCTAGAGTGCTTTGGTGGGGGGAATACCTCAGAGTAGATAGCTCAGTTGGCAAAGAGCTTGCCTTCTAAGCATGAAGAACTGAATTTGATCCTCCCCAGGCTACATAAAATCTGGATGTATTTTTGGGCACACAGCTGTAATATCAGGGCTGTGGAGGTGGACTAAGGTAGATCCCTGGGGCTGGATGGCAACCACCTGAGTTTACTAGGAATGCTTCATGTCAATTAGAGAATTTGTGGTAAACTAAATAATAAATATAAAATAAAATAAATAGTGTAGGTGGCAGCAGAGGAAAACTGTCTGATACTTGTATTTGCATATGCACACACTTTCATGCCTACCCTCATGCACATTTGTGTATACTTGTGTGTATCCATAGGCATGCATTCACACACACACCCCCACACAAAGTTCCAGTCTCCTCCTTGGACTTAGCCCTTCTGTTCTTCACAGTGTTTGATGTGTAATCTACCATACCATTTTCAGTACAAGTTAAAAATGCCCCACTTGGAGGGTTGGTTGTTTTTTTCCCACAAAAAGGTATGTCTCGAGAGAGTGTATGGTCAGTTCTATCTAAATTTGTCTTCAGATTGCCTGGTTGACACTAGTACTTATAGAATCCCTGTAAAGACGTGATGGAATGAATTGTCAAAATGTTTCCCCAACTACAATATTTGCTCTAAGCAAATGAAAACTAGAAATACAACTGTATGCCACATAGGTTCTTGTAACGAATTTAAAAATTTTAGTTTTATTTTCCTTAGTACCAGCAGTCTAGGAGGTACACACATGTCCACAGCTACACTTTTTCATTTCTGCAGTGTTTTATAGGCCCTAATGAGCACCTCTAGAAATATGTGTGTGTCATGATATATTTAAAGCAAGAGACATTAGAATTCTTAAAAATTATTGTAAGTCCAAAGATAGAACTCTGTTTCTTAATTTAATTTAAACATTTTCATATAATGTATTTGGTCACATTTGTTCCTTTCTCCCACTCCTCCATTACTTCCCATGCCCACACACATAAAAGCATCCCAAGGCATGGTACATTCATAAACATATCTAGTAGACACATTGAATTTTTTCAAGAGTTAAGTCTTGTTAAATGTGAACATATTCTTTGCGTTCAATACATGACAGTCAATTACTTCTACATTATTAACACGATAGTTTTTTTGTAAATAAGTGAATAAATGAGATTCATGCTTGTTTTCTTCAGGGGTTTAATTTACTACTTGTTCAGGATTTACTATAATACCAAAGTTCATTGAACATGGTACTGGGATGGAATCAGAGAAGATACTAAATAGAAATATCTTGAATACCTCTGTCTCTTCCATATACATAGGTTGAAGTATATTGGAAAATTGTGTAGCTCTCTCTTCCAATAGCTGGTCCATATCTGGAGATTTGTTTTTTTACTGGATTCATTATTTATTCATTGATCAAATGAAAGTTTTGTCTGTATTAAGATAACCTTTCAATTAATGATTTTATTATAGCTAAAAATGAGCAAAATTATCTTTATTACATATAGTTTTCCTCTCACTTCTTTCTAAACCTGGTGAGACTTTCTAGTAGAGTTATAATGGACATGAATGATTTATTTCCTATCATAAAAATTAAAACACCGACAGCTTCATATCTTCATCTAATATGAAAATATAAAGAACTTCTACATGACACAACTTTTTCATGAAGCGGAAGAAAATAAGGTAAGTTGTTTATCCTGATCTCAGAACCAGACCAACTCTGTACATAACACTACACACAAACAACATTGTATACACAACACTTGGGGTTTCAGCTTCCCAAATAGGGAAGGGTAAAGATAATGGGTGCCTGAGTAATTCTTATACTTATTAAGCAAAAGCATATGTAACACTACTTTGCAGTTCAACACTGGAATTTCATTCTTCATCTATTCCTGGCCACTCTGTACTCTTCATTTATTCTTGCTTCTCTTCTTTATATCAGTCTTTGTTCTTACATGAGTTCAGTGTAATAATGGTGGCTCTGTAGCTGATCCCACGTGAAAACTTCTGGGAACTTACACATGAAATGAAGAGACCATTTTACTTATTCTACAAATATGAACAAGATATTTAAAGGTTATTTTATATGTTATTAGGAATGAAGACGAAAGGCTAAGTAGACAAAGAAAAAGCATACTAATCATACATTAATACTTACTTGTATTCAGCACAGTATCTATCTATGACTGAGAGAATGTCCCTGTCTAATGACACACAAGTCCATCCTTCTTCATTCCTCCTGCTGGGCATCCCAGGGCTAGAAGACGCACACGTCTGGATTGGATTTCCCTTTTGTTTTCTCTATCTC
This sequence comes from Grammomys surdaster, assembly GCF_004785775.1. NCBI lineage: Eukaryota > Metazoa > Chordata > Mammalia > Rodentia > Muridae > Grammomys > Grammomys surdaster. Next base: position 845,673 of record NW_021604697.1, read on the forward strand.
ATTGCAGTCCTGGGGAATGCTGCTGTTTTATTTGTGATCCAAACTGAACATAGTCTTCATGAGCCCATGTACTACTTCCTAGCCATGTTGGATTCTATTGACCTGGGTCTGGCCACAGCCACCATCCCCAAAATGTTGGGCATCTTCTGGTTCAATCTCAGGGAAATATCTTTTGGAGGCTGCCTTTCTCAGATGTTCTTCATCCATTTCTTCACAGTCATGGAAAGCATTATGTTGTTGGCTATGAGCTTTGACCGATACGTTGCCATTTGCAAGCCTCTTCAATATACTGTCATCCTCACCACGAAAGTCATTGGGGTCATCGCAGGTATTGCTGTGCTGCGGAGCCTATACATGGTTCTTCCACTGGTGTTTCTCCTCCTGAGACTACCCTACTGTGGGCATCACATCATCCCTCATACTTATTGTGAGCACATGGGCATTGCCAGACTAGCTTGTGCCAGCATCAAAGTCAACATCATGTTTGGTCTTAGCAACATTGCTCTCTTGCTCCTGGATGTGGTCCTCATTATTTTTTCCTATGTCAGAATCCTTTATGCAGTGTTCTGCCTGCCCTCCCGGAAGGCCAGGCTCAAGGCTCTCAATACCTGTGGCTCTCATATAGGTGTTATCTTAACCTTTTTTACTCCAGCATTTTTCTCCTTCTTGACACATCGTTTTGGCCACAATGTGCCCCAATATATACACATTTTCTTGGCCAATCTCTATGTGGTTGTCCCACCAGCCCTTAATCCTGTGATCTATGGGGTAAGGACCAAGCAGATTCGGGAGAGAGTGATGAGGATTTTGTTCCAGAAAGATCACTAGCCAATGGCAATTTGGATAGTTGTTCTAGAATTTGTCTCATGGGTTATTGAAAGTAGTTATTTTGTGTCTAGTCCATAGAAATTAGGAAAAGAGACAAACTTACTGTGACCAAAAATTTCATTTAACTGTGAATCCAACACTTTATTTTTCAAGGTCGTACTGGGTATATTTGAATCCTTATGAAAATATATTTCTGTAAACATTTCAATAGTTTCACTCGATCTTGAAGATGGTCCTATATGTATGACAGTTTCTGTTTTTGATGTTGGGGAAAGATATGTGATATACCCAAATTTCATTATTAGCAGAAAGTACTAATTTAGACCAAAAGAGATTCCCCCCAAATTGTGACTATTTCTTTTTTTTTGGAATTTAATACAATGGAGAATATTCCTACTTATTGCAAAAGAATTATGAATAGGCAAAGTGGCTTCTAAAATGATGGTAGTTGTGATAATGTCATTAATAACTTATTGCAATATTACTTGACATCAGCTTAGTATAAATCACCATATACTCAGAGATATTGATAAGAATACTCACTCATTCATTGCATTTACTAGGAACCTCCTTAACTATTAATGTGATTTCCTCATGCACATAGAGAAGCAAACAGAGAAAGGACGTTAGAAAGTAATATAACGGAAAGAGGTGATGATATAGCTTTGATACAGCATGGAATTTATAAGTAGAAATAAATATTTAATTCTATTTATTGAATAAGTAGTAGCTATGACACATTTGATTCAAATTATATGATACATAATAATAACACAAATATTATGTACAATACTGTAGCAGGATACTTATTCTGGTACATTATATTCGCAGTGGAACTTGGTGATTAGGCAGTAGAAGAGGAGGTGGAGCTGGGAGAAGAAGAGCGGAAGGGAGGGGAGAAAAAGAGAAAGGAGAGGAGAGAAAAAGAGGAAGGTGAGGAGACAACTGGAGTGGAGGGGTGAGAGCTGACTGGAGGAGAAAGAGGTGGAAGGACAAAGGAGGTGAAGGACGTTGCCTGGAAAAACTGCAAGTTATAAGGGATCTCATAGATGGGGAATAAAATAGGGTAATGGTAAATCTGCCCAATCTAGGCATACAGTTTGTATTCATAATTACTGAGTTGTGTTTTCTTCGATTGGTCCTATTTGAGTTGGAGATTTACCCCAACTTATAATACTTATTGTAATGTATACAATATTTATATGTACACATATATTACATGTAAGTGTATGTATTTAAACAGTTTTCTTGGTCCACGTATAATTGTTTTGAATAGTAGAATGATAAAGACCATGTGTTTTGTAAACATTTTCATAGGAAATAAAAGGTAAGTTTAAAAGTTTAAAAGTGATGTATATAAATATTTCTGAAGATTTAGAATGTCTCAGTATGGGTAAGAGAAGGGCCCATAATCTCCCACCCCGAGTTGGACCTACTGTTAATGGTTGCTTCTAGAGGAGGAAGAGTAAGTTTCTTCAGGGATATGGGCCCTAAAGCACCATCCATCCTCCAGTAGATGGCCCTACTCACATGAACATTTAAGCAGCATGAAGTGAACGTAATTGTGCACTGAGAGAGATAATTAAGGGGAATGAGAGGAGGGAGGAGGAGAGGGAGAGGGGGAAGAGAGAAGGAGAGAACCTGAAGTTTGGAGCAAAAATTTGTGGAAGGATAAGAGAGAAATTGAGCAGGATGGAGTGGGGCATGGACTTGACCAAAACATATTATATGTACGTATAAAATTCTCAAATGGCAAAATTAAAATTGTATAAAAGCACTGGGAAGGAAATAATTTAAAAATGACTACTGTATTTTTATACTTCATACACACAAATGATTTATTTATTTATTTTAAATAGATTTTTTCCTTTTATTGGATATTTTCTTTATTTACATTTCAAGTGTTATTCCCCTTTCTAGGTCTCTGCTCCAGAACCCCATATCCCGTCCCCCCTCCCCTGCCTCTAGGAGGGTGCTCCCCCGACTTCTGCCTTCTCTCCCTGGCATTCTCCTACACTGTGTCATAGAACCTCCTCAGACCCAAGGGCTGCTCCTCCTACTTATGTCCAACAAGACCATCCTCTGCCACACATAAGGCTGGAGCCATGGGTCTCTCCATATGTATTCTGTGGTTGGTGGTCCAGTCCCTGAGAGCCTCAGGGGTTCTGTCCAATTGACACTGTTGCTCCCCACTTAGGACTGCGAACCTCCTCAGTTCCTTGAGTACCTTCTCCAACTCCTCCATCAGATCGGAACCCCGCGCTCAGTCCAATGGTTGGCTGAGAGCATATGCCTCTGCCTCTATATTTGTCAGACTCTGGCAGAGCCTCTCAGGAGACAGCTATACCAGGCTCCCGTCAGTGAGCACTTCTTGGCATCTGCAGTAACATCTGGGTTTGGTGATTGTGTATAGGATGTATCCTGAGGTTGGACAGTCTCTGGATGGCCTTTTCCTTAGTTTCTGTTCCATACTTTATCTTAATATTTTCTCCTGTGAGTATTTAGTTCCCCCTTCTAAGAAGCACTGAAGCAATCACACAAATGTTTTAAAAAGTATTATTTAGAAGTAAAAATAAGGATTTAAAATTATTTTGGAGAAAAATGATTTTAAGAAAAAGGCCTTGAAAAAATATGCATTGTTATAATCAAGACAGAATTACTCACCAAATGTGTTCTAAACCTCAAAATAGTTGCGTTTATAGACATAACACCTGCACAAACCTAAGCCTGTTCATATCCTGCCATGCAGAAATGGCATGAGGTCCCACCTATATCTGAGAACTTAGAGACAGATAATGGTAGCAGCTACTAGGGACTAGGTAGCTATGACTCATGAGACCTGATTCCTCCTTTAGTATTAATAAGCACTGGGCTTATTGAAGGAAGTGTATCACTATGGGGGGTGGGCTTTGAGACTCTCCTCCTAATGATGTGGGAGTCACTTTTCTCTCAGCCTTCAGATGAACGTCTAGAACTCTCACCTCTCCTGCACTATGCTTGCAGGAACACTACTGTGTTCCCACCTTGATGACAATGGCCTGAACTTCTGAATTTGTATACCAGCTCCAATTAAATGTTGTACTTATTATAAAAAAGTGGTCAGTGCTCAGTTAAAGATTATATACAATAAAAGTATGCATAGTGATCATATGTTATATGTGTACATTGTAAAGTCAATGAGCATATCTATCAAAATTTATACTGTTCACTGATGTTTAAAATACACTCCTCTTATAAATGAAGGCTTTGTTGTCTGATCATATATTCACATTTAGTTTCTTCTCAGCCTTGGGTAAACACTGCTCTGATTTTTGCTTAGAGAGGTCAAAGTCAATAGTCTTACCCTCTACAGGTAAATCAGATCATAATACAGTACAATTTAACATGCTAAAAGCTGTATCAATGTTTGTCATCTCAGCAAAACCTAGCCAGTTCTGCCTGATTCTGTTTGTATAGACTGATACCCTACACAAAGACTCATAGCTGCCCCTGAATCCCCTCCTTCTGTTCTCTCACCCCTCTGTATGTACATATATAAGTTGTGTGTGTGAGTGTGTGTGTGTGTGTGTGTGGTATATTCAGTAACAACTACAAAGAAGAAATTAGTTTTTGGACAGCTTTATTGTTTTGCGTTTGCTTAGATGGGATTATAGAAATGCCCATTGTTTTTATTTTACTTCATCACTGTTGAGATGCCACTGTTAAGTCCAATAGCTGACAGCTAATGAAATTGTCTTTTTTTTCTCATATGCAAATCAGGCCAGGTGCAAGGGAGATAGTTCAGGTTGTGCAGAACTTGCCTTGCAAGCTTGAATACTTGAATTAGAGGACCATAGTCTATGTGAAAAAGCAGGGATAGTGGTTCTCGCTTGTAATCCCACTGTTGTGGAAGTATCAACAGTCAGGTTCCTAGAAACCCTTGGCTACTTGTGAACTGTGTTCCAGTGAGATACTCTTGTTTCATTTTTATTTTTTTTAGAAAGGCTTAAACAAATCCACACTAGAGAAGAAATACAGACCCTGTGACCACACACATTTCCAGTTAAGCATAGTATATATTATTCATATGATGACCTTAAGTAGTAAATTTTTATCTGAATTTGTATTTTTGTTGCAAATCTTCTAACTTCCTTCCAAGAAAATTTAGGTGGAATTCTTAGAAATTTTACCGGTTCTAATAAAAGAATATCAACTGGAAAGTGGAAGGAGCATGGGGGGTGTTAAATGAAGGTAAATAGGGCAAGGAAAAATAAGGAGGAAGTGATGCAATTCTTTTTCAATGAAAACATAATTTTAAAAGGAATTTTACTGGATTTCTCAATTTCTGAAGCTTGAGAGATATTTTTTTGCATATTTATAAGTGATTAGTATAATCTAAGTAAATAAGACTTGGTTTCATGGGAGAAAGAAATACAAACATGAAACATATCTGAACTCAAAATCTGAATAAATAGGATGGCTTTCTAGATCTCAAGTAAGCCAAAGTCCTTAGGGGCTGACTTCATTATGAGCAAGAAAATGTTTTGCTTTAAAAATGGTCCAGTCATGAGA
>NW_021604697.1:851061-899591 GCF_004785775.1 Grammomys surdaster
TCAAACATTAAATTGGAGGAGATAAAATGTTTATGTGCTTATTTCTAGCTTGTAGAATTTCAGTAGAAATTTCTTATTTTATTGTTTTGTTTATTTGAATTTTTACAATATATATAGCTAATTTTGACTGATGGAAATCTTTAAAAACTTCTAGCTAAGCCCATTGTTGCCTTTGCTGCAATGTTGTTGCATTTCTCCTCAACCTCTCTCCTTTTCTTCTGTTTTCTTTCCTTGTCATTCCTTCTCTTTCTTAGTCCTTTTTCTTGGCTCTCTCTCACTTTTAGAGCAATTTTACTGAAACTTATTATGTTACTGTTGATTTGAAAATTATTTAACACTGGAAGTGGTATTCTTAATTTTTTCTAAATTATATCTTTTTCTTTAACTCTTTGTAACTCATGTTAAAGAACAAAAGTAATACAATTCTGCCCAATCTTAAACACTTGTTAGTAATGTCTGATAGGCATACACTGAATTTTCCATTCTGATTTGTGTCTACATGTGTGTGTTGGCCCTAGTATAATATTCTTCCAAATTATTCTGCTATTTCAGCATAGTATCCAGGCATGGTGGCACATAGCTTTAATCCCATCCTATGGGAGGCAGATGGAAGAACATTCCTAAATTCAAGTTCAGCCTGATTTACGCAGCAAGATCCTGGATAACTAGGGCTGTTGTATAGAGATAATCCACCCCACTCCAAAAAAAGAAAAATAAAATTAAACAAAATCAAAATAGCAAGTAAATAAAAGAACTACAATTTAGGATAGGAGTGTTTTTTTTTTTTAAAAAAAAGCATAGCTCCTTTTCTTCTCATAAATGTAGCAACTGACATGATATTAATCCTTGTCTAAATTCTACTTTTTAAATACCACATAAAATGCACTTTTTAAGGTGTTGTTGTTAAAGTGTATCCTTGCACATACTTGGTAAGATCTATACCACTGAACTACAATAGAACCTCTATCCCTCAAAGATGTATTTATAGCTACTTTTCTATTCATTTTTGCATAGGTTGGGTAGGAAAACCTTCATTGAATTGACAAAAATAGCCTTGAGTATCAAGATATAAGATTTCTCTTCGACATTAACAGTCCGAGACCTCAGTGGCTGCTCCAGTTTACGTCTGCTCATTTATTTTGATGGAGGAACAACTCTAGTCTTAGAAAAACCGTTTTTCCACAAAACTGTAGAATACTTGTTTATACATGTCTCAAAGATTTTTAACTTTCTCTGGAACGTAGAATTGGAGGAAATATACCTCAGGTGAATTTAAACTGACTACAATTGTAAAAGACATCAGAAATAATACAAAGCATTTCATAATAATTTGGGGAAAATCTGGTGGTGCTGACTATAATGAGAAATGCAGCCCAAGAAACAAATGAACATTGAAATACTTGGACTGTAGCCCATATCCGGGGGTAACTTTGAGAAGGATCCTGGTACCATCAAGATGTCATAAAACAGCCTCATGTTAAGGGTAGAGGTATTCCTTCAGCTGTAAATGTGAGGGAATTTCATTAATTCAGGAACTATGCTGTTTTTTCCTTCCCTTTGAGTAGCAAGTGATACAGTCTTAAACTTCAAATCATTTCATGGAATCATATCAACAGTTCTTAAATTATCATCGTAGTCATGATGACAACAATAGCAGTATCATCCACTGTTTCCTCTGAGGCAACCAAGTTTGATATGATATGGATTATTTTAAAAAGAAGTGAGCACACAATATTGACGTGAGGAATAGAACACATAAGTTAAAGTCCAAGTGTTAGAGCTTTATGGCTGAGTCAGTCTCTCTTAAAGTAATATTTTCATATCCAAGTTGAATTATGTTGCACTGAATATTGAGAAACCAAGGCCTCATAGAGGACGGTCCTCATTCCAAAGTTCAAAACAAATGTCTTCACCCATTGGTAACAAAATAAAAAACAGCACATATATAGAAAAAGCAAAAGAGTTAATATAGTTCTAAAAAAGGTAAGAATTTTATCCATGCATATATAATTCATTTTATTCTTCTGTGGTAAGTGTTGGGAGATAACCCAATATATGGATATAAAGATAAGAATATTCCTGTGCTAATTTAGCGTTAGGCTATTATATAGGGATTATCCCTTAACCAGCCTTGGACTTTTAGCCCATTTATTAGCATCAGTCCTAAGTTCCGTTTATAAAGTGGGAATTATTATTATTATTACTACTACTATTATTCTATCTTGTGTGTGCATGTGTGTGTGTGTGTGTGTGTGTGTGTGTGTGTGTATACACATGTGAATGCAGTGTCCATGGAGACTAGAGGTTTGGGCATATGCCCCTGGAGCTGAAGTATTAGGTGATAGTAAGCTGTCTTATGTGAGTGGTGGGAACTGACTTGGGTCCTCTGGAAGATCACTATGCATTCTGAATCACCAAGCCATCACTTCAGCTTCTAGAGCAGGCTTTAAATCAAATGAAAAACTGTTTGGTTTATTTCATACTATTTATGTTACTATTGGACTAGTGGGTTTATCTTGCCAGGACAATTGTTACTGGAAGTCAAAGTTGGTTCCTTATTTTTTCTCTTGTAGCATCTACCAATTTTATGAAAATTATCCAGGAGGGATGAAGCTTTCAGGTCAGTACTGGCTTCATTTCTCCATCTTATATAACTAAAATGTGTGATATCTTCAGCAGTAGTATCTGATCATCATGTTCTAGAGAGTAACCAAAAATAATGACAGTAGCTTGTGGACAATCACTCAAAAAAGAGGTAACTCATACACGGCACTGGGCTTTTAGCTGATAGCCTATGTTGTTTCGTTAGCATTATACCCTGATTATAGCTATTTACAGGCAAGTTAAGGAGGAGGAAAGAGTTCCATTGACTATTCATGTAAGTAGGTTATAGTATATTATTTTACACATATGTCTAGTTGAATAAGTGACATTTGAAGGATATTTTTGAAAGCCACAGTATGATCTGTGGTCTGAGCTTGTAATCATTTATCAGTCCAATAACACTTCCCCACAATTCATAAATATACATTTCAAAATAGCCCAGATAAAAGCCTGTGTGCCATGGCTAGGTTCATCTCCCCACTAGACTTAGTTTATATGATGAGAAAAGTTCATCTAGGTTGTCTGGAACAGAGTCTAAATATTCATGGGTTTATTAAGAAATATTCAACTTCATATTCTATTTAATCAGTGAATAGAAAAAGAGAAGAAATACGAAGGAAAACACATTTCTACACTCCATCAGAAGGAATACTACTGACATCCTTTCTGTTCTTCATTATTGGTGCTGATGAAGTATTGTCAAGTCCTGTGTAGATTCCTTCAAATCAGTCTACTCATCAGAGGCTCCTGACAGCATGTCACCAGGCAACAGCTCATGGATTCACCCTTCATCCTTCCTGCTCTTGGGAATCCCAGGATTGGAAGAGTTGCAGTTCTGGCTTGGTTTGCCATTTGGAACAGTCTATCTTATTGCTGTCCTAGGGAATGTCATCATTCTCTTTGTGATCCATCTTGAGCACAGCCTTCATCAGCCTATGTTCTACCTATTGGCCATGTTGGCTCTAACTGACTTGGGCCTGTCTTCGGCAACTGTTCCCAGAGCACTAGGCATATTTTGGTTTGGTTTACATAAGATTGCCTTTAGAGACTGCATAGCTCAAATGTTTTTCATCCATCTGTTTACAGGCATTGAAACATTCATGCTTGTAGCCATGGCCTTTGATCGCTATATTGCCATCTGTAACCCTCTCCGTTATAACACAATCCTCACCACCAGAATAATCTGTATTATTGCTGGGATTGGACTATTCAAAAATTTCATTTTAATTTTTCCACTTATATTTCTCATTCTAAGGCTTTCATTCTGTGAACACAATATAATACCGCACACATATTGTGAGCATATGGGCATTGCCCGGTTGGCATGTGTCAGCATCAAGGTTAATGTATTATTTGGATTAATACTCATATCTATGATACTTCTGGATGTTATTTTGATTGCTCTGTCCTATGTGAAAATTCTTCATGCTGTATTCAAACTCCCATCCTGGGAAGCCAGACTCAAAGCTCTTAATACCTGTGGTTCCCATGTGTGTGTGATCTTGGCCTTCTTCACTCCAGCCTTCTTTTCCTTCTTGACTCATCGATTTGGACACAACATTCCACAGTATATCCACATCCTCCTTGCTAACTTGTATGTAATCATTCCACCTGCTCTTAACCCTCTTATTTATGGGGTGAGAACTAAACAGATTCGAGATAGTGTGGTGATATTTTTTTGTAAGGGAGTTTGACAGTGAGCTTATGACTTGTACCCTTTCAGTTATTTTCTTCATTTAAGAGAAGAACTTACATGTAAATAAACTTAAATAGAATAACTGATTTACAGAATATTATGCTAAACACACATTGTTTCTGTATTCATGGACAGTAAACAAGATAAATAGCAAATATTTTTCCCACTTCTGAGTAAAATATTATTGAATGACAAATGGATTTTTTCTGTTATGAATATTATAATCTTGTTTCAAGGATAAAGAAGCTACAATAGTATTTCTCAATACTATTATACAGAATTCATTGATTGTGGACGGGGTGTTTTTTGATGTTGCTGTCTATCAAGGTTGTACTGTCATTCATAAAGCATTATTTAAGGTGTGGCTTTCAGGAGTGCTGATCAAAGAAACAAATCATAATTCCAATTTCTTTCATGATGAAATTGCATCGCATCATTATATAATGATTGGAAAGAAAATATTGAATAAAATATCAAAGCATCACTTTTTAATCTCTTTTCAGTTTTGAAAACAAACAACTGCAGCAATTACATAGGGTCAAATATGGAAATAATCCTTTGGATTCAAGCAAGAAGAAATTCTCCTAGATGACAAAGAAAATACAATGGAAAAATAAAGATACAGTACTAAAGTACAGAGAAATAAAAAGAGGAAAGACAACAAAACTCCTAGGAAAACCATCAGGAAGCCTCTCATGACAGAGTGAATCTCCTGTTTATATTGAACTGTAGGAGGAGCTAAGGTGGGAGGAGTAAAGAGAGGAAGAGGAAAAGGAAGAGGAGGAGCTAGAGAGAGCAGAGATGTATGAGGAAGAAGAGTCACATAGGTATGGAGAGCAGTCGTGGGTAACAACTTATATTTAGGTTAGGTAATTGGGAAACAACTCTAATTGTACGGGCATATTGTTATTGAGCATTGCCAAACATATAAAGCCTTTGATTAATCTTTAAGCATTAGAGTCTCATTTCCTTACTGGGTCTACGTGGATGGCAGGATGGTCTGGGCAATGCCCAGCCTTGCAGAGATAGCGTGGAAGATTAACAGAGCCATCTCCCACACTGGTGTCTCATGAGTGGCAGGGCTGGTGTTTCTGGCCTCTGGCCATTGCTAGATGCAGTGCACACGCAGCCTCTTGCCGCGGAACATGGGGTCTGAGCTAGGCAGAGCTGCTGCTGCTAGATAGTCAGCCCAAGAAAACACCGTTTTAAATAATTACTTCAACATTGAACCACTAAAAGTTTTACAAAAATATCTTTGTCTCAGATAAGCTAGGGCAAAAAATTTACCAAAATCTTTTAATTTCACTTGCTACACAACAAATACCAGGTCTTTCAGAGTGTGTGTGTGTGTGTGTGTGTGTGTGTGTGCCAATTAGAAGACTCTATAGATAGACAAGAGTTTAGAATCCCTTCCAAGCATGAAGGAATTTTTCTAGATGGCAAGTATGTCTTTTTCACATACATTCTAGAAATGCACTGTAATCAGAGGATGAGTCAGGGATACATTAAGTCTTCATGAGAGACTCTTAACTCATCCTCTGACCTTCATAGTTCCTATACTGATAGTGATCATAACTCTTATCATGCCTGGGCCTAAATTCTCCCTGTCCCAGGATGACCTTGAACTTCAGAATAGGAATGCCTTTTATCTGCCTGCTTTTGTATCTTTCTGACAAGCTGTCTCATAGTACAGCTGCCTCTGTTCTTTTAGGCCCGTGAAGCTACTCATGTAATTCATATTGCAATTTTACATTTTGCATAGTCGAGAAATCCTGTTTACATATTTTTGAACTCATGTTTTCAGAGTTTTTTGCCACATTCTTAAGGGCTGTGGGCACATCATCCCTCAGAGTTATTGTCAGCAAATAGGCTTTGCCTGTCTACTTTGTGCCTGCATCAGAGCCAAAATATTTGGTCTTAGCAGCATTTCTCACTTGCTCCTGGATGTGGTTCTTATTATTCTCTCTTGTATCAAGATCCTCTATGCAGTGTTTTGTCTACCCTCTTAGGAGGCCAGACCCATGGCTCTTAATATGTGTGGTACTCATATACATGTATAATATATAATATATATTATATAATAGACATAATGTATATATAAATACAAATTACAATATACACAATAGATATATTATATAAAATTTGTATATAAATATACACATTACAATACTATATATACACACACACGAAGCATACCCATCACTAGGGAGGCTGAGGCATAAAGGTTTCCGGGTAGCAATCAACATGGGCTACATAGTAATACCCAGATGTTCAATATTAGTAAAATTAACTAATTTAGTTATTTTCATTTCATTCTATTATTATACTTGAATTTTTATATATTCAAGTGCTGTTAGAGCTTATACTTCCATTCATTGAACAAATTATCTCTCATTAATTTTTTTCACAGCAATATGATTTTATTTTTTAAAACATCTGAGAAGAGCTGATGTGTTTGATATGAAATTAGGAGAAGGCAAGTGTGCATATTAAGGAATCACACTGGAAAGTGTTCAGGCTGCGTTTGTCCATGGTATAGCACATTTTGTAAATGTTTTAAAGTCTGAAGAATAGAAGTTTTTGATGTGGTTAGAATTTCTGTTGTACATTTGTAAATTAAATCTTCCTTGTACTTAAGTTTCTTATATACTTTATTATTTATTTTTTGTTTATTTGCTTTATTGACATCTATAATAGCCTATTAAATCTCCAATTTTGCCTTATATGTCTAACAGTTTCTATAATAATATTATTCATCAGAGTTATTTGCTGAGTCATTTGGTGATTAGATAGTCCTCCTGGCCATATTTTTTCTGCCTTATGTTCTTATCTTCCATTATTTATTTTGGGGTAGTGGGCTGTGAGAGGCAGCTGGGTACCTGATCAAGCAGGCTTTGAACCCTGGAGACCTTCAGGGACCATAGGAGTTTGGCCTTGCTCCTGGGCCCCTGACTCCTTTCACATAATTTCAGACACCAACAGAGAAGTCTGTGGCCATTGGTCATGTAGGACAACACTCCTACTATCCCCTCCACAGGTAGAGGGCGTGACTACAAGCCACAGAGCCCCAAGACAGATCTCCATATTAATGAGATACCTAAAGGCCAGAGGGCGTGGCCAATTAAGGATTCCTTCCTAGACCCTCCTCCTTGCAAAAGGTATTTAACCACAGGCCCACCCTGAGAATACCAGGATATAGATTCATACATTTTCCACCATGACAATAAATATCTTAACATCATAGCTTATGACCATGGACTATTTCTCTTCTTTGGGACATGTTGTGGGGAACTGTGGAGGTCTTCGACTACCATCTAATCTCCTACCGATGACCTCTCTACACTTCCAGCCTCAGAGGCCCAGCAACTCACACAGGCAAGCCAAACAGCCATGACTTAGCTAAGCCATTTGTCATGACTAAGAGTCTCATCCCATGGGGACACAGTCAGAGCTCCTCGTTCCCCCTCCTCCATTCAGCTGCAGGTCGATCCAGCCTGTACACCCCCTTCTCAACCCTTCTGCAGCCTCTCAGCTGTCCCTGGAAGCCCAAGGGCCTGAGAACCAGTCAGTTCCTGGTTGCCTTTTGGTCTGGGGACCCCCAACTCAAGAGCTCCATGCCCTGCAGGACCTCAGACTGTGTTCTTCCACCTGCAGAGCAGAGTCCCGAAGCTTCTCACAGCCCAATGTCTGCCCAGCGCTGGTGTGGAGTGAACACAGTCAAATTCCCATGCCTCTGCCTCTCTGAGCCTTGGTCCTTGCCCCTTGTGGGTGGCAGATGTGAGACCCACAATTCAACCCAGCAGTGGACCCATGTATGCTACAACTCAACAATTTATTATATGTATTTGATGGGCTTCATATTCATCTGATATCACCACTGCTGTTTCTGCCTTGTTTTGCCTCTCCCAGGACATATTTGCCTGTTTTGTGACATCTCTTTGCTGGTTATCTGGTTTGATAAGACTCCCTTTAGCGTAATATTGCTTCCGTGTTGTCTGAGAGGCTGCCTCTTATATGAGCCTGAACTTAAGTTTAGATAAGTTTAGTGCTCCAAAAGTGAAGAAATTAAAGAGTTTATATAATGGAAATATTCTTTCTCAGTCCTTTTTATGTTAACTTTACATTTTCATCATTACACAGGAGGCAGAGATATAAGTTCCCACTGTTGGGTGCCAAGGAGCCAGGAATTCGAAGGAAGAAGGATCCTCTTGTACTTGGCAAGAGTGAAGATCTGGGTTTTTTCATTGTTTATTCCTCAGAATATAGTGCTGTTTTCTCACCCACTGTTAAAATTAGAGTTCAGAGTAAGGAAAAATATGAACTCCCCTCTTTTCAAGAGCTACATATGAGGAAGAGATAACAAAACTGATAAGTACTATAATAACAACAAATATGATTATTTTGTTATCTACTACTGAAAAACATCTCATCTATCATATTAACTATGTTGTATCATATAGTTATAATTTTTGACCAGCATTTTCCTGCATCTGGATTCACGGAGAAGAAATGTTTTAGTAAGTCAAGCCACATCCCTCTATTTCTCATGCCAATAAACAGAAAGTTTAAGATTTCTAAACCTTTGAAATTAGAGATGTGACATAGTCTAAATCTATCTTTGTAAATTTGTCAATAGAAGCAGTACAAAGAGAGAAGGGGAAGAAACAGGTTTGAATAAAAGATTATACACAATGTCCTCAAAGGAAAAGAAATCTGCATGATTTAGATTACTATATTTTGATGTTTTTATTAAATAAAGCCATGATAAGTAAAACAGATAAGTTTAGTTCTCCAGTAGTGAGTAAATTAGAGTAGAAAAAGACAGAGGTGCCAAATTGAGAGTCTACAAGCAGACCCACATATCTCATTGGATCTGGGTATTTAAAAGCAAAGTAGTCTTGGATATGAATTTAAGAGTGGTCAGCAAAAGTAAAAGGAGGCCCATAAAGCATCTTCCTCTTGAGCATCTTCTTTACAAGGACCTGCTGACTTTTCGTTTAAACTACATAGCATCAAATCATGGAGCTAAAGGGCAGAGTTGAGGTCACAGATCTCATGTCTACCTTCACTTCTGACATTTTCATTCTCAACTCTCCCAAACTAATCTTAGTTCATTAATGTACTAGATGGACTCATAAAAATCACTCAAGGTATTTGATTCATGGATACAGTTTCTTACAGGGAAAGGGTGTGGATTACAGTTAGACACAGAAAGACACACTTTCTCTTTCTGATTTTTATTAATTAGTTCATTCAGGATAACTCATATAATGGAACCATGTTACCTAGCCTGCTCAATTATAAGTTCTGTTTCTTTTATGTCATTTTTAAAAAATCAGCATTACACTCTGTTGAGCACTCTTTTGTTTTGATTTGAATGTTCTTGATGCATTTTCATTTTCAATATTTATTATGGTTTTTGGTTTTTAAAATATCTCTTTAAAGTGTGTCATGTATTTGACCCATACTAATCTGTGGGGCAGTGGGCTATGAGAAAATCCAGAAAGCTTGGTAGAAAGAACTGAAGCCCCAGGAACCTTGGTCTGAAGAAGATCTGTAGGACGGCAGGCTGCTTCGAACTTTTCCAGAGCCAATGGCCCTCTTAGCTTCCCCTCCCCACGGCCCCCTCCCACAGAGAGGTCCATGGCCTTTATCACGTAGGAATAACACCTCCATGCAAATAAGACATCCCCAAGCCCTCAAACCAAACCAATAGAAGTTATCTGTTCTCCCCCCAAAACTGTATATATCTCCAGAGCTCAAAGTAAAGTTTGCTGTGTGGTGTAAGACCTCCTGCTGTCGGAGTGCTTTCGCAATCCCTCGCCAGTCGCGGCTATCCTGCGCATTTCAAAGGACAACAACTCTCCTCTCCTCTCAGTGGGCAGAGCGAACTGAGAGAGCTGTAACACTTTTCTTCCGTGGGCTCTCACAAGCTGCCCCCAGAAAGAGGGAACTGAAAGAGCAAGTAACACTCTCCCGCATTTGGAGGCTGGGACAGAGGTCCTGCTCCGAGCAACTGAAAAGTGTGCTGTGCCCCAGCTCACAGCTGCGATCTCCCTCTTCGCTGCTGCCACCTCTGGGGGTCGCGAGTGGAGGCCGCCGCAGAGCACGAGCCCCACTGTCCCGCTGGCTACCAAGGGCCCTGGGCCAGCTCCGCCAGCGCCTTCCACGCCCCCGACCCCAGAGTACATCTGCCACCCCTGTGGGCCTGGCCTGGGGCGGCCCGTGGCCGCCATTTCCATGCCTGCTGCCCCACCCCAGGCTGTGCCACCACTGTCCTCGGTGCCCTGCGGCAGTTCTGCCAGCCTGCAATCCCTAGGCATGAGCAGTGCACAACACTAATCTATCTTTCTTTCTTTCTTTCTTTCTTTCTTTCTTTCTTTCTTTCTTTCTTTCTTTTGGTTTTTTTTTTTTGTTTGTTTTTTTGTTTTTTGAGACAGGGATTCTCTGTGTAGCCCTGGACATCCTAGAACTCACTCTGTAGACCAGGCTGGCCTCATACTCAGAAATCCACCTGCCTCTGCCTCCCACGTTCTGGGATTAAAGGCGTCCGCCACCATCGACCAGCCCATACTAATCTTTCATAGCTTCTTCATTCTTTCTACTTCTTTTCCCACTACTACAAGTTTACTTCTAAAAGTCTTACTTACATTTTGATAATATTCTCTCTCTTTCTCTCTCTCTCTCTCTCTTTCTCTCTCTCTCTCACACACACACGCACACACACATACTCACACAATATATATTTATATATATCATTTTATGTAATATATATATCATATATATGTATATATATCAACTTAAATTCACAACTGAGAGGAAAAATTTTAGTGTTTCTGGGTCTGGTTTATTTCATGTAATATGATGATCTCAAGTTGCATATACTTTCCAGGAAACAATGTAACTGTATTCTTATTGCTGAACAACACCCAAAGGTACACACACCACATTTTCTTTGTCTATTCAGAGGATTAGGACTAGGATTCCTAGTCACCAAACTTTCAGTATTGTGAATATTGTTGTGTTTTCTCCAATGTATGATTATATTAGTTGAGTAGATTAGTAAGATGTGCCGTAGACACCTGATCAGTATGTTCCTTTTACCCTATTATTTTTTTTACAACAAATACTCCAGCAGGGCGTGGGTGTGAGGTATGCTATGGTTCATCATAGCTGAAATGTCCACATTTATTTTATGTTTCTGTTGTTGTAGTCAAGATGCTGTCTAGGAGCATCTTTCTGCCCCTCTCTTATTTGGCCTACTCAGTTTCTTATAACTAACTTAGGATTTTTAATAGTCCCCATTGTTTGTGTTAATGAACTTGCTGAGGATTGTACAGATATAGGTTGTATGTGTGTCAGAGCTTGGCTTAGGGTGGCTGTGAGATGCCATGTGAGTGCTTGAAAGCAAGCTCAAGTACTCCATAAGAGCTATAACTGCCCAGCAATCTATCCACCGTATAAGAAGATTATTGGCACTGGTTTTGGCAGTGATTTTTTTTAATTGACTCCAGAAGCACAGGTGAGAAAGCAAAAACAGGCTTTGTATCAATGTGAGAGGCATAGATAATTGAAAGAAACAAAGTAACAGCAATAGTCCCTTGCAATTATATCTTATATGCACAAAGAGTGACTGAGGGGAAGAACTCTCCAGAGTCCACACACTGTGCCCCATCAAGATTCCCATGATACTGTGGTTGCATTGTTAGGGGAAATGGGCCCATGGAAAATACATAAATTACTTCTGCTCAGCAAGCAAGTAGTGTGCCACAGGATTATCTTGACTGACATTTCATAGTGACTTAAAAAACAAGGTAAGTTATGTTGTGTTTAGACCAAGAAAAATTATTAAGGGAGATGGAGAAAGGGTGCCTGCCCAGAGAGAATGAGGAGATGGAGGAATTGTGAATGTGTAAGTACCAGATGCAGAAAAAACCATACTTATGCAACCTCCAAGGCTGTTCCTTCCCTGCATACACTTTGTGGCATGGCCATACAAATTTTCACATATAAAACTAAGAAAAAAATATCTAGGGATGGCTTTGCACCAATGTCTGATTTTTATTTAGCTGCTATTTCTGATACTGTATAACTGAGTGGTTCAGTCTGAACTGCAAGAAGAGACAGACTGTACTTCTCTGTTTACAAGAGGCATCAAGGGGAACCAAATGTATGAATTAGTGAGTTTATGTCTAAGTTTAACATGGACTATGGCTGTTTAGAATAGACATTTATGAAATAGGACCCAGAAAGCAGAGAGGAAACTCTGAGAGAGGACACATATTCTATAATACATAGTTGGACATGCGATTGCAGAATTGAGTGCAGAAAAGAAAGTCCAGGTACTTATCTTCTCTGTGCTTATAAGTGGACACATGATTGTGTGAGAACATGATGGTCTCCTGAGAGGTCCACAGGCAAAAGGTTCTATGGTTTGTAGCCTCGATGTTATTATCAGATTCTTCTCTATGAAGCCTCTGCCATTGTCCTGGACATCAGTCACATAAGACTCATCAGCCTACTACTGAGTCTTCCTGAGGTCAGTGCAAGACCATAGATTGCTTTTTTCCATATTGATTAGTCAGCATGCTTCCATTTCTTCTACTTTGATCTTATTCTTTTTCTATAACAAAATGCCTTTTTTTCTTTACCTCTAATTCTTTGGTGTGGGAAATACCTCAGAGTTTGATAGCTCAGTTGGCAAAGAACTTGACTTCTAAGCATGAAACACTAAATTTTATCCTCCTCAGACTACACAAATAGCAGGACAAATTTTGGCACACAGTTGTAATACCTGGGCTGTGAAAATGGGTTAAGGTAGGTCCCTGGGGCAGGATGACAAACCAATTGAGCTTACTAGGTGATCTTCATGTCAATTAGAGAATTTGTGGTAAAATAAAAAATAAATATAAAAGTTAAATAGTGTAGGTGGTAGCAGAGGATAACCATCTGAGGCTTATATTTGCATATGCACACACTTTCATGCCTACCCTCATACACTTTTGTGTATACTTGTTTATATCCATAGACATTCATTCTCATTGCCAAAGTTCCAGTCTTTTCCTTGGACATTTTCTTAACCCCTTCTGTTCTTCACAGTGATCTGTGCATAATCTACCATATCATTTTCATTACAAGATAAGTCAATGTTTTTTGGCAGGAAATTTTTTTAAATGTCATATTTGGAGTTCTGGAGGGAGTGTATGATCAGTTTTAATTAAATTTGTCTTCAGATTGCCTGGTTGACTGTAGTACTTGTAGAATCCCTGTAAAGACGTGATGGAATGAATTGTCAAAATGCTTCCCCAACTATAATACTGTGCATGTTCTCAACAAATGAAAAATAGAACTACAACTGCATGTCATGAAGGATCATGTAGTAAATTTAAAAACTGTAGTTTTAGTTTCCTTAATATCAGCTGTCTAGGAGATACACACATGTCCACACCTACATACACCCATGTGTATGCACATGAACACAGTGTTCCTCAAACAACTACTAAAATTATCAAATTATTTTTCATTCCTGCAGTGTTTTATAGGCCTCAAATGAGTGCGTTAGGAATATATATGTGTCATATGTTTAAAGAAACACTGGAATGGTTAAATATTTTTCAAGTCCAAAGATAGAACTCTATTTCTTAATTTAATTTAAAAAATTTCATATAACATATTCGATCATAGTTGATTCTTTCTTCCACAACTCCATGACTTCCCCTACCCACACACATAAAAAAAATCCCAAGACATGCTTCATTCATAAACATATCTGGTAGACACATTGAATTTTTCAACAGTTGCATCTTGTTAAATATGAATATATTCTTTGTGTACAATTATACATGACAGTCAATTACTTCCACATTATTAATACCATAATTTTTTTGTAAATAAGTGAATAAATGAACTTCATGCTTGTTTTCTTCAGGAGTTTAATTTACTACTTGTTCATAGTTTACTGTAATAGCAAAGTTTATTGAACATGGTACCGGGATGGAATCAGAGAAGGAACTAAATAGAAATGTTTTGAGT
Source organism: Grammomys surdaster (assembly GCF_004785775.1). Classification (NCBI taxonomy): domain Eukaryota; kingdom Metazoa; phylum Chordata; class Mammalia; order Rodentia; family Muridae; genus Grammomys; species Grammomys surdaster. The sequence continues at coordinate 865,394 of NW_021604697.1, forward strand.
ACTTCTATCTCTTCCATATACATAGGTTGAAGTATATTGGAAAATTATATATCTATCTCTTCCCATAGATGGTCCATATATGGAGAATTTCCCACTGGATGCATTATTCATTCATTGACCAAATGAAAGTTTTGTCCATGTTAATACAATCTTTCAATTCATGTTTTCATCATAGCTAAAAACAAACAAAATGATCTTTATCAAGTACATTTTCCTCTAATTGTCTTTACTTTTCAAACCTGGTGAGACTTTCTAATAGAGTTATAATGGACATGAATGATTTACTTCCTATCATAAAAATTAAAACACCTACAGCTTTATCTCTTCATCTAAATATGAAAATATAAAGAACTTCTACATGACACAGCTTTTTCATGAAACAAATCAAAGGAAGATAAGTTGTTTTTCCTGGTCTTAGAACAGTATCAACTCTGTACATAACAGCACATACAAACAACATTGTATACACAACACTTGGGGGTTTCAGCTTTCCAAATAGGGAAGGGCAAAAATAACGGGTGCCTGAGTAATTCTTATACTTATTAAGCAAAAGCATATGTAACACTACTTTGCAGTCCAACACTGGAATTTCACTCTTCATCTATTCCTGGCCAGTCTGTACTCTTCCTTTATTCTTGCTTCTCTTCTTTATATCAGTTTCTGTTCTTACATGAGTTCAGTGTAATAATGGTGGCTCTATAGCTGATCCCATGTGAAATTCTGGGAACTTACACATGAAATGAAGAGACCATTTTACTTATTCTACAAATATGAACAGAATATTTAAAGGTTATTTTTATATGTTATCAGGAATGAAGATAAAAAGCTAAGTAGACAAAGAAAAAGCATACTAATCATACATTAATACTTACTTGTATTCAGCACAGTATCTATCTATGACTGAGAGAATGTCCCTGTCTAATGACACACAAGTCCATCCTTCTTCATTCCTCCTGCTGGGCATCCCAGGGCTAGAAGACGCACACGTCTGGATTGGATTTCCCTTTTGTTTTCTCTATCTCATTGCAGTCCTGGGGAATGCTGCTGTTTTATTTGTGATCCAAACTGAACATAGTCTTCATGAGCCCATGTACTACTTCCTAGCCATGTTGGATTCTATTGACCTGGGTCTGGCCACAACCACCATCCCCAAAATGTTGGGCATCTTCTGGTTCAATCTCAGGGAAATATCTTTTGGAGGCTGCCTTTCTCAGATGTTCTTCATCCATTTCTTTACAGCCATGGAAAGCATTATGTTGTTGGCCATGGGCTTTGACCGCTACATTGCCATTTGCAAGCCTCTTCAATATACTGTCATCCTCACCACAAAAGTCATTGGGGTCATCACAGGTATTGCTGTGCTGCGGAGCCTATACATGGTTCTTCCACTGGTGTTTCTCCTCCTGAGACTACCCTACTGTGGGCATCACATCATCCCTCATACTTATTGTGAGCACATGGGCATTGCCAGACTAGCTTGTGCCAGCATCAAAGTCAACATCATGTTTGGTCTTAGCAACATTGCTCTCTTGCTCCTGGATGTGGTTCTCATTGTTTTTTCCTATGTCAGGATCCTCTATGCAGTGTTCTGCCTGCCCTCCCGGGAGGCCAGGCTCAAAGCTCTCAATACCTGTGGCTCTCATATAGGTGTTATCTTAACCTTTTTTACTCCAGCATTTTTCTCCTTCTTGACACATCGTTTTGGCCACAATGTGCCCCAATATATCCACATTTTCTTGGCCAACCTCTATGTGGTTGTCCCACCAGCCCTTAATCCTGTGATCTATGGGGTAAGGACCAAGCAGATTCGGGAGAGAGTGATGAGGATTTTGTTCCAGAAAGATCACTAGCCAATGGCAATTTGGATAGTTGTTCTAGAATTTGTCTCATGGGTTATTAAAAGTAGTTATTTTGTATCTAGTCCATAGAAAATTGGAAAAAAAAGGACAAACTTACTGTTACCAAATGTCATTTAACTCTGAATCAAACACTTTATTTTCCAAGGTTGTATTGGGAATATTGGAATCCTTATGAAAATCTATTTCTGTAACCATTTTGTTAATTTCGCTGGATCTTGAATATGGTCCCATGTGTAAGACAGTTTCCTTTTTTTAGAGAATATATTGATGTTTGGGAAAGTTATATGACCTATCTGAATTTCATTGTTAGCAGAAAGTAGCAATTTAGGCCAAAGATTTCCCCAAATTGTGACCATTTTCTTTTCCCATGATTTTTATATTGTAATACAACGCAAAATATTCCTACTTACTGCAAAAGCATTATGGGTAGATTAAGTGGATTCTAGGATGATGGTACCAGTGATAATGATATTAACAACTTACTTCATTATTGTATGACATAAGCTTACTGTAAAATACCAGGTACTCAGGGATGTTGATAAGAATGCTCATTCATTCATTGCTTTTACTAGAAACTTCCGTAACTATTAATGTGATTTTCCCATGCAATTTGGAAAGCAAACAGAGAAAGGACATTAGAAATTAATGTAATGTAAAGAGATGATGATATAGCTTTGATACAGCATGTAATGTATAAGCAGAAATAAAATTTAATTCTATTTGCTGAACAAGTATTACTTAGGATACATTTGATAAAATTTTATGATACATGATAATAACACAAATATTTTGTACATACTTACATGTCCACATAAAGTACATATAAGTAAATGTATTTAAACAGTTTTCTTGTCCCACATATAATTTTTTGAACAGTAGGATGATAAAAACAGTGTGTTTTGTAATCACTCTCATAGGAAATAAAAGGTAAGTTTAAAAGTGGTGTATATAAATATTTCTGAAGGTTTAGAATGTCTCAGTACGGATAGAGGAAGGGCACAGAAAGTCCACCCCAACCTGAACCTATGGGCATTGATTTCTCCTAGAGGAGGGAGAATAAGTTTCTTCAGGAATGTCAGCCCTGAAATACTACCCATGCTCCAGTAGATGGCCCTACACACATGCACATTTAAGCATAATGAAGTGAACATAGTGGTGGAGAGAGAGATAGAGAGAGAGGAGAGGAGAGGAGAGGAGAGGAGAGGAGAGGGGAGGAGAGGAGAGGAGAGGAGAGGAGCAGGGCAGGGCAGGAATGGAAGGGAGAAGAGGAACAGAGTGAAAGGAACAGGAAGAGGGAAAAGCAAAGGGAGAGGGAGAGAACACTAAAGTGTTAGGAGGATAAGGGAGTATTTGGGCTGATGGTTTGGGGCACAGACTTGACCAAAAAAACATTATATGCACTTATAAAATTTTCAAAGGATAAAAATAAGGGGCCCTCTGGAGACCATTCCACCTGGGTATCCATCCCATGTGCAGTCTCCAATGGTACACACTGATGTGGATAATAGGAAGTGCATGCTGACAGGAGTCTGATATAGCTGTCTCCTTAGAGGTCTGCAAGAATCTGACATATTCAGAGGCAGATGCTCACATCTAACCGTTGAACTGATCAAGGGGTTCTCAATGGAGGAGTTAGAGTGAAGACTGAAGGAGCTGAAAGGATTTTTGGCCCCATGGGGAGAGCTACAATACCAACCAACCAGAGCTCACAGGGTCTAAACTACCAGCCTGGGAGCACTTAGGGAGGGACCCATGGCTCCAGCTGTATATGTAGGGGAGGATGGCCTTGTTGGGCATAGGTGGGAAAGGAGATCCTTGGTCCCATGAAGTCTGGGAAAATTCGAGGGTGGGGAGGTGAGAGTGGGGGAGTAGGTAGGGGTACATCCGCAGAGAAGCAGGAGGAAGGTCGACGGGATAGAGGGTTCCTGGGTGGGTGCGGGGATGGGGTAAGCGGATAACATCTGAACTGTAAATAAAATATCTAATAAAAAATGAAAATGACTTCTGTATTTCTGTACACTCAAATGTTTTAAAAAGTATTATTTAGTCCCTGGGAGCTCTGGGGGTGGGGGTGGGAGAGGTCTGGTTGTTTGGTATTATTGTCCTTCCTATGAGGTTGCAAATCCCTTCAGCTCCTTCAGTCCTTTTTCTAACTCCTTCATTGGGGACCCCTACTGGAAACCCCATGTTCATTCCAATGGTTGGTTGTGAGCATCCCCTCTGTATTTATCAGGCTCTGGCAGAGCTTCTCAGGAGACAGCTCTATCAGGCGCCTGTCAGCATGCACTTCTTGGCATCCACAATAGTGTCTGGGTTTGGTGATTGTATATGGGATGGATCCCCAGGTAGGGCAGTCTCCGGATGGCCCCTCCTTTAATCTCTGCTCCACACTTTGTCTATGTATTTGATCCCCTGAGTATTTTGTTCCCCCTTCTAAGAAGAGCCAAAGCATCCACACTTTGGTCTTCTTTCTTCTTCAGCTTCATGTGGTCTATGAGTTGTATCTTGGGTATTCTGAGCATTTTGGATAATATCCACTTATCAGTGAGTGCATACCATGTGTGTTCTTTTGTGATTGGGCTATCTCACTCAGTATGATATTTCTAGTTCCATCCATTTGCCCAAGAATTTCACGAATTCGTTGTTTTTAATAGCTGAGTAGTACTCCACTGTGTAAATATACCACATTTTCTATATCCATTGCTCTGTTGAAGGATATCTGGGTTCTTTCCAGCTTCTAGCTATTATATATAAGGCTACTATGAACAAAGTGGAACATGTGTTCTTGTTATGTGTTGGAGAAACTTTTGGGTATATGCCCAGGAGTAGTTTAACCAAGAAATACACATGGAGGGACCTATGGCTCCAGCCACATATGTGGCAGAGGATGGCCTTGTCAGGCATCAATGGGAGAAGAGGCTCCTGGTCCTGTGAAGGCTTGATGCCCCATTGTAGGGAAATTTGTGGGCAGGGAGGTGGGAGTGGATGGGTGGTTGGGGGAACACCCTTATAGAATCAGGGAAAGAGGTATGAGATAGGTGATTTCGGGGGCAACCGGGAAAGGGGATGCCTACCATTTGAAATGTAAATAAAGAAAATATCAAATAAAATAAAAAATATTATTTAGAAATAAAAATAAAGACTTAAAATTATTTTGGAGAAATAAAATGTTAGGGAAAAGGCTTTGGAAAAATATGCATTGTTATAATCAAGGCAGAATTACTCAGCAGATGTGTTCTTGATCTCACAATAGTTGTGTTTATGGACACAGTATTTGCACAAAGACTAGGCCTGTACACATTGTGCCATGTAGAAATGGCATGAGGTCCCACTTTCCTCTGAGAACATACAGACAGATAATGGTAGCAGCTAGTAGGACTAGGTAGCTATGACTCATGAGACCTGATAACTCTTTTAGTATTAATAAGCGTTTAATGGTCACTAGAGACATATTTTCTACACGATGAACTACTGGTAAGTATTCCAGGCTCTGGTGAGTTATCCCTCACTCCAGATCCTGTGATAAACATTAATAAAATGTTGTTGGTCACCAAAGAAAATGGAAAAGAAAAGAAGAAAAACATGAAAACACCAAGAAGAAAAGCTGAGAAGGGACTCAGTGTGAGTGCAAAGGGAAAAAGCAGGGCACTAGGAGTAAATGAAAGCATCATGATGAAATCTATTGTTATTCATAATTAAGAAATTCTGGTAAAAGTACATCACTGTAAAAGCCTTCCACTCATAAAAGATTCTACAGAGTCCACAATTGATATGTCAAGGGAAAAATTAAGCAGCACTTATAGACACCACATTGAACTTCCCTCTTGTCCTCTCCCTATTTAATTTGTTCACTTATTTCCTTCTTATTTTTATTTAAAAGTGGTCAGTGCATATGTATATATGTATTATGTATTATATAAGTGTGCCACCATACATGTGTGTATTGGGGTGGTATTGTGTGGCCTTAAATGTGTGTGACCGTCAGAAGCCAACTTATAAAAGTTAGTTCTCTTTCCACCGTGTTGATCTGAGAGGGTCAGACTCAGGTTTGGCAGGCTTAGAAGCATAAATACATTGACAGATACATTAAAAAAGGAAAATGACACTCAAAAGGAAATAAGGTAGAGAGTTATTTAGGAAAACTCAGGACATCAACCTCTGGTCTCTACTTGTGTGCATATACATGTACACATACACATGCATACATATATACACAATATAATACAATCCTAGATGCAATTACTGTGCTAGAGATGGAATGTATTCCATTAAATTGACTGCAGATTGAAAACTGAGGAAGAAAACACTAGTGAACCTGAATAGAGGCCATTTAAAATGGACAAAATAAATATGTAAGCAAATAATGCTTGAAAATTTATGAATCTATTGAAAACTGTAAACCAATAAAGAAGAAGCTCAATGAATGCCCAGTAAAAAAAAGTCATAAATAAAAGTATGCCAAAAACATGGTGACTAATTTTTTTTCATGTTGAACATTTTAGTAATTTTACATTTCAGTCTGTATATTTAAGAATGCAATCAACATTTTAATTGAAAGAAAAAATTAAGCCAGTGCAAATGTCTTCCCTGGAGCAATTTCTGAGGTTGGCTTAGTGAACTCTCTTTACTTCTCTTGGGCTTGTTGGAGCAAGTGTGTCACTGTGGGGATGGACTATGAGACCCTCCACCTTACCACACAGGAGCCAGTCTTCTAGTAGCCTTCAGATGAAGATCTAGAACTCTCAGCTCCTCTTGCACTATGTCTGAGTAATGGACATTGCCATGCTCCCACCTTGATGATAATAACCTGAACCTCTAAACCTAAAACCAGCCCCAATGAAATGTCATTATTAAAAAAGAAGTGGTTAGTGCTCAGTTAAAAATTACATACAGTAAAAATACGCATAGTGATCATGTGGTATATGTGTACATTGTTAAATCAATGAGCGTATTTATTAAAATTTATAGTTCACTGATTTCTAGACTACATTCCTCTCATAAATGAAGGCTTTGTTGTCTGATCATATATACACATTTAATTTCTTCTCAGTTGTAGGTAAACACTGCTCTGATTATTGCTTAGTGAGGACTACAGCCTTACCCTCTACAGGTAAATGAGATCATAATACAGTACAATTTAACATGCTAAAGCTGTATCAATGTTTGTCATCTCAGCATAACCTAGTCAGTTCTGACTGATTCCATTTCTATAAACTGATGCCCTGCACATAGACTCATAGCTACCCCTGATTCCTCTCCTGTTCTCTCTCACCCCTCTGTATGTACATATATATGTTGTGTGTGTGTGTGCATGTGTGCTATATTCAGTGACAACTGCAAAGAAGAAGCTAGTTTTGGGGTAGCATTATTATTTTGTCTTTGCTTAGATGGGATTATGGAAGTGACTATTGTTTTTGTTTTACTTTATTACTGTTGAGATGCCACTGTAGGTCTAATAGCTGACAGCTACTGAAATTGTCTTTTTTCTTATACGCAAATCAGACCCAGTTGCAAAAAAAGATAGTTCAGTTTGTGAAGTACTTGCCTTGCAAGCTTGAAGAATTGAGTTACAGGACTGTAGCCCATATAAAAAAGTAGGGGTGGTGTACTTGCTTGCAATCCCATTGTGGGGGCATCAAAAGACAGAGTTCTTGAAACCCTTGGCTACTTGGTGAACTCTTGTCCAGTGAGAGACTTTGTTATTCGTCTTTTTTGGTTAGTAAAAAGCTTATATCCACCTTTATACACATATAAACACTCACTAGAGAAGAAAGCCAGACCCCAGGACTCCATACATCAACAGTTAAGCACGGTATATATCATTCCTGTGATGACCTAAAATAGTGAATTTTATCTGAATTTGTATTTTTATTATAAATCTTCTAACTCCCTTCTAAAAGAAATTGAAGAGGAACTCTTAGAAATTTTACTGGTTCTAATAAAAGGGTATCAACTTGAGAGTAGAGGGAGCATGGGAGGGGTTTGAGGGAGGGTAACTGGGGAAGGAAAATGAGGAGAGAATGATGTAATTCAATTTCAATGAAAACATTTTTTAAAATTTTTTTTATTGGATGTTTTATTTACATTTCATATGTTGTCCGCTTACCCCATCCCCCACTCACCCAGGAACCCCCTATCCCCTCACCCCCCTCCTTCTTCTCTGTGGATGTAACCTCTATCTAACCCCCCCACTCCTACCTCCCCACCCTCAAGATTCCCACCCCCTGTGGCGTCCAAAGTTTACTAGTTCTCTGAAATTCTTAAGCTTGAGAGTTAACTGTTTGCATATTTATAAGTGATTAGCATAATAATAAGACTTGGTTTAGTATATAAATAAGACTTGGTTTCAAGAGGGAAAGAAATACAAACATGAAACATATTTGAATAAATAATCTGAATAATTGGGATGGCTTTCCAGTTCACAAGTAACATAAAGTTAGGGCTTGACTTCATCGTGAGCAAGAAAATGTTTTGATTTAAAAATAACTCAATCATGAGAGAATGTAACAGTCCTAGATAACAAGATAGGGAATTTACAGTGGCTCTGATATTCTTGTGGGATGAGTGGGAACAGAGTAACTAGAAATTAACAAGTTTAAAATTATAGAATTATGCAAGTAGGAGAATCGAAGGGAGAAATTCTGAAGTCTCAAGGGGTCCCTTGCAGGTGTACTTTTTATGCCCATATGTCTGTGTGGTAATTACACATTATCTTTGTGACCTGATACCACAAAGACCCAGGGGAGTGACAGTTCTTGGTCAAGGAGGAAGATTTTAAACTACAGCATTAACTTGAGCCTCTATTTGACAACCTTGGAGTAGTAATTACTACAGATTCTGTCAACAGCATTTCTGTCTGAAGGTGGTGAATTTGGTATCAGCTTGGCTACAATGTGAATTTGGTCAGAAAATTGAGAAGTCTTGAAGTAAGATCTATTGATTTAATCCCTTCATTATTTTTATATAATTCAAATATTAATTTGGAGGAGATAAAATATTTATGTGCTTATTTATAGCTGGTAGAACTTCAGAAGAAATTGCTCAGTTTATTGTTTTGTTTATTTGACTTTTTACAGTAAATGTAACTAATTTTGTACTATGGAAGTCTTTAATAAATTCTAGCTAAGCACACTGTTGCCTTTGCTGCAGTGTTGCTGCATTTCTCCTCAGTCTCTTTCTTTTTCTTCTGTTTTCTTTCCTTGTCATTCCTCCTCTCTCTTAGTTACTACTCCTTTTTCTTGGCTCTCTCTCTTTTAGAGCAGTTTTACTGAAACTTATTATGTTACTAGTGATTTGAAAATTGTTTAACAATGGAAGTGGTATTCTTATTTTTTTTCGAAATTATAACTTTTTCTTTAACTTTTTGTAACTCATGTTGAAGAAAAAGTAATCCAGTTTGCCCAATCTCAATTACTTGGAGGCAATGTCTGAAAGCATTCACTGTATTTCTGACACACCTGTGTATGTTAACCCTTGTATTACATTCTTCCAAATTATTCTGCTGTTTCAGCATAGTAGCCAAGCAGTGGCGGCATATAGCTTTAATCCCAGCACATGGGAAGCAGATGGAGGAAAATCTCTTAAGTTCAAGGTCAGCCTGATCTACAGAGCAAGTTTCAGAATGGCCCGGGGCTGTTACAAAGAGACACCCTGCCCCCATCCCCAACTCCCCAGAACACAAGAAAACAAAAAAACCAAAAAGTCAAAAACAAAATAGTAATAATTGTAGCAAGTAAATAAAGTACAACAATTTTAAAATATGAGGTTTTTAAAAGCATTGCACCTTCTCTTCTCATAAATATAATAATTGACATGATAATAATCCTGGTCTAAGGTCTACTCTTTATATACTACATAATGAAATGTAGTTTTAAAATGGTTGTTGTTAAAGTATTGTGTTCTTGGACATACTGTGTAAGATCTGTACCACAACCTCTATCCATCATATATAGCTACACTTCTATCAATCTGTCATATATAGCTACACTTCTATCAATTTTTGCATGTGTTGGGTAGGGAAATCTTCCCTGAGTTAACATAGTCTTGAGTACCAGATATCCCTTAGACCATCTGAGATGTCAGTGGCTGCTCCAATTTAGTCCGCTCATTTATTTTGATGGAGGAGCTACTCTGGTCTTAGAGAAGACATTTTCCCTGAACACTGGAGAATACTTGAAAAAACATATTTCAAAGTTTTTTTTTAAATTTTGTCTTCATTGTTTTATTATTTATATTTCTGAAGTTGAGTTTTTAGAATTTCATGTATCATGCATGTGTGATGCATTTACATGATTTTCCTCCACTGTCTCCTCCTTCCCCAGAGACCCTCAGTTCTCCCTCAGTTCACAGCACTTTTCTTTAATTACTATTGTTACATATGTATGTTAAACATTATTATATACAAATAGATATACAAAGATGAGCCACTGAATCCTCTTAGTTTTGCCTTTATGCACAGGTTTTAAATAGTCCCATGTTTTCGTCATTAATTTTAAGTATGAATGAAGATCTCCCAGGAAGAAGTTCTCAACAGGTGACATGTATAATGAGGCTGTCTGCAGAAATTTTTTTCTATTTCTTTTCTGGTCTTTTTCTCTCCTAACAGATACCTCCTAAATTTTCTAGCAAGCATGATTCCCTACTGGTAAATTTTGCAAGTCTCATACTTCATTTCTTTTTTCCTTGTACAATATTGTTGGTTTTGACATTGTAAAGTGGAGAAAAGAATCTTTTATGTTAAAAATAAGTCAACATTATAAAGAACGAATTGTCTCCAATTATAGGCAATGCACCATGTCAGGTTTTCAACTGGCTTTTCAAGTTGATCCAGCTTGCATAATAGTACAACTCACCTGACTCTTTATGAAGATGAACTATGCATATGGTTCATCAGTTATTTTTGACTTTCTAATTCTGATTGTTATGGTCAACTGCTTCTTAAAATTTATTTAGTTTACTTGCAACAATCTCTTTGTGTTACACCATGCTTGTTGACAGCCCCATTTTCATGAAGACTTCTTATAAGACTCATCTCTTCATACACCTACCAAGTCTTCTTTTTTTTTTTTTTTTTTTAATTTTTTTATTGGATGTTTTATTTACATTTCATATGTTGTCCCCTTACCCCATCCCCCACCCACCCAGGAACCCCCAATCCCCTCACACCTCCTCCTTCTTCTTTGTGGATGTAACCTCTATCTACACCCCCACTCCCACCTCCCCACCCTCAAATCTCCCACCCCCTGGGGCGTCCAGCCTTCATGAGGTCAAGGATCTCATCTTCCATCTGTGCCCAGCAGGGCCCTCCACTCTTATATATTCAGCTAAGGCCCTGGATCCCTCCATAAGTGCTCCCAGGCTGGTGGTTTAGACCCTGGGAGCTGTGGTTGGTTGGTATTGTTGCTCTCCTCATGGGGCCACAAATCCTTTCAGCTCCTTCAGTCTTCACTCTAACTCCTCCATTGAGAACCCCATAATCACTTCAATGGCTAGTTGTGAGCATCTGCCTCTGAATATGTCAGACTCTTGAAGACCTCTGAGGAGACATCCATATCAGGCTCTTATCAGCATGCACTTCCTGACTTCCACATCAGCATCTACCTTTGGTGACTGCACATGGGATGGATACTCAGGTGGAAAGGTCTTCAGACGGCCCCTCCTTCAGTTTTTGTCCCTCGCTTTGTCTCCATATTTGCTCCCTTGAGTATTTTGTTGCTCCTTCTAAGAAGGACCGAATCACCCCCACTTGGTCTTCCTTCTTTATGGACTTCATGTGGCCTGTGAGTTGCATCTTGGGCATTTTAAGGTTCTGGGCTAATATCCAATAATCAGTGAGTGAATACCATGTGTGTTCTTTTGTGATTGGCTTACCTCACTCAGTATGATAATTTCTAGTTCCATCCATTTACCTAGGAACCTCTCAAATTCATTGTTTTTAATAGCTGAGTAATACTCCATTGTGTAAATATACCACATTTTTTTAATCCATTCCTCAGTTGAAGGACATCTGGGTTCTTTCCAGCTCCTGGCTATTATAAATAAGGCTGCTATGAACATAGTTGAGCATATGTCCTTATTATATGTTCGAGCACCTTCTGGGTATATGCCTAGGAGTGGTATAGCTGGATCCTCGGGTCTACCAAGTCTTCTTATGCAAATTCATTTACTTTCTTGTTTCTATATTCCCAAACACCAGATAGATAACATGATTCTCTTCTTATCCTTATAACGTTCAGACTTATAATCAAAAATTAACATTAAGAATTTTATATATATTCAGACTTTAATCAACAAACTAATTTTGGGTGGTAGCTATATTCTATATATGTGATAATGGAGATAGTGATCAATAAAACCACACTTTTCCATTCTGCATGAAGTATAATTAGATAGACAGGACTGATTGAATAGTCACAGAGAACATTCTGTAGCAGAATCAGAGAGTTTTGTAGAGAATATTAGAAATAAATGCTCTGAGGTCAGAAAAGGCCTTCCTGAGAATGAGGTACACGGTCAGCTAAAGGACTGACAGGAGGCTCATGCAGGTTTCTCTTTCTGTTCCTCATACCTATGTCAGATCCCTCCAACAGTCACATGTCTGTATTTAAAGATTTTAGTTTTCTATTTCCTCTCACCAAGCATGCTTCTTATTCTTCTTGAATTTTGATTTTAATTTCCCATGTTCTTAAGTTTCTACATGCCGTACAACATCCTGATACCCTTGCCTCATAGAAATGTGTTCTGTTGTTTGTTATTAATAATACATTAGCTAATTCAAGGGTCTAATGTTTGTAGATTATTTTCAGGAAGCCACTCACTCTTGTTCCTTCTTACTAAAAAATGTGTCATCATGATAAAAGTCCTGGAATGTAGGATTGGAAGGAATTTAAACTGACTAGAATTATAGAAGACATCAGAAGTCATACAAAGCATTTCAGGAATAATTTGTGGAAAATCTGGTGATGCTGGTCATAATGAGAAATACAGCCCAAGAAACAAATGAATGATGAAGTACTTGTACTGTAGCACAAGCCTGTGGTAGAAAAATTTGAGAAGTCTAGTACCATCAAGATGTCATAAAATAGTTTCATGTTAAAGGGTAGAAGTATTCCTTTGGCAGCAAATGTGAGGGAAATTTTATTTATTCAGGAGCTATACTGTTTCTTGCCTTCCTTTTGAGTAGCAAATGTTACAATCTTAAACTTCAAATCATTTAATGGAATCATTATTTTAACAATTGTTCAATTCTCATGGTAATGATGATGACAAGAATAGCAATATCGTTCACTGTTTCTCACATGGGAACCAAGTTTTACATGATATGAATTATTTCAAAAAGAAGTGAGCACATAATATTGACTTGAGGAATAGAAGACATAAATGAATGTCCACAAGTTACTGCTTAAAGGCTGAGTTAGTCTCCCAAAAAATAATAATTTCATATCCGAGTTCAATTATTGGGCATTGAATATTGAGAAACCATGGTCTTATAAATTATGTTGCTTGTACTAAAGATCATAACAAAGGCCTTTACCCATTGGTGACAAAATAAAAAACAACACAAATCTAGAAAAAGCAAAAGAGTTAATATGGTCCTATAAAAAGTAATAATTTCATGCATGCATATATAATTTATTCTGTTCTTCTGTGGTAAGTGTTGGGAGATAACCTGACCAATGGATATAAGGATAAGAATATTACGATGCTCATTCAGTATTAGGTTCTTCTATGGGGGTTATGACTTGACCAGCCATGGATTTTGGGCCCATTTAGTAGCACCAGGCATGAGTTTCATTTTGTGGAGTGGGCATTATTATTACTATGATTCTCTGTTGTGTGTGTGTGTGTGTGTGTACATGTCTGTGAATACAATGCCCATGGAGACTAGAGGTTTCGACACATCCCCCTGAAGCTGCAGGAATAGGAAGCGCCCTTATATGAGTAGTGGAAAACTAACTTAGGTCCTTGGAAAACCACTATGCATTATTCATCACTGAGCTAACACTTCAGCTTCTAGAGCAGGCTTTAAGTCAAATGAAAAAGGTTTAGGATTTAGCTCAGTGGTAGAGCACTGGCCTAGCAAGCCCAAGGTCCTGGGTTTGGTCTTCAGCTCTGAAAAAAAAAAAGTAAATCAAATGAAAAAATGTTTGGTTTCTTCCATAGTATTTAGATTACTAATGCAAAAGTGGGTTTATCTTCCCAGGACAATTGTTACTGGAAGTCAAAGATGGTTGCTTATTTCTTTTTCTCTTGTAGCATACATTACATCTCCCAGTTATATGAAAATTATCCAAGAGGGATGAGGCTTCCAGGTCAGTACTGGCTTCATTTCTCCATCTTATATAACTAAATGTGTGATGTCTTCAGCAATAGTATCTGATCATCATGTTCTATAGAGTAACCAAAAATAATGGCAGTAGCCTGTGGACAATCACTCAGAAAAGAGGTAACTCATTCATGGCACTGGGCTTTTAGCTGATAGCCTGTGTTGTTTGGTTAGCATTATACCGTGATTGTTGTTATTTACAGGCAAGTTAAGGAGAAGGAAAGAGTCCCATTGATTATATGTATAAGTAAGCTATAGCATATTATTTTACTCATATTTGTAGTTGAATAAGTGCCATTTGAAGGATATTTTTGAAAGCCACAGTATGACCTGTGGTCTGAGCTTGTAATCATTTATCAGTCCAATAACACTTCCCCACAATTCATAAGTATATATTTCAAAATGCTGCAGTCTAGATAAAGCCTGTGTAACCTGGCTAGGTTCATCTCCCAACTAGACTTGGGTTATGGGAAGAAAAATCTTCATTCATATTATATAAAACAGAGCCTAAATATTTATCTATTTGTTAAGAAATATTTATCAACATATTTCATTCACATGAGTGAAAAGAAAAAGAGAGGAAATATGAAGGAAAACACATTTCTACACTCTATCAGAAGAAATACTACTGACATCCTTTCTATTCTTCTTAATTATTAGTGCTAATGAAGTATTGTCAAGTCCTGTGTAGATTCCTTCAAATGAGTCTGCTCATCAGAGGCTCCTGACAGCATGTCACCAAGCAACAGCTCATGGATTCACCCTTCATCCTTCCTGCTCTTGGGAATCCCAGGATTGGAAGAGTTGCAGTTCTGGCTTGGTTTGCCATTTGGAACAGTCTATCTTATTGCTGTCCTAGGGAATGTCATCATTCTCTTTGTGATCCATCTTGAGCACAGCCTTCATCAGCCTATGTTCTACCTATTGGCCATGTTGGCTCTAACTGACTTGGGCCTGTCTTCGGCAACTGTTCCCAGAGCACTAGGCATATTTTGGTTTGGCTTCCATAAAATTGCCTTTAGGGACTGCATAGCTCAAATGTTTTTCATCCATCTGTTTACAGGCATTGAAACATTCATGCTTGTAGCCATGGCCTTTGATCGCTATATTGCTATATGTAACCCTCTCCAATATAACACAATCCTTACCAGCTTAGTGATCTGTATTATTGCGGGAGTTGGATTACTCATAAACTTTATTTTGGTTTTTCCACTTATATTTCTCATTCTAAGGCTTTCATTTTGTGGACACAATATCATACCACACACATATTGTGAACATATGGGCATTGCCCGGCTGGCATGTGTCAGCATCAAGGTTAATGTATTATTTGGATTAATACTCATATCTATGATACTTCTGGGTGTTACTTTGATTGCTGTGTCCTATGTAAAAATTCTTCATGCTGTATTCAAACTCCCATCCTGGGAAGCCAGGCACAAAGCTCTTAATACCTGTGGTTCCCATGTGTGTGTGATCTTGGCTTTCTACACTCCAGCCTTTTTCTCTTTCCTGACTCATCGATTTGGACACAACATTCCACGGTATATCCACATCCTGTTTGCTAACTTGTATGTGATCATTCCACCTGCTCTTAATCCTCTTATTTATGGGGTGAGAACCAAACAGATTCGAGATCGTGTGGTGGTAATTTTTTGTAAGGGACTTTGACAATGAGTGTATGACTTGTATTCTTCCAGATTTTTTTCCTTGATAAAAAGGAGAACCTGTATGTAAGCAAGTTTAAACAGAATAACTTCTTTACAAAATATTATGGTAAACACACATTTTTTCTGTATTCATGGGCAGTAAACAAGATAAATATTGTAGCAAATATTTGTTCTAAGTCTGAATAAAATATTATTGATTGCTAAATGGGTTTCCTTTATATAATAGGTATTAGGATCTTATTTCAAGATTAGAGAAGCTACAATGACAGTTCACAATACTTTTATACAGAACTCATTGATTATGGAGGAGGGGTTTGATGATGTTGCTGTCTATCATGGTTGTATTGAGGTTTGACAAAACATTGTTTAAGATGTCAGTTCCAGGAGTTCTGATCAATGAAATCAATCATAGTTTAAACTTCTTTCATGGTAAAATGGGCTTCCATCATTATATAGTGATTGGAATGATAATATTGAACAAAATATCACAGCATTACTTTATAGTCTCTTCTCACTTTTAAAAAATACAACTTCAGCAATTACATAGGGTCAAATACGGAGGTAATCCTTACTTTGGATCCAAGCAAGAAGAAATTCTCCCAGATTACAAAAAATATACAATGGAGAAATAGGGGTAAAGTACTAAAGTAAAAAGAAATAAAAAGAGGAAAGAAACGAATAACCCTAGGTATAACCATCAAGAAGCCTCTCATGCACAGAATGAATCTCATCTTTGTATTGAATCACCACAATTGTACAAAGATATCTTTGTCTCAGCTAAACCATGGCAAAAAGTTTACCAACATCTTTTGATTTTACTTGCTACACAACAAATACCATGTCTTCCAGAAGGGGTGTGTGTCTGTGTGTCTATGTGTGTATGTGGTGTGTGTGTATGTGTGTGTATTTGTGTGTGGTGTATATGTGTGTGTTTAAGCCAATTAGATGAAGAACCTATAAATAGACAAGATTTTAGAGCCCCTTCTAAGCATGGAGGAATTCTTCTAGATGTCAAGTATGTTTATTCCACATACATTTTAGAAATCCACAGTAATTCACAGAAATGCACAGTGGTCCCGAAGCCACTAAGCCTTGGTGAGAGGCAACTGACCAAACTCTTCATTTATCCTCTTATTTTCATAGTACCTGATCAAATGCTGATCACTTAAAAATATTTAAATTTTGCTTTTTACTGTATACTAAGAAAATGAAAACCATAAATCCAATACTGTAATAAAACTCTTGTAACTCATATCAGACAATGTATTTGAATCTCAACTGTATAAAACTTTTCTTAAGTGAACAATAGAAAGACAATCATCCAAAGTTTAAACATTTATCCAAACTTCAAATAGATATTTCATAAACAGATTAACGACAAACACATAAAAACTCACCAGGAAATACAAAATTAGGTTATAATTAAATGGCATTGCACACATAAAGGAACTTTTCCTTCATGAAGCTCCTGTTGTAGTAGTTAGCCTATTATAAGTGTTTTCTTTCTTTGTTTAGTTCTATTTGTACCCTGGATAACAATCAATTAAAATTATAGAAGCAGAATCAAGACCTACATGAGACTGAAACACAGCTCTCAGTCTTAATCTGGATCCTATCTCTTCATCGTGAATGTGGTTGATCCATTTTCTTAATTGGATCATTTGTTATCTTGATTCTTTATGCATTTTGTTTTCCTGTGTACTTGATTTTAATCCTCTGTAAAATGGATAGCTATCAAAAATTCCTATCCTATGGGCTTCCTCTTTACTTGACTAATTGTTTCCTTTCTGTGCAAAAGTTTTTGAATTGTATGAAGTTCATGTTTGTCAATTGTTGGCTTCAATGCCAGATCAAACAGTCCATTCAGAAAGTTCATTCTTGCACATATTAGCTTTTTATGTTTTCTTCTAGAAATTTCAGCCATTCATATTTTACATTGAGATCTTTGATCCATTTGGAGTGAATTTTCATGCAGGATGATAAATATGAATCTAATTATAGTTTTTTTATACAATGATATTCCCAGCAAAATTTGTTGAAGACAGTATTTTTTCTCTAGTGTGCAGACATCTTAGTCAAATGGCTATAATTATATGACTGATATTTGAGTCTTCTATTTGTTCCAATGATTGATATACTGGTGTATGTGTGTGCATGTGTGTGTGTGTGTATGTTTGTGTGTGTGTGATGCTCTTTTTATTACTATTGATCAGTAACATATCTTGAAATGTAGAATGGGAATCACTCCAGCACTGCATTTTTTTGGTCTTTGTTTCTTTGGCTATCAAGGGTCTTCTGTGTTTCCATAAGAGCTATAGGATGTTTGGCTTTCTTGTTCTGTGAAGAATGTTGTGGGAATTGCTAAATCTATAAATCACTTTTAATAGGATTGTTACAGGCCTGTGACAAGGACAAGCCTCAGCTTGGAGAGGGGCTTTGTAGAAAGGGTGTTTGGGAGTGGCAAAAAGACCAACTGGAAGTCATAGTCTGTGTTGTGCTAGGGGCAGTTTTTTTAAATATCACTCCAGGGCTCAGCTCTCCCAGACTAAAGTCCAGTCTTTTATTTACATAACAATTCAATCACCCATCCAAGGTTCCCTATTGATTATCCCACTGATCAGCATTTTTTTTACCTTAATCCCTTGATTCCTAGGAAAAGACAGCAAACACATTTATTTTTTAACATTGTAAATGAATGAGATCTGCCTTCCTTTGTAAGAACAGACAATAAACTAGCTGGGGGGATCCAGTTCTGAGATCAACCCTCCCACCATGCCTGGGCCTAAATTCTTCCTGTCTCATGCTGACCTTGAACTCAAGAATCTATCTGCCTATGTATTTGGCTGCCTTTGTGTTTTTCTGGCAGGCTGTCCCATAGTGCAGTTGCTTCTGTTCATTTAGGTCCGTGAAGCACCTCATACAATTCATATTGCATCTGTATATTATACATAGTTGAGGAATCCTGCTTATATATTTCTGAACTCATGTTTTCAGAGTTCTTTCCCACAATTTAAAGGCTGTCCTGAAAGTCTCAGTGTTTACCATTTTTGCTAAGGACATAGACACACCTTTGCCTCCCAGACTCATGCTGTCTCTTATTATCCTTGTCAGAGAGGACATACACCAATAACCTTGGCAGGGAGAATATTTCTCCAAGGAGGAACATGAAGTTACACACACACACACACACACATACACACACACACACACACACACACTCACACAGAGACAGACAGACAGACAGACAGACAGACACACACACACACACACACACACACACACACACAAGCCTGTCATGCTGTCCCTTACATGACCATTCAGGATATTACAAGCCTGAAAAAAAATTCAAAAAAAGAAATAAAAATGGCAAATAAATACATTTTAAAGTGTTCAACATCCTTAGCAGTTAGGAAAAGTCAAATTAAAACTACTTTGAGATTTCATCTTACTCAGGTCATTATGGCCAAAGTTTAAACAATTGAATAGACAACAAATGCTGACAACAGTGCAGAGAAAGGCAACCCTTATTTGCTTTTGGTGAAATTGTCAATTGATCCATTCACTACAGCATGGAGAATTCTCAAAAGAGCTAAAAGTAGATCTACCATGTAACTTAGCTATATCAGTTCTTACAATAAGCCCTAAGACTCCATCACCCCTTCTAACTCTTTCATGATTGCCTCCACTTCCTCTCAAATTCATTATTTCTTTTTCTTTAAGTATAATTGTCTCACACAAATGTACATATATACTTATAGCACATGTTGAATTTATTTAGTTTTGTTCATTGTATATATGTTTAGGGATGACCACTTGAGATTGGATAATTTATCAGGGAGCTTGCACCTAGAGAAAACTGATTCTCTCTTTCTCTGTAGCTACATCTTTCATGTAGCTCTTCATTTGTCATCGAATATCAGTTGAGTAGGACTGCTGTACAGAACTAAAGGGGTGCATACACAACACCCCAAATCATCTCCAGATTATCAGGGATAAATTATTTAGAATTGCTTTTTAAAACAGTAACAGCAATATGAGTTTAGACCAAGCAGCGTCTGTGTACCAGACTGATTGAGTGGCTAGCTGGCCAAACAGGTGTTCCTTACTGGAATCCTTGACAAGGAGGTATCCTGTATGATTGTTTCATTAAAATTAGTATTTCTTACAGGATAAATGTATTCTGTTTCTGAAGCATTAATTATCATAAAGCTATCTGAACAAACCGCCATACAAATCAGAAAGCTGGGCCACATTTTTTATAGCACTAGTAGTCTATTCATTACAAAAGACATTTGCAGGGATTCCTTGCTCTAGAAATGGCCATACCATTGTTTCTTTGGGAACAAGAAATGTCATCTAATTTTTGGAGTAGCTATAGCTACCAAATGAATCTCAGTACTTCAAACACTAACATTGAAAATAAGAACTCTGTGTTAAAATGATGTCTTTTGTCAAACTTCTAGAAAAGATTGCACATTGAAGTGGAAGTTTCATTATTTTCTTGTGAAAGTTGAAGAATTGGCTTTGTAGTGGAACACCTATTATTGAAGGAAATTAGTTTTGGTAAGAAGGTAGGATGGTGGATACAGTAACTGATGTATTGTCGACTATAAATCAAATGTGAAGTGTTTGGAGCCCAGTGGGGAAATGGGTAAGACTCTTTCAACCCTGAGAACTGCAACTGTAGACCAGAACTTGGAACCAAGTTTCCACTTGCAGAACAAAGAGTTTAGGAATCAAGCTAAGACTAGACAGTTAGGCCTTTAAGTCTCTGATCATTTTTATTTCTCAATTTTCTGTCTCATCTCCACTTGATGAAACTTCAATGGCATTAATAATCTATGTCAACAACAACAACAACAAAAAAAATAGCAAAATTTCCTAACACTCAGCACTTTGTTTTCATCTTTAATTGACTTAGTTTGCTCTGCATCTTAAGATCTTGACTCTTTATCACTTTTGTCTGAACTAGATAAGATGTTTGAGCCATATCAGAAACCATCATTCATTAACATTCAAGTGTAGTCTTTAGAAGAGTGAGATATTGACACTGGGATAGAAAGCTAACAAGCGGGTGGAAGAGGCAACTCTTTTATATAGCAACACTTGGTCTGTAACAAAAGCATCACACACTGTGAAGATAGACTTAGAAAAGAAAAAAGTGGTTTGATTCAATTGAGAAATTCATAAGGAAAATTGATCCTTATTTTATACCATATGTATAAATCAATTCTAGATGGAACATTAGCCCAAAAGTGAAGGTACGACTATAAAGAACATTTCCATGATATTAGTTTAGGAAAAGACTTCCTTAATAAGACACCAAGAATGTTAATCCTCATAAGAAACACTTCACAGCTAGTGAAAATTTGAATTCCTTGAATTTACCATTAAATTAATGAAAAGATAATCTGTATAGATAGTAAAATGAAAACAAATCCCGAGAAAGATAGCAACCCATAAAAATAGCTTTATAATTTTGTAAGACAAACAACTGTATTCTAAAAATTAGACACAAAATTTAAATGGTGTCTTACTAACAAAGAAAGGCTAATGAGCAATAGCCAGTGAATTCACATTAGCAATTAGGAGATTATGTATCACAACCACAGTGCATTGTATTTATACTCAGTATAATGGTACCCAGCAAATGAACATTCATGCTCTGAGCTCCCAACAAAACTAATGTTGTTTCTAAGGATGTGTAGCAATTGTTATTACCATACACAATTGACAAACCTGTAACTAGGATGTAATATTGGAAAACTGGAACTTTCCATTTATGCTAAAATTATAGCTCTCACACATCAATCATGTTCTGTGGAGTTCTAAATTGAGTCTAAATATCTCTAAAACAATATGTACAGAAATATTAAAATCAATTTTATTCATAACAGTTAAAAATTAGATAAGAGTCAAATGTCTATATCCATAGATATTTGACTATCTATCTAGAACGGATAATTTAGTGTATTTATTTAATGTAATATAAGCAATAAATTACAGGTATTTTAAATCATATGAAAAAATCACACAAGCTAATGTGTGAGTATAAATATATCTCAATACATATGTTTAATATATCTAATATAAAATATATAAAGTTATCTCACATATTGGATAAAAATTATGTTGGGATTAATTAACTTGTCAGAGCATGAAGACCTATTCTGTATTGACAACAATATGTTGAGTAGCTCAACATATTTTGGGCTGAGTTGTGGTCCCAAGTTCAGGTCTCTGTAAAGTATGCACACTCACATATGAAAATTCTTTGTGGGTTGCTATAAAATAGAAATCTCAAAAAGTACTTTGAGTCATACCAAATTAGCATGTTGATGTTACTTTGTAGGTACAAATCTAGGAATTCCATAAAAAAATACTGTGTTACCCATCAGGGGGTACCTGTTGTCTAACTTGCAACCCCAATGACTAGGTAGTAGTAGGCCCAGGACAGCTTCAAGTTCTCAAGTCTGGAGCTCTTTGGAGCATCTGTTCAGTTATATGAATGTAGACAGAGGTTTGGGGAGTGTTGTGAATGGAAAGATCTCTAAAAGGGAGAGAAAAGAGGGAGGAAGTATGTTAGGCTTGAGATGTCTGGTAAGTTTAAGTCACTAAAAAGAAACAGAACATTTCAAGAATGATATTTGAAAGTTCATTGTTTATGTGTTTATACAAGTTTATTAAGCTAACTACACTGTGTCTTTGTTGTACAAAACACACAGAAAAGTGTTTAAGATTTGGAAAGCAGAAATGAGCATTGATAAACAATTATTCTGTGAGTAAAAAGACAAGGTGAGGTATAAACAAATAAAAATTGTGCAAAGTGAGCTTATTACTGTGTTATCTCTCAATTCACAATAAGAAACACAAGATGTAAATGACTAGATATTACAAGATACTTGACATAGGTCAATAAATGGATAACTAAATTCATGAGTCTGAGAGTAATTGCTCTAGAGAACTTTAAGTATGACTTCCTTCTGAGAGTATTATTTATGTGTATCTGGATCTATTCATTCCTGACCACCTTAAGTTTTCCACTATAATTATGCTTCATGAAGTTGTCACTCTTCCCTACCCTTCTGCTCTCTCCCTGTCATTTCTCCCACTCTCCCTTCTTCTTCATCATTATCTCTCCCTTCCTCTGTTCTCTACATTTCTATATTTATTAATTTATCAATCAGTACTAAACACAACACACATACACACACACACTCAAACACTCAAACACATGCCTGCACACTCTACTACAGAGAGTAAACTAGTTATTTTGAAAATTAGCTAAAGTTGGGGAAGATTTCATAGATGGGATAGACATGGAAAATGAAAAGAAAAGCGTTAGAAATGTTAAATATCTTGTTGGTTTCGTATTTTCAGGACTGAGTTTGTGATATGTAATAAAATATCAGTAAAATTATGGAATAAAAATAAGAAATTAAAAATACTGAAAGAATATTAAAACTATTAAAAGTTCACAATATATAAGTATATAAAGAGTATATATATGATACAGTCCATTCTGTTGACATTATACATACATTATATAATATAATACATATAATGTATATAATATAACAATAATATATGATAATATTATAAAATATATATGTGTGTGTATACATATATATGTATATATACATATACACACACACACATATATATATGCATATACATATACATATACATATACATATACATATACATATACATATACATATACATATACATATACATATACATATACATATACATATACATATACATATACATATACATATACATATATATTGTCAACTGGATTGCATCTTGTGCACCACTCAGAGATAAACTAGAAACTCTGCAAATCAATTGTGTCAGATCTTAGGAATTCTACATGATCTTCTTTAGTTAATTTTGTTTGTTTGCTTGTATGCATTTTGCCACAATATATTCATCTGTGGAGGTTAGAAGATAGCTTGTAGGAGTTGCTTCTTTTCTTCCATGAAGCAGGTTTCTGTCATTGAACTCAGCTTATCATGCTTAGTGGCAAGTGTCTTTATCCTTTTACCCATTCTGTTGGCTAGTATGCCATACATTTTCATAGTAATTGTTTTTATATTCATCATACAGTATGTTCTGTATTGTGTATGTAGTGAAATAGTACATTTAATAATATTAATGTCACAAGGTTATTTTTTCTTGTTACAATATTATATAGTTGACAAATACAATCCTTTCTCCCCTAGAGGAAAATGCATCTCTCTGAGATGGCTTATGTCAACTTTTCTTCCAAAAGATGCTTAAAACCTGGTCCCGAATCTGCTTAGTTCTCACCCCATAGATGACAGGATTCAGGGCAGGGGGAACAACGACATATAGATTAGCCAGGAGAATATGAATGTATGCAGGGACATTCCTGCCAAACCTGTGTGTCATGAATGAGAAAAAAGCCGGAGTGAAGAAGGCCAGGATGACACAGATGTGGGAGCCACATGTGTTAAGTGCTTTGAGCCTGGCAGCCCGGGATGGAAGGCAGAAGACAGTTTGTAGGATCCGCATGTAGGAGACGGCAATTAGAAGCAAGTCTACAAGCACGAGTGATATAAGAAACAATCCAAATATCATATTTACCTTTATGTTGGCACATGCCAGACGAGCAATCCCCATGTGTTCACAGTATGTATGAGGTATTACATGGTGTCCACAGAAAGGGAGCCTCAAAATGAGAAACACTAAAGGAATGACCAAAATGAAATTTACTCCAAAAACCACGACCAGGATGAGTCCAATTGTTCTCTTTGTGAGAATCTGGCTGTACCTCAGAGGATTGCAGATGGCAACATAGCGGTCAAAGGCCATGGCAACCAGCACAACAGTCTCCATTGCAGTGAATATGTGAATGAAGAACATCTGGGTCACACATCCCCCAAAGCTAATCTCCCGTAAATTAAACCAGAAGATGCCCAGCATCTTGGGAATTGTGGTTGTGGATAGGCCTAGATCAATGGAACCCAGCATTGCCAAGAAGTAAAACATGGGCTGATGAAGACTGTGTTCATTCTTGATCACAAACAAGATAATGATGTTCCCAACCAGGGCGATCAAATACACAAAGCCAAAAGGAAAACCAATCCACACATGCATATTTTCAAGGCTTGGAACTCCCAGCAAGAGGAAAAAAGTGGGGTGGAATTCAGTTCCATTTGAACTGGACATTCCTTCTATGTTCTTGAAATCTGAAAGGAAAAAAATAACTCTCAATCATTTGAAATGTATATATGCGTGTATCAACCATATATGTGAACACATATATATACACAAACATACACCTATTATGATGAAGGCCCATTCTTTAAAAGGTGATATTTAAATACATGAATATGATTGTTTAAATAATTAATTAACATTAAACGTCTAAGATATGTGATGACAATGATTTGCATTCTTGAAAGAATGTTTGTTTACACTGAGAATTAAACTCAAGGCTAGCATGTGCTATGCAAATGCTCTACCACTAAGCTCCTGGCCCAGGCTACATAAAGAACATGCTTCTGTGAACACTAGATATGCTGCAGACCCTTGGAACCAGTCAGTGTTCCAGTCCTCTCCAGAAATATTGTGGCTGATGCTAGTAAGCAAATGCCATGAACAGTACGACTTTGTGGTGATATCACCATTTCAAACAGTCAAGAATTAGCTCAGAAATCTTCATACAGTTCTCCATACCCCTACAAAAGTAATTAATATTGTAAACTCCACTCTCATTGTTTTCATATTTTTACTTATTTTACAGTGTTGGGCATCAACCCCAGAGTGTGATACATGCTGGGTTTCTATTTGAGTTTTAAATAAATGGAATAACACTTATGAAGAAAGACATAATAAAGGAAAGATGAAAGGAATAAAGAAAACAAGAATAAAGGAAAGATGAAAGGGGAAAGAAGGAAGAAGGGAAGGAAAGAAGGAGGGAAGGATGTGTGAAATATGGAATGAGAGTGATGGCAATCCCTTTTGGAGAAGGGGTTAGGACACTCAGTAAGTACCCTTCTCTTTGTGGGTCTGGGAAGCAGGTTTATGAGGAAGAGTAAAAGAGGTTTGTTTTCTTCTTCCTTGTGGAGCTGGAAAGTTATGAGAGGGTTTTTTTCTTTCTCTTCTATTTCTCCTCTCTCTCCCTTTCTCTTTCTCTCTTTTCTCTTTTTCTTTATCTCTTCTCTCTTTTCCTTTCTCATTCTTTCTCTTTTCATCTTTTTTCTTTCTCTCTCTTTCATCTTTCCTTTCTTTCTTTTTTCCTTCCTTCCTCCCTCCCTTGTACCCTCTCTTCTTTCTTCCTTCCTTTCTTTCTTTCTTTCTTTCTTTCTTTCTTTCTTTCTTTTGATAAGTAAGATTCAACTTCAAATACATAGATGAAAGAAATATATTTCCAAGGAATTTTTCAAAGTGTCTATTGAAATGTCTATAAATATTCAACTCTTTTAAAAATCTACTTTGACCTTTTTGTTTTCTTTCAAAGAAGACACAACATTGGGTAATACATAATAAGTGGTGTTTCTAAGAAGAACTGAGGGAAGGTTCAGATGATTAAAGTGGAATATATGAAATTCTCAAAGAATTAATGAAAAAACCAACATTGACATAAAACGATGAGTCTTATATTAAGACTTTGTTTAATATATGCTTTTAGATAATCTGAAATGAAGAAGAAACAGCATAAAAGACATTACTCCTGCTCTAACATACAAACATCTACAATGTCTGTGCTACATAGTCTGAAACATTCCTGTTTTTCACAGGTTAAACAGCATCTCAGAAGTGTCATTTATCCCTGTCTGTCACATTTTATCTCTTTTCTTTCAATACCTTACTCTGGAGCTGAGACCTCAGCAGCAGCAGCTGCCTTGGTCATGATCTGTGACCTGTGGTCTTTCAGGGCAGACAAAGAAGGACCTCCTTTTCTGGATTCATTCTATGTGTTGTCCCTGAAAAGTAAAATTTATCATTCTGCTGCAGTAGACCTTTCACTGCCAACCCATCACCCACAGGACCACAATTCTCTAAGGATTTAAACTTTACTCTTTCTGAAAGAAAATTGGTAATCCTCCTGTGACTGCATTTTTGAACCATGGAATTGATGACAACCACCTATCATTACTTGATTACACTCTGATTACCTCTACAGAGTGTCTCACTAGGCAGTTTTCAGTGATCAGCATCAACCATGAAAGATGATTTGGACTTACAATCACAAAGCAGAATTATGTCATTGAAGATGTGTAATATACTGCGGAGAAACAGAAAATATAAAACAATGCTTAGTCTACAGAATGGAGCATGAGTCTTAACACATGGAATGAGAAGGCAGGTACCAAGCTTTCCTTTCATCTTCCTACTGAGAGTTAACTAAGAAGAAATGATCATACAGTACACATCTAGGACAATATTTACTGATGGAATTTAAAAAACAAAACAAAAAATTGGAGAAGTGGCTAGAGTTTTACTCCATGGTGAATAAACAACTTTAATTAGGGTTACTTATATGAGCATTGGTGACAGGTTATTTACCAGATCATGGACAACATGGAAATAACAAATTTTCAGGTTTCCCTATTCATAAAAGAATTCATTTAAGTGAATCTAGCATCCCTCCCCTGGCATGCAAAACCTGCATGTCACAGAATTAGGATCCTTATTCTGCTATGTCAGAATTCAGAGAACAGCCATTGTTTATCATGGCATCAAAGCTTTTTATTCTTTTAATTTATTTCAACATAAATTAGGTCCCCAGCATCCAGTATACGGCATTGATAAGTCTGTGTAAACAGAATGAGAGAATAATTTCAGTGAAGAGTTTAGAAAATCTTCCATATATAAATGGCATAGGATAAAAAATACGGTATGGGAAGATGAGGAGTGGGAGAGTAGGGATGCTAAGCTATTTACAACCATATATGATGGCAAACAACACAACCCACTTTCAACATTTCCATCGTCTAACAAGACACATTATGGTACTAGCTTATGTACCATTTCCTGGGCATGTAGGCTGTGGTTGATGTGGACCTGTTTATCATCATCATACCTAAAGCCAAATCACAGGGATACAATGGCAGCATTTCCTGTAGCATACAAACATAAGTGCAATATTAAAACTCTTCAAAAAAAGTTGAATTTCATATTTCAAATCACTGAATGTCAGGCAAAAGTTGTCATAAAAACTAACATAAAACATAGATTGGTAGCAATAGGACACAAGGAACATCACAACAGGGAACAATTTAATTTCAAATCTTTCCAGAAATCAATACTATA
Source organism: Grammomys surdaster (assembly GCF_004785775.1). NCBI lineage: Eukaryota > Metazoa > Chordata > Mammalia > Rodentia > Muridae > Grammomys > Grammomys surdaster. Next base: position 893,536 of record NW_021604697.1, read on the forward strand.
TTTTTCTTTAAAAATATTTCAAATAGAGTTTAATTATTTTATTATTTTTTACTATAAAAAAGAAAATGGTGATAAAATAAAATTTTATGAAAGCTTAATTTAATTGTTTTGGAAAGGCTCAGGACAGTAGATATCAAGATATAAAGTGTGTTTTTGAATTGGTATTAATAGAGCATATGCTATAATTTCAACAAATAGGCTTTCAGGAAAAAGAATATATAAAATACTAAATAATATCAATTTATATACACAAGCTAAAGGAAGCATAATACCAAAGACACAGAATATTTAAAGTTAAATGTGCTGGATTCCTTCCAGTCTGCACCTGAGCACTGAGCAGATCTTGGGCCTCAGCTCTAACTCCAGCAGCAACACCCAACCCAAACAGTTCTGATGCAACCAAGATAATAGGAAAGACAGGCTCCAGTCAGAGACAGCGCAGGTAGCACTAAGGAGATCCAGATGGTGAAATGTAAGCACAACAACATAAGCATCAGCAAGCCAGGGTACTTGGCATCATCAGAACATAGTTCTCCCACATAGAAAAGTCCTGAGTTCCCATATCACCAGGAAAACAAGATTCAGATTTAAAATCACTTCTAATGATTATGATAAAGGACTTTAAGAAGGACATAAATAACACTCTCAAAGAAATGGAGGAAAGCACAGGTAAACAGATAGAAGCCCTTAAAGAGAAAACAGAAAAATCCCTTAGAGAATTACAGGAAAACACAAACAAACAGGTGAAGGAATTGAACAAACCATCAAGGACATAAAAGTGGAAGTAGAAACAATAAATAAATCACTAAGGGAGGCTACCCCGAAGATAGAAAACCTAGGAAAGAAATCAGGAGTCATAGACACAAGCATCACCAACAGAATACAAAAGATAGAAGAGAGAATCTCAGGTGCAGAAGATACCATAGAAAATATTGACACAACTGTCAAAGAAAATGCAAAATGCAAAAAGTTCTTAACACAAAACATCCAGGAAATCCAGGACACAATGAGAAGACCAAGCCTAAGGATAATAGGTATAAAGGAGAGGGAAGATTCCCAACTTAAAGGGCCAATAAATATTTTCAACAAAATTATAAAAAAAAACTTCCCTAACTCAAAGAACAAGATGCCCATAAACATACAAGAAGCCTAGAGAATGCCAAATAGAATACACCAGAAAAGAAATACCTCCTGTCACATAATAATTAAAACACAAATGCACAAAACAAAGAAAGAATATTAAAAGCAGTAAGGAAAAAAGGCCAAGAAACATATAAAGACAGACCTATCAGAATTACACCAGACTTCTCACCAGATACTATAAAAACCAGAAGATCCTCAACAGACGTCATACAGACACTAATTGAACACAAATGCCAACCCAGGCTAAACTCTCAATTACCATAGATGGAGAAACCAAGATATTCCAAGACAAAACCAAATGTACACAGTATCTTTCCACAAACTCAGCACTTCAAAGGATAATAGAGGGAAAGCTCCAATACAAGGAGAAAAATTATACTCTAGAAAGAGCAAGAAAGTAATCTTCTTCCAACAAACCCAAAAGAAGACAGCCACACACAAACAATGCCTCCACTATTAACAAAAAGAACAGGAAGCAACAATCTTCTCTCCTTACTATCTCTTAACATCAATGGACTCTATTTCGAATAAAAAGACATAGACTAATGGACTGGGTACATAAACAGGGCCCAGCATTTTGCTGTATACAGGAAACCCACTTCAGTGACAAAGACAGACACTACCTTAGAGTAAAAGTCTGAAAAACAATTTTTCAAGCAAATGGTCCTAAGAAACAAGCTGGAGTAGCCATTCTAATATTGAATAAAATCGACTTTCAACTTAAAGCTATCAAAAAGGATAAGGAAGGACATTTCATACTCCTCAAGGAAAAGTCAACCAACATGAACTCTCAATTCTGAACATCTATGCACCAAATGCAAGAGCACCCACTTTCATAAAAGAAACCACACTAAAGCTCAAAGAACACATTGCACCTCACACAATAATAGTGGGAGACTTCAACATGCCATTCTAAGCAATGGACAGATCATGGAAACAGAAACTAAACAGAGATACAGTGAAACTAAGAGAAGTTATGAGCCAAATGGATTTAACAGCTATCTATAGAACATTTCATCCTAAAAAGAAAAAAAAAGAATATACCTTTTTTTTCAGCACCTCATGGTACCTTCTCCAAAATAGACCATATAACTGGTCACAAAACAGGTCTCAATAGATACAAGAAAACTGAAATTATTCCATGCATCTTATCAGATTACTTAGAATCTTATCAGATTACTAAGGCTGGTGTTTAAAAATGACAAAAGCAATGAAGAGCCCACATTCTCATGAAAGCTGAACAACACTCTATTCAATGATAATGTAGTCAGAGAAAAAATAAAGAAAGAAATTAAAGACTTTTTAGAATATAATGAAAATGAGGACACTTCATACCAAAACTTGTGGGACTCCATGAATGCAGTGCTAAGAGGAATACTCAGAGCTCTAAGTGCATACAAAAAGAAACTGGAGCAAACATACACTAGCAGCTTGACAACACACCTGAAAGCTCTAGAACAAAAAGAAGCAAACACACCAAAGAGGAACAGACACCAGGAAATAAACTCAGGGCTGAAATCAACCAAGTAGAAACAAAAAGAACTATACAAAGAGTCATTAAAACCAGGAGCTGGTTCTTTGAGAAAATTAACAAGATAGATAAACCATTAGCCAGATTAATCAGAGGGCAGAGAGACAGTATCCAAGTTAATAAAATCAGAACTAAAAAGGGAGACATAACAACAGAAACTGGGGAAATTAAAAAAATCATCAGATCCTACTAGAAAAGCCCACACTCAACAAAATTGGAAAATGTAGATGAAATGGAAAATGTATGTTATTTCTCTATATATTAAGTTCAAAAGGCATGTCATGGCACTATATTTTCTAGAATGGACACATATTCCTTACTCCAAAGAATAAATCTTTCGGGGCCTACAGTGAGGGAACCATTTGGTATAGGGTATGGATCTTCAAATTTCAGGCCAATCAGCTAAATTTGTTCATTTGGTAGATTTGTTCATTTATTTATACTTATTTACTTTCTAAATGAAGTATTTTTATATATTCAACTGAAAATTGGAATGGAATCTTCCATTTCTCTTTCTGGTTATCATTACTCTCATCAGAAAGTTTTAGTGGAGACAAACATAAGTAAAACTATTTTCAGTTGTATAGTTAAGATACTGGCCTTTACAAAAGTCAGAGAAGAGATAAGCAGTCTATTCACATTAAAAAGAATGGAGGCCAGTTATAGTTACTTGGGCATCTTAGCAAAAGATAAAGAAAGTCTATCATTTAAGGACAGTGTACAAACAGTTAGACAGCAGTCTACAGAAAGTAAGCAACAGCTTTTAACAACCACTGAAAGCAGCATATAAGGTGATTGTCTACCCCAAGAGAATTAAAAAGTCACAGATAGATGGCGTTTAACTTATATGTAATCCCATAATACTGGATTAATTGAGGCTGGAGGTGAAAAGCACAATTTAATTCTCTATGAACGTGAGATTAACAAGACTTAACTATAACAAAATGTATCTTTACTTTAAAATACCATGTTGTACATGACAAATACAACCTTATCAGACAAGTAAAGATAATTTATTTTTTAAAATTAGGAATGGAAAAAATATGGAAAAAGCATTGAGATACAAATCCAGACACAAATTGTCCTCAACATTCTTGAGCATCTCTAAAACGCATATTCTTGAAGAGGTAATGGAAAACACTTATAGTTTCCTCCTTGTTATCGTTTTATTCGTAAGTCCTCTGCTTTCAAAAGGTCAAGAAATTTTTCTTGGGTCACCTTGAACCTTTTTCATCATGAAAGAATTTAATGATGCTGTCTCTGATTTGTTTGGTCTTCATTCCATAAACAATGGGATTTAGAGTTGGAGGAAGAAGAAGATAAAGATTAGCCACAATGATGTGAAGAGAAGGAGGGATGGTGTGACCTCCAAAACGATGAGTAAAGAAGGTGAAGAAGGCTGGAACGTAAGTGATGATGATGGCAGATATGTGGGCTGTGCAAGTGCTGAAGGCCTTCTGCCGAGCGTCTGCGGAGGACAGGCTGACCACTGCCCGGAGGATCATAGTGTAGGACACAGATATACAACAAATGTCAAACACTCCAATCAGGAGCGCAACCATGAGACCATAGATGACATTGATTTTGATGCTGGCACAGGATAACTTTACCACAGACATGTGGTCACAATATGTATGGGAGATCACATTGCTTCGGCAGAAGGGCAAACGTTTAACCAAAAATGGAAAAGGAACCATCAGTAACACACCTCTCAAGAAGGTGGCAAGCCCAGCTTTGGCAATGACAGGGTTGGTAAGTATGGTAGCATAGCGTAGTGGGTAGCAAATGGCCACATAGCGGTCCAGGGCCATGAGCATGAGCACCCCAGACTCCACGCCTGTGAATCCGTGCACAAAGAACATCTGAACTAGGCAAGCAGTGAAGTTAATTTCCTTAAGTTTGAACCAGAAAATGAAGAGGGCATTGGGGAGAGTGGTTGTGCAGGTAAACAGGTCAATGAGAGAAAGCATGGCTAGAAAGAAATACATTGGACGATGTAAGGATTCCTCATAGTAAATGAGGTACACGAGGCCAAGGTTGCCTACTAGGGAGATGATGTACATTGTACAGAGTGGAAGAGAGATCCATATGTGCACTGCTTCCAGACCAGGAATTCCATTAAGAATGAAAGTCTGTGGTGCTACATATGAGCTGTTGGAAACCAGCATAGTAATTCAATGGAAACACACTACTGTTCCAGAAGACTCTATTCTGAGAAAAAAAGAATTAAAACATAAATATTTAAATAATGGCTTTCCAGATGAAAACTTAAAACTATAATAGAATTCCATTTATGAGTAGGGTCAGCTAAAGGAGCAGTTACTGAATAATACTGATATTCTAGGCAATAAGTTAATGTTTTTTAAAACTACTTAAATGAAAATTTAAAGCCTAAGCCTATAGATTAATTTGTACTATGAAATAGAAGCTAAAACTGAGGAACTGAGATGTTTAACAGGGTTACTTTCTCTCTCTTTCACACACACACACACACACACACACACACACACACACACACACACACTCAGAATCAGCTACTGGTAAGCTGACATACTCTTGTAAGTTTCTCCTCACTGTAGTCCGGTAATTAGCTTTAACTAACGTCAGTGATTTAGCAATTTTTAAAAGACATGAGTAGAAGCAGAAGCCAAGGAGTCAGTACACATTGAAGGAAGAGAAAGGAGAACAATGGAGGAATATGGTTAAAGCACACATTATTTAAGTATATAATAATAGTAGAATGAAATCTGTTACGTAAAATTTATATATACTAATAAAAACAGTATTCATGTAAAACATAGGTACTTCTTAGTCTCTCTACTGTGTAACTTGCCTTTAAAGAGGACACAACCTGTAGTAATAAGTTATTATATGTGAAGATCACTCTTAATCTTTTCATATTAAATTAATTTTGTGTGTCAACATGTAATGGGAAGATTATTGTTATTTCTATTACATAGCTTCTATTTGTATTTCTGTTCATTCTGTAACAATAATGTGATTTTCTGTGCATAATCTAAGAAGAGTTTATTATGAAAAACATAGCATACTAGCAAAGCAATAACCATTAAGGAGATTAGATCAGTAAGAAATTAAAGCCTAGAACCTAATATGTTCACTCCTTAGTTTGATCTGTAAAATAAAAGGTGGGCAATAAGAAGAGAAGGCAATATTTCTAAACTTACTTTACAAAACTATCATCATCCTGATGCCAAAGGCAGATAGATATCTAGAAAAGGAGATAAGGGAAAATAAATATAAAGGAAGGAAATGAAAGAAGAGAGAGAGGGAGGGAGGGAGGAAGGGAGAGAAAGAAGGAGGAGGAAGAGGAGGAAGAGGAGGAGGAGGGGGAGGAAGAGGAGGAGGAGGAGGAAGAAGAAGA
>NW_021604697.1:899601-903100 GCF_004785775.1 Grammomys surdaster
TTTAATGAACCTAAGTTTAAAAACCCTCAATACTAGCATCTTTAGAACATTAAAAAAAAATCACTCATTATGACCAAGCACTGTTGAACATGAGAGGAAAAGTTTGCTCAGAGTACCATAAATGCAATATATCACAACTGTAGTAACTTCAACAACATCACATTGACATAAAAAAAAGACACATAAACCAATGGAACAGAACAGAGATTTCAGAAATACATCCACAGATTAGTAACCTAATTAATATTTTAATATTTTAAGAGAAATAGAATTGCATAATTTTTCTCTTCCCTCTCTTCCCTCAAGGCCCCCCAATATGCCCACTCTCAAACTCTCTCATGTCCACACTATCAGGTTCGTGTGTGTGTGTGTGTGTGTGTGTGTGTGTATGTGTATACAAATATATATAAATTCAATGTGCTAAATCCATTTTTGTTGTTGATGTGTATATGATTTCAAAGATGACCATTCTGGGGTTAACAACCAATAAAGGGGCTCATCCCTGGGAGAGGCTAATTCTCCTTCCAGTGCTCAGTATTTGCCTGTAGTTTTTTGTCTAGGGATGAGACCTCATAAAACTTCTTTTAAAAGGATGTCAAAGCATATAAATAAGTAAGGAAATTCCCTTTAATAAATTGTAGTGGAACAGGTTTCTGTCTACATGCAGAAGACTGAAATTATATCCATATCTTTTACCATATGCAAGATTAAATACAAGTGTTCTATAGATATGCATGCTGTCCACTTATCTCGACATCTGTTTTTGGAGCATGATTAGTGTGTCACTCTTTAAAAGAGAACTAACTGCTTTCAAGAGCATGGGGTGGGCTCCTCCCATTAGACAGAAATTTCTTTAATTTTTCTGCTAGTAATGATTAATTTGGGCAAAATCCTGTGGTTTTTTTCATACTTAGACAATCTATTGGTTACACTAATTAAAATTTCTATGAAGGTAATGTCAGACTTGTGACGCACAGCCTGAGTGAGTCACTCTCTCATTTGTACAATTTAGCATTAAATGAAACAGCATAGCACTGCATATGCTCTGCATAGCATTGACAGTTTCTACAACCCTTTGGTGACAATGAGTGCATTACCTGATCCAGGTACCTGAGTGCCAGGATCTCCTGGGAAGCACAGAGCCTGATGCTATGACTGCTGCTTCTTCTGGGTCCTCTTCATGCACCGGACAATCATTTGATGCAAAGCTCTGCTGCACCCATGCTTGCCTCTGGCTGCTAAAACAGAAAACGGGCTCCTTTGTATTATGACTTGGTTCCAGTGTGCAAGTCAAGAGAGGCAGGAAGACTGGCCTTCTCAGTTTTTTTTCTTTCCTACTAGTACCATCTCTAGTAAACATCCAGGCCAGAAACATTTTATGTTAGGAATTCAGGAAAAAAGTCACAAAATATAATCTTATGATCTATCTGATCACTCCTTTCTCCAATCTACTGGAGAAAAATATCAGGAATAAGCAGGTCAACGACGTGGATGTTTAGACTCTCTGATACAATTTCTGCTTAACTGTTGCTCTTCTTTCAAGATGTCAGTTCCAAAGTGACAAAAGGATGTGCCATCACTGAGTTTAAATGTCTTAGGTGTATGGAATGTATCTTGCTATACTTTGAAAAAAAAACATCAGGTATCTGCTATTACATGACAACAGCACCTGTGCTGGCTCTTGACAGACAATCTAAGTCTATCCTCAACTGTTTTTAGGTCCCCTTTCCCCATAAAAAGCAAATTTCAATCTAATATTGGTCAATAAGCCTGAATTAAAAATGTAGCAGTTGCTTTTGGTTCTGTGTAGTCATCCATTTACTATTTCTCAATCAGTATTTAAATTAATTGTTACCTTGATTTGATATATCACCACCGCTGTAACATCTAACAAAGAGAGCATATCCAACAGCTTTCCCAAGGACATAGAGTTTTGTGATTTCTAATTAAATACTGGGGAAACAAACACATAACCATAATTCCTTCTTTCTCTTTGTTACCCACACATATTTATTTCAACACTGGTGGTAATCTAAACACTTGTACTAGGACAATTAGTAGGGTATCCATTCATTGATCTGTGAATTGCCTTAGTGCGTTGGTTAAATCTGTTGCTAATTTTATACTTAAGTGAGAAGAATATCTATATTAAAAAAATACTCTGGTCAATTAATGTGTTGATTGAGTGCATGTTGTGTGACTGAATTGAAGGAAGGGAATGAGATAGTAAAGACATCCTATGAGTTAGTTGTAGTGTTAATCCGTTTATTCATAGATTTAAGGGGGTTTAAGTGAGTTTATTGTGTAATTCTACATATCTACATCTGGTAAACAAATCATTGAAACAAGTGAATAAATAAATGAACATTTTTCTATATTCTAAACGAGACGGTGAGAGCATCTCACTGTGAGATGAGACCACCTGTCTTACACAATGCTGTATCTACTTTGAATAGAGCAAGAACATACTCTTCTTAATTTTCTCAGACTGTATCCTTGACAGGTCAGTTTCTGATCCATTTGTTTCATACTATGACACAGGTCGAATGAAATGACACTCAGGTATGCTTCAAAACAAGCCAAGTATATGATTGTCTGGATAGCAGATATCAACTTTTACCTTAAATAAAGCTGCAGAAAAGGAGCCTGAAGCCTGCTCATGTCAGGGATAGGATTCAGGAATATACAATGGTAGCAGATGGCTGAACTTTATAGATTGAAGATCAGAAAGTGTATTGCCCAGCTGAGAATCCACGGGAAACATAATCGTGTATCCTCTGAAGTGCCAAGTCTATATGTAAAACAGGGGCTAGCAGACCCAAGAGATCATAAAGCCTTATGGGAAATAAAAGGCTTTGCATATATGGGGAATTTTTTTTAAAGGCCTTACTTAATGACAACTAAACCCCAAAGGAGAGATATTTAGGATATAATTTCCGTCTAACAGTGGGATTAGAAGTTAGAAATTCTTGATTAGAATAATTAAAAACAAAATGAACTCTATCGTGTGTATGTGTGTGTGTGTGTGTGTGTGTCTTTGTTTTGTCAGAGATTTTTTGTTTTATTCTTTGTTTTTTTTGTTCTTTGATGTTTATCTGGTATGTACTTTAAGAGAATGTGAAGTTCTGGAAGAACTTGGGGGGAAACATGGTCAAAATACTTTTTACTAGTTTTTAAATAAAATATTAAAGTAATGTTATCAATGTACATGATTTCATTATTATTGAGAGCTCAAAATGGTAGATGATCATTGGCTAAAAGGAAAAAACCAATAAAGACATTTGTAAATAATAGAAATTTCTGATAAAAATTTCTAATAGAAATACACGCTCCTTTAATCCCAGCACTTGAGAGGCAGAGACAGGCAGATTTCTGAGCTCAAGGCCAGCCTGATCTACAGAGTGAGTTCCAGGACAGCCAGGGCTACACAGAGAAACCCTGTCTTGAAAAAAACAAAGCATGCTCTTGAGATTTTGTTTATCTTTCTATCTATGTATGG
>NW_021604697.1:903500-925614 GCF_004785775.1 Grammomys surdaster
AACTATCTACTCTTCAACTCCGTCAGAGACCTGGGAAGAAATAAATATTATCTGAGTAAGGAGGAAATACAGGCAATCAGCTTTCAAGGCTATAGAAATGACAGAGAATTGGATGCCTGAACAGTTCCCCAGAGCTGTCTTTTTAATATTGGACTATCCATTTTCAGCCTTCTAGCTCAGTATATCTGGCAGATGATTCGTAAAGCAGGAATTATGAAGAATTTGCCTACTGTCACTTGGAAGAGCTTGACAATCAACTTCCCTGCATCTTTCATCCTTTCTAGACAATATTTTGTCTGCAACTGAAGCACGGACAGCTCTCTGTGCAGTAACATCTTGCCACATTTGGGACAAAGAGCATTTTTGAAGTGGAATGGAGATACTGCCAGGGGCAGATTTATCTCAAGTCAAAAAAGATCTTTTAATAATGAAACAAATTTAAATGCCGTATTCTGTGGATATCTGCAGTTTTGGAAGACAAAAACTATCTATCTATAGTATGTCTGAATTGTCAAACATTGTTTTTTCTTAACTATTTACTATCTGAATAACCTTGAAAACATCTTATTGTAATTAATTAAACTACTAGATAATATGACAATAGTTTGACTGTTCGACTATTAACTTGTATTTCTTACTTATCCCTAACAGTTTGTAATAGCAACTTTCAAAGGGACTATAACTTTACATTGCCTCTTTAAGAAATATATAGGTAAAATAGTTTACATAAAAATTGAAAACATATGTACATTACATGTATCAAATATAACCATAAATTTGTATCAATATATAACCTACACCAATGAATCAAAAGTAACTTTATTTTTGTATCAATATACAAAATTCTGTACCAACATATTAAAAATGACATTGTTTGCATATCAATATACAGAATTCTGTATCAATGTATCAAAATACTTTATTTGTGAATAGCAACAGTTGTAAGTTGAAGAATAGATCAATAATCTACCCTTTTATCCTATTATTCCTATATTCCCCGCATTTCTTTTCAGCCCACCTTCCCTTTACTTAAGAAAGAAGGATAGAGAAAAGGAAAGGAAAGAAAGATGTGGGGCAGTGGGCTATGAGAAAAGGCCAGAAAGCTTAGTAGAAAGCTCTGGAAGCCCCGGAAACCTTGGTCTGAAGAAGGCCATTAGGATGGAAGGACTGCTTCGAGCTTCCCAAAGTCATCTGGCTCTCTTAGCTTCCGCTCCCCACAACCCCTCCCACGGAGAGGTCCATGGCCATTGATCACGTAGGAAGAGCACCTTCATGCAGATGAGGCATTCCCAAGCTCTCAGATCAAGCCAATTGGGCTACTTGCCGCCACCCCAAAAACTGTATATATTGCCCAAGTTCAAAAGTAAAGTGTGTGTGAGATATTTCCCGCTCTCAGAGAGCTTTATCGCTGTTCCTCCCCCCATCACTGGCTAACCTGTGCACTTCAAAGGATTGTAAAACTTCTCCCCTCTCTGCTTCACCTTGGAGGCACTGAGACACAGGTTGGGGAAGAACACCAGCGAGCTGTAACACTCCCCCATCTCCGTGCTGCCTCGGAGTTGCTGAGACGCAGTTTGGGGCAGAGCAAAAACGAGCTGTAACACTTTTCTCCTTCTCCAACGCTGCCAAGGCACTCCTGGGCTGCTCTCGGAGAGAGGAAACCAAAGAGCTGTAACATTCGCAGCTTCGGAGGTGTGCTGAGACGCGGTTTGGAGGCAGGGTCAGCAGCTAACTCTCTCCGCCTGCTCACCACCCATCTTGGGCTGCCCATGGACAGCCGCTGATTGCACCGACCAGAGATCCTCGTGAGGCCCTTCTGGAAGCGGTCCCACAGAAAGAAATCCCTGAGTCTAAGTTCTTAAACTTTGTTTTTTCCCCTCATCAAGACTATTTTAATAACCTGTAACCAATTCCCCTAAATGACAGCCATCTACAGCCCAATAGTACAACAAAAATCTACCTAAACTAGTCTAAGGGAATGAGATGTTGTTCTAGAGATTGCTTCCTCCTGATTTGGGGCATAGGATTCCTTTTGGGGACCCAAATAAAATCAGGAAAAATGGTTATACATGTTAGCAGTAACATTTGTTGTCGAATATCTAAATGTTGTGAAAATGCAGGCTTAACTGAAGTTCTGTTTGGGACAGTTTGTGATTCTGGATAACTTGAAGTAGCTGCTTTAAGTTGTTCTGGAGGTATATTTTTGAGAGTATAGCTACTGAGGCAGTTTGTGATAGGTCAAGGATGCTGGAATAAATGTGTCAGTCTATTGGCATCCTTCAGTATGACTCTTGTCAAAGCTGTCTCCATTCCATTGGTGTTTATTCTTTTTGTTCTGTAAACATATAAACTCTCACAAAAATATACAGTTTTATAATAAGCATGGAATGCACAGATCAATACAGAAATTATCCTACTTTGCTCGTTGTTTGAGTAAATGAAAGACATCTGTCTTTCTTTATGACCTGGCTTGATTATATAACCAACCTGTAATATAAACCTTCATTCATTCCATATAAAAAGAGGGTATGCAAAGTCATGAGAACTCTGCAGCCAATAAGATATATTGGCCATGCATAGCTGATGTTTTTACAGGAAATATTTTTATGTGCCAGCCCATCTCAGAATTATTCCCAAATAGACAGACTAACATATATATCACCTGTTTGTTTGGTCCAGTTCATTTTGTCCTTCCTTTCTGCAGCCAAGATCTTCAAGGAGTCTTCCCTGGTCAAATCTGATCTACAGTTTTTTTCTTCTATTGTGTAAACATATGCAAAGTCCCTTCTCCAGGGTAACACATTTCCTGATATCAATTATGAGATCAGTTAGGATATCTTTGAAGTAAACAGGCTGATATAATTCAGCAGTTTTTTTTCTATAATTCAATGTCTTTTGTTGTCACTTGTTTTTGGTTTATTAGCATTTAAGAAACTTAAAGTCAGTAAAGTACTGTGTAATCTATCTCTGGGGGTCTTAGATACACCTCCTAGTTTATTAACCATTTCTTTTAATGTATGATTTAATCTTTCAATGATTGATTATCCTGTAGTATTGTGTGGTACACCTGTAATATGCTTTATATCATAGCATATTAAAATTGTTTTATATTATTAGAGACATATGCTGAAGCATTGTCAATTTTAATTTGTTTAGGTTAACCATGATTATCATAACTTCTAATAAATATGTAATTACAGAATCAGCCTTTTCAGAGCTTAAAGTGGTTGCCCATTGGCCAATTCCTTTTCAGCCTTAGCTGATAATTTTTTGGAATATTTAAATATTTTTTACTTTGTAAGGTTTGAAATAAATTGCTTAGTTCTTGAGTGGCCAAACCAATTGTAAGGCTGCACCTAGCTAATGTCTCCCAGTAATTTCTGGAAATTATTAAGAGTCCTTAACTGGACTCTCCTAATTTGTACCTTTTGTGACCTGACCTTTTGTGGACATATTTTATATCTTAGATAATTAATAGAAACTTCTCTGTATATTTTTGTAATCCTGAATGAAGTAAGTTTTTTTTTTTGTTTCATCAATCATTCTTTCCAAGGTATTTGTATCTGAATCAGGCAATAAGATATCATCTATATAATGGTAAATTATGGATTGAGGAAATTGTTTATGAATTATCTCCAATGGGTATTGTACAAAATATTGGCACAAGATAGGACTGTTTAACATTCCCTGTGGTAGGACTTTCCAATGATATCTCTTTATTTGACAACTTCTATTAAAAGTCAGTACTGAGAAAGCAAACCTTTCCTTATCATGTTCATGTAAAGAAATTGTGAAAAAGCAAATTTTTAGGTCAATTATTATAATAGGCTATTCTGTAGATAACAAGTAAGACAATGGAATTCCAGGCCGTAAGGAATCCATTGGCTGAATAATTTCATTAATTGCTGTCAAGATTCTTCATTTGTCAGCTTTTCTTTTAATGACAAATATAAGAGAATTCTAAAGGCTGATGGATTCTTCTCTATGTTGAGCCTCCAGTTACTTTCAGACTAGCTGTTCTAGTGCCTGTAGTTTTTCTTTTGTCATATACCATTGTTCAATCCAAATAGGTTGGTCTGTCAACCACCTTAGTGGTAAGGCTGTTAGTGTTTTATCAGCAGTGGCTCCCTAATGTAAATTTGAAGTGTCAGCCTCTGGTGTATCTTGCTTATGGGCAGCCTGATCAGTCTGTAACTATCTTTGATAACATTTTTAATTAGTTTAATATTTAATAAGGAGAATCAGTAGTTTTATGGCTTGCCTCTGAAGTTGGAGAGATGTTGATCTGTTTTTCATTGTTGTAGCAGGTTTCTTCCACATAAGTTTATGGCTGTATAAGCCACACATGGTCTTAATTTTCTTATCTGACCTTCAGGCCTTACACAATTTAAGGCATCTGGTACTTTGTTTTATCTAGGATAAAGTCCCAACTCTTTGAAATTGGCTATCTACCTCTTGAAGTGGCCAATCTGTAGGCCAATATTTTAGGAGAAATAATGGTGATGTCTGGTCTAGTGTCAACCATTCCTTAAATTTCAATATTATTTTTAAATGCCTTTAGTTTTCTCCTCTGATCATCTATAGAAATTTTACAAAATATTCAGGTTTTGGCACCTTTTGGTTTTTTGTTTGTTTGTTTGTTTTGTTTTATCTACATAATTTGCTCTGACTTTGATATCTGGTCTTATAATGTCTTAAAAAAAACAGTTGTATTTAATTGTCTTGTGGAGGAGAACTTTCATTGTATTGGGACCTGAGAGATCCCCCTGGAGTTTTTTGATAAAGGATTACCCATTTGTCTGTTGTTGATTTACATTCACTGATCTGTTGGCCTCTGTCACATGTTTCCGTACTCTAGAAGGTTCTTTTTTTGGAATTGGTATAGTTTTCTTTTCAATTCCTTTTGAAATGACCATGCTCACAACAATTAAGACATTTGAGAGATTGGATTCTCTTTAAGTTCTTAGTGGTAGCTTCTCCTAGTAAGGCCATATTATGTGAATTAGGTCAAATATCAACTGTCTTCTCTCTTTCTCTTTCTCTCTTTCTCCTTCCTTCCTTCCTTCCTTCCTTCCTTCCTTCCTTCCTTCCTTCCTTCTTTCTTTCTTTCTTTCTTTTGTTTTTTTCTTTCTTTCTTCCTTTCTTTCATCCTTCCTTCCTTTTTTACTTCCTTCCTTTCATCAATTGGTTATTTTATTTATTTACATTTTAAATGTTCCTCTTCCCGGTCTCCCTGCAGGAAATCTCCCATCCTATCTCCAGACTCTTGTGCAGCTAAGATGGTGCTTCTCTACCCATTGACTCAATCCCACTTCACCCCTCTAGCATCCCCCTACACTGGGCTTCAAGCCTCCACAGGACCAAGGGCTTCCCCTCCTATTGAAACCAGACAAGGCAGTCCTATGCTACATATGTAGCTGGCACCATGGACCCATTCATGTATATTTTTTGTTTGTTTTTTCTCCCCTTGGGAGATCTGGAGGGGTCCAGTTAGTTGATATTGTTGTTCCTCCTATGGGGTTGCAATCCCCTTCAGCTCCTTCAGTCCTTCCCCTAACTCTTTCAGTGGGAACCCTTGGCTCAGTCTGATGGTTGGCTATGAGGCCAAACTAGGTTCCTGTCTGCAAGCGCTTCTTGGTATCAGCAATAGTGTCGGGGTTTTGTGTCTGCAGATGGGATGGATCCTAAGGTGGGGTGGTCTCTGAATGGTCTTTCCTTCAGTCTCTGCTTCATTTTTTGTCCTCATGTTTCTTTTAGACAGAAACAATTACGGGTTAAAAACTTTGAGATGGGTGGATGGTCCCATACCTCAACTGGGGGCCATGCCTATGTACTGGAGGTGATCTCTTCAGGTTCTATCATCCTTCTGTTGTGGATTTCAGCTAATATCATTCCTGTTAGGTCCTCTTGATTCCCTGGGAAGCATCTGGGACTTTCTAGTGGTCACCCATCCCCAGTTTGCTAACCCCAACTGCTACATTGAATCCATTCCTCTATCTGCACTTAATGGCTTGATTGTGTCTTTGTATTTAGCATTATTATTTTTAAACGCTAAAGATTCAATTACTGTGTTTCTAACTAATAGATCTGCTATACTTCTCTCCACAGCTGAAGTCAATCTTAGTTTAAAAAAAAATCAGTCAATGTTTCTTTTGAAGCTTACATAACCTGAGAAAATGGCTCAAGTCTTTTCCTATTTCCTCAACCTTGTTCCAGGCATTTAACATTGCTATGCACCATAATGTCATTACGGTTTCTTTATTATACTCAGCTTGTATCTCCACCTCAGCATATTGACCATCACCAAGAAACTGATCCTTAGAAATAGTGAAACCTCTGGCTCTATTTCTCCACCACGAAAACCATTGTAAATATGACCCATGTTCTAGTATTGCTCTTGTCATATATTTCTAATCTTGGGGTAATGATTATTCTACTTTTGATAGCCCAAGAAGTCAAGGTTTATTTTACAAATGGTGACTGCCTACCAAAATTAGCTACGCTTTCCTTAAATTTTCACAAATCCAATACACCCACAGGTTGCCATTAAATTTCTGATAATTTTGTGGATGATTAGTCTGCTGGTCTTTGTTGTGTACTAAGTGGATAAACTAAAGTTTGTTTTCTAACAATCTTTGCTTGGCTCTCTTTATTTTTATCATCTATCTCCACATATTTTCTCTATTAATGTTTTAAGTTACTCTTTTACTGTCTGTGTCTATATTTTTATATGTCTCTAGTGCTTGTGTCTCTGGCATCGTAGCATTTTATCTAACCTGAATCATAGAGCTTTTTTTTTTTTATTAAACCTCACCTCTTGGACTTTTCTCCATATTTCATTTTTCTTTTCTTTTTTTTTTGTTCACTGTGATGTATAAAGTTCTACACCTTCTCTTCTAATGTCACCTCTAAGCTTTTTCTCAATGCTTTATATTTCTCTTTCTGCTGTTCATTATGTTCTATACATTCTTGTATCTTCTGTTATAAGCCTTGGTTCCATATTTTATTTTTTCCTTATTTTTTAATTCTGATATTTTTGTATCTACTTTATTTTGATTTATTAGTTTTAGTAAGTTCTCCCCTATGTCTTGTCTTCGTATTTCATTTTTCTCTTTCTGTTTTTCAGTCTAGGCTATAAAATCTGTACTTTTGTTTCAATGTCTAGTCTAAACCTCACCTTCACAGTTCATTTTTTCTCGTTTCTGTTGTTTTCCATGATCTATAACATTTACTGTTTGATCTAATGTCTCCTCTGAGCCTTGTCTCCATGTCTTATTTTCATCTCTTTGCTGTTCTTTCTGCTCTATAGATTCTTATATTTTTTTGTTCTAAGCCTTGCTTACATATTTTTAGCTTTTCCATATATAGTAATTCTGATATGACTTCTAAGCCTTGTTTCTATATTTCATTTTTCTCTCTCTGTTGTTTTTCTAAAGCTTTCACCTTTGAGAAGACATAAAATGCCAATCTAATTATTAAAGTAAAATGAAGGTTATTAATATAATAATAGTCATAATTTCTAATCTCTCATTTGTTTCTATCTTTGAACCATATAAGAGGCCATCAGCCAAGTTTCAAGAAGTCTGTGTTATTGTGTTTCCTAGTTTTATGTGCTTTATTATCAATTTTAATGTATTTCCATCTAACTATGATGTTTTATATTCAGTTTCTTTTGTCTTCAGCATGAAAGTATGATCTTTAAAACATTTTTTTTTATATTGGAAGATTTCTTCTCTGTCTGTTTGACTTATGTTTCATACTGTCAGTGATTCTTCCCTGTTCTTTTAGTTCTCCAAGAAAAGGTTTTCATTTTCTACCTCTAAGAATTACCTTACCAATACTGACTTTCCCCCTGCTAAGTGAAGCTGTTGGGTTAAAGGCACTGTATCCTAAGTTCAACATGTCTGACCAGGAAGAGCTCCTTTGTTTGAGGCTAGCAAGCTGCCATTTCCCAGTAAAGTAGGATGAGAGGGCAGCTTCCTGCCTACCTGAGAACTGTTTCCTTCTTTTCCTGAGGCTTTTGCAAAAAAGCCAGTCTCCCACCATTGTTGTTTTTGTCTCAGGCAGGTGGCTTTGTTGCACTGGGGAAGTTCTGCAGTATACACCCCAGCATGATAAGCTACAGAGTTGCTTAGTAACCATTCTTATGTACATACCAGGGGAGGGGACAACCTTCATTGTCCCGTTCTTGAGTAGACCACTTGAAATTTCCCAAGCAGCAGTGAACTGCTTGGTTCCCTGTTAACCTCTGGCTCTGTCTCTCATACCTGCATCAGATTGTGTTCCTACAGTTTGCCCAGGGCCCAAGTGTCTCACTAGATCCCTGATTCCTGCACAGTGGTAGGCACAGATGATGCTTTGGGGGAAATCTCAGAGAAATTGCCTTTGTTAAGCATGTGTGCAGCTCACTTTTCCCACTGTCTCCCAGGAAAGTGCTGAGTGGTATCAGCTACAGGCATCCACAGCAGGACACATAGTCTTGCCAGCAAGTCCTGGTTCTGTGCAGCACACTCTATCCAGTCTCCAGGCCACAGCAGGATGCTACTTCGGAAGAGTGTCTCCCTCCTGTCCCAGGCCCAATTTCAGAACTGCCAATCTTCCCAATGCAATGCAGCTCTGGAGGGCAGCATGCTTCCAAGCCCCAGAGGATTGGGTCACAGGTGCAGTAGTTGCACCTTTCCCTCCCCTTCCCGACTAAACTGTCTTTGGCCCTGGAGAGTGCTGGTTTGCAGTTTCCATCTAGAATCTTTTTGATGCCTGAGAATGAGTTTTAAGGGTATGGATAACATGACTCACATTGGGCACCATCTGTAAATGATTATTATATTAATAGAGATTCATAAAATTAGTATGGTGACAGTTATTCCTTAACCAGCTAATGCACCAATAACCACATAGAGAAAGATTTTATAAAATCACCTTGAGCCAAATACTGAACAATTTTTACTCAATTATAAATTTCCAAGCTAGCCAGTCTTCCCCCAGACAAAATATCTCATATTACTTGCATTTTTTTGTCCTTCCTTGATCCAGCTCTCTCCTCCTGATGACATCTTCACCTCTCCCTGTTGCTCATTCTTTCACTTCCTGTCTCTTTCTCCATCCCAACTCCCAGTCAGAAGTCATACTTGATTCTCTCTAAAGCTCTGCATTGACTCTTTGGCTTTTGTAGGAAAGGTGAAGAATGAATGAGGAGCAATGTTTACACAAACTGGAGTCTGGAATTTCGAAGAGTAAACATAATGAAACTGTGTCCAGATTGAAAACAGATAGTGGGATAGAAAAATCAGCATTTGAAATAATACAAAGGTTACAAGGGCAGACTCTGCACAGGGTACATAAACATTCATACATATAAGGATAGTTTAAAATGTACAAGGAGTTATTCTAGTCTGGCAAAGTGGAGATAGTAGCTTCTTTTCTAAGTTACATGACCTAGCTAATGGCAGGAAGCTGGCTAAATGTCCAGTGCCAAGCATGGTTCCTTCCCTGTAGAGTGGGCTCTAAGTCCATTTAGATCATTGTTTGTTGCCACTGATATGTGAGTGCCAGTTATTGGTCCTTTATGCATATTTTCTATGATAGCAATGTTATGGTCCATAAGTGTTGCAACTGGGTAGGGCTGGGTAGGGTGGTTTAATTGCTTCCCTTCCTAAGCACCTTATATAGTATTTTATGAAATATATAGTATTTTATTTTCATGGAAGCTAGAGCACAGGAAAGAGGCTTTCAGATAAGAACCAGCTTGAACCATCTGAGTACTGTGTTCTAAGTGTAGAGTGTCTGCATCAATAGGGGCCCATAGATAAGCCCTGAAAGACAATTAAAGGCTATATTAATATCATGTATATTAATATATATTTTGGGGTGGTAATTGGAATAATCAACATTTTGACATAAACTTTCTCATGCTTGGAACAGCTTTTTTTGTTTTTTTGTTTGTTTGTTTGTTTGCTTTTTTAATAACTGAAAAAAACAGGCTTTAAACTAAAATTAGTTAGACAAGATACAAGGTTTACATTATATCAATTAATGGAACAATTCATCAAAAAGACATTGCAATTTAAAACATATTCGTGAGTATACCCAATGTCATAAAATTACTACTAAAGGTAGTAATCTATCTTTGCAAAAACTGTAGTGAATGTCTTAAATATAAAACCCTCACCAATATAGATTATAACAGAACTATACCTACCATCTCTGAATTACATGCCATTGTATAAATATACTAGTAATTCATGAGCAATCCATTAGATTTAGGTTACATAAACATTCCCACAAATTCCTTTTTGGCTGAAGTTTATAAAAAAGATTGAGAATGATAACATCATATCAGAGAAGGATATATGCAAAACTAATGAAATTTCTCCAATAATTATGCCATTTTATATTTTCTTAGATGTTGTGTTAGACTTATAACTGCAGGCATTGGTACTGATACATTTTCAATAAAAATAGAATGATGATTTTCTACATTGTGTTTTTGGAAGTCTTGACCTGCACAGAATTAAGCCAGATAAAATACATGGCATAGGTGAGGGAGTGGGGCTCACAAAGTATAGAGGAGCCATTGAAAACTTATGGCAGGTGTGAGAGGAATAGCTGGGTGGTGTTTGCTTCTTGGTGTTTTTTCAGTAATACAGCCTGACAGGCTAGCCATGCTCTACTACATATTGGTACCACTAAGAGAACAAAATATTTTTTAAAAGAGTCCATGAAACTTGGAGGAAATTGGTATGGAGGACATAGGCAAGAACTCTATGAAAGGAAATGAGGAGTCACTTGATCAAAATACTTTATGTGCATGCATAAAATTTCAAACAAAAAGTGAGTTAGAAAAGAATTCTTCATGCATTCACCATGGCACACACTATTTTAATTTATTTTGAAATTGTTAGTATTATTTTTTTACAATGAAATAGTAAAAAGAAAAACCAGCCAACCACTGAAACATACAGGTATATGAGATACAAATACAAACACAACACTTTTGAGTGTTCGTGTGGATGTAAACATATGTATTCATTATTATTTTTAAAAATTTTTGATTTTTTGTGAATTTTATGTCACTCATTTCCCAGTCCTCCCATATTCACCCTCTATTTTTGTAATCTCCCTTCAAAATGAAAATTAAATAAAAAATAAAACCAAACAAAATTTTTGCTGTGTAAGTTGCAGTGTATGAAAGTATGTCACACAGTATATCCTTTTGTCCAAACAGCTTTACTTGCAAAAGATACTGTAATAAGTGATTCATCTTGTTTGAAGTCCCTGGCTTTTGATACACCATCAATACTGGATCCTTACCAAGACTCCTCTTGCTGTTGCCTTGAGTCATGGAGATCCTTTAGCTTTGGATCAGCTCATAGGTGGAGTAGATGTTGGAGTGGGTTAGCTCAAAATATTGAATCTGGGCCTGTGTGATAGCTGAGTTGGTAAGCCTACCAGCAGTTCTGTTTCCATGTCACCAGGGCTTCAGCTCTCCTATGCTGCCAAGGTGAGGGATGGGGCTTGCTCTCTAGAGTTCACAGTGAACACAGAAGGGGCCAGCTCTCCTAAGCCCACATCATCACCACTGGAGCCACTGTACAGTAGCTGTTGAGGCCAGGGCAATTCAGCCTGACCCTCAGAAATCTACATGGCCTCAGTTGGCCTCACTTGGACATTCTCAAGGCATTTGCGATAACAGGGGGCACAGACAAAGACACAGACCGTGCTGATGCAGGTCCAAAAATCCAGATATGGCCTCAGCAACAACAAGGATGCAGGCATCACCATGGCCTCAGGTCTTTCACATCAGGCTGTTCCTTACCACCCTTATGTCTCAGGCTCATAGTGTATAAGCTGCTTGTCTTGACTTCTTTTTTCAGCCCATTTCACCATCACATACTTGCTCATCATAGGCACTCATATCCCGCTGTGACAGGAAAATACTGTTGCATTCATTAGTTTAATCAATAAACATAAAATAAAATGAAAACTAAAGAAAATTTTCTATATTACTCTTACATGTCATATCTGATTATGTCTTTATTGTGTTTCTCTTTTCCAAAACTACAAAATACATGTGAATATATACATATATGTATACATGTATGCATAAATAAAAATGTACACAAATACACATATACACATGAGTAGTGGGTTTTGAGACATCATGAAATTGAAATGAAAACAAATATTTCTTTCAGAACCCTTTCAGAATCAGCATATGGGAAGGGGTGTGTAACTTTTGGTATAATTTTCTTCCAGTTTCAACTGTGCTTGAAGATTAAATAAGTGCTGAAATTATCTCAAAAGTCCCGAAGGATGTTATCTCTCCAATCATAGTCTTCTGAGACAATGACATACAAAAACACATTGAAGCATACACTCGCCTGGCTGGAGAACACTCAAAATGATACAGCAATGCTGTGTGAGTATGGAACCCTTCATGCTCAGGCTCTTGGGCATGGACACTGCTCTGGTCTCTCCTAGCACTGAGGTAAGTTTGAGCGACTTCTAATAAACTGTATTTTCAGAAGATGAGAAAAAAGTTAAGTCTAAGAATTCCAAAAATGCAGATAACAGAAGTTCCACTCACCCTACAACACATTTCTATTCAACTGAGACGAAGAGGAAGAAAGGATTCTACAATTGTAAAGTAACAGTAAAAAGACTTCATAATTCATAGGAGGCAATGAAGGTCAGTCAGTCATGGGTGACAAGAGAGGAATTTATTTTCCTTACTTTGACTAATGGACAGGTATCTTCAGATTTGCTTCCAGAACTGTCCTTTGTGGAGGTAGATAGAGGGTAATACAAAACAGGACTTGAATACTAAAAAATATTGGCAGGACATGCTGAAGAAGGCTCCTCTGGAAAAAAGCAAATCCTCCTCTGCAAAATTCTTACACAACTAGGGGCCACACAGTGTATCCCAAAGAGTCCCAGATGAGACTGCAGCTATCTCACACAAAGAGAGCTCCCTCAAAGAGAAAATAACTCTCTTTCACGTCCTACTTTTGTCTGTTCTCTGCCCTAAGTTACTATTAAGGGTACGGTTCTCTATCTTGTTTATATCATGTATAAAATCATGTTCTTATATCATCATGATTTGTTAAACCTGTTACACTCAGCTTGGAAAACTTCCCATCAGCGTTAGGATCTATCACTCATGGTCACAGATACAAACACTGAATATGTGGTAGAAAATTCAAACTTTCATGTGATTCTTGCCTTGCCATTTTAAATTTTGTCCCCCTGTACATGTGCTTTCTCATCTATACAATGAAGATGCAGCATTTTTCTGTGTTATTTAGGTTTGAATAGAGGAATCAGCATTGTATGAAATACTAATAATCTGATATATGGGATTTTGCCTAGTTACATAATTAATATATTTCCCAAAATTGTAATGTTTTCAGGAATGCCTAAGGCAATCAAATTATCAAGACAATTAATAGTATGTGCTTTATCACATATATAAGGGCTAATATACATCAATTACTAAATTCCAGGTATCGAGTATATTCTCATTTTGCTGTGTGAATACATTTGTAGTGTGTAGAGCTGGAGATTTCTTTCCTTTCAGAGTCATTTGCTTCTTCAAATTCAAGTCTATCCTATTTTGTATGGCAAGAAAAGCTTTATTTCATAGTCAGGGTCCCTACATATCTAGTGTAAATATGTTATTAAAAAGAAGCTCTTATGCTGTTAGAGAATAAAATTTGACAACCTAGTTTTTTCTTCTTTGGGATAGATTTTAGTGCCATGAATGTTCTAAAAATAACAATAGATCATTGTGGAGGCCAGAAACCTGACATGAGAAACTTGAGACAAAATTCCCTGTACTGAGGAAGGCAAAGAAAGAGCTATATTTGAATTGTTTGTCTGTGATGCAATGGGATTGTGGGTGTATATTGCTATTCATTATGCATTGAGAGACAGTGCAGATTTCTTCACTTGTTGATCAGTTTTAAGTTGCATGCAGAATGCAGATCCAACAGTTCAAATATCCTTGCCTTATTGATGAGGCAGATTCAGAACCCTCTGGGTATGTTAGGCTCCAGACATTGAAGGTATATTCCAAATATAGAGACAAATTATCTTACAGAAATTGCAGTAGTCATTGACTTAGTCATCTTTTAGTGAGTTCCAGGAAATCTGACACAACTTCACAAGATTTTGTTCCAGATTTAAAGATATGTTTTTAGATACTTTTCTGTGTAAAACACAGGAAAAAAACTGAATTGGTTGGAGGCCATAGAAACTAGATTTTTCAGTTTTTAATATGGTATATAATAATAGAGTGCTTATATTCATGGAATACTTACTAATCATAGACATAGCATATTGTATAAAATAATACTTTCTGTAATCTTGCCAACATTCTGAGCTCGGTGCACTTATATCATTGTAGAGAGTAAAGAGTGAACTGTAAATTGCTTAGTCAACTGGTCAGCTCCATGTATTATGTCCAGTGGAAAAACTGCAATAGACTATGAAGGCTTATATAATTCTGCAAATTTTTAATGATTTCTTTAAAAGGTTTAATGGTAATTTTTATATTCTAAGCCATCCATTATCATTTGTTTAAATACTTTCCTAGGTCACTGACATTGCTATTGAGTATAAAATACTCTCATCCTGCCAGCCATTATGTCTGAAGCCAATAACTCCAGCCTGACCCCAGAATTCTTTATCCTGAATGGTGTTCCGGGGCTGGAAGATGCACATGTCTGGATCTCACTGCCATTCTGCTTCATGTACATGATTGCTGTTGTGGGGAACTGTGGGCTTATCTACCTCATTGCCCATGAGGAAACTCTGCACAGGCCCATGTACTACTTCCTGGCCTTACTATCCTTCACTGATGTCACCTGGTGTACTACCACAGTGCCAAATATGCTGTGTCTATTCTGGTTCAATTTCAAGAAGATTGGATTTAGTTCATGCCTTGTCCAGATGTTCTTTGTCCACATGTTGACTGGAATGGAGTCTGGTGTGCTTATGCTCATGGCCCTGGACCGCTATGTAGCCATCTGCTATCCTCTAAGATATACCACCATTCTCACCAACCCTGTGATTGCCAAGGCTGGTCTTGCTACATTCTTGAGGAGTGTAATGCTCATCTTTCCATTTACTCTCCTCACCAAGCGCCTGCCCTATTGCAGAGGCACCCTTATTCCCCACACTTACTGTGATCACATGTCTGTGGCCAAGGTATCCTGTGGCAATGCCAAGGTCAATGCAATCTATGGCCTCATGGTGGCTCTATTGATTGGTGTATTTGACATTTGCTGTATCTCTGTGTCTTACACTATGATACTGCGAGCCGTGGTGAGCCTGTCCTCTGCTGATGCTCGTCACAAGGCCTTCAGCACCTGCACATCTCACATCTGTGCTATTGTGATCACTTATGTGCCTG
Organism: Grammomys surdaster; assembly: GCF_004785775.1. Classification (NCBI taxonomy): domain Eukaryota; kingdom Metazoa; phylum Chordata; class Mammalia; order Rodentia; family Muridae; genus Grammomys; species Grammomys surdaster. Next base: position 918,913 of record NW_021604697.1, read on the forward strand.
CCTTTTTTACTTTCTTCACTCATCGTTTTGGAGGAAACACAATTCCCCACCACATCCACATCATAGTGGCCAACCTCTACCTGCTATTGCCCCCTACCATGAACCCAATTGTTTATGGAGTCAAGACCAAGCAGATTCGGGAAAGTGTAATCAAGTTTGTACTTGGAGATAAAATTGGCATCACCTAAAACAAATGCAAGGTAATACCAGCTGTATTGCTCATGATGGGGAAAATAGTAGAGAAAAATTTCATAAAAGATGAGTGAAGTAGTATTCAGCCATCTAACTTGTAGTTATTCTGAAGTCTTTACAATTGAAATTATGAAATATTCTTTATAAAGAAAGTTCTGACAAAGTATAGAATGTAGAAGGTATTCATTACTTATAAATCATTTTGTGATTACAACATTCTATATAAGTAGAATAGGAATGCATTGATTGATGTATGCTTAATGTCAGTCTTAGGCCCATGTTTTAAAGATAAATTTGCAGTAATTTGGAACAATCTTGTCAACTCTATTAAGGACAAACTCTTAGATGAAGTATGTTGCTGATGTAGAAAACATGGTTTCAGTGTAGTGATATATATATAAGAAAAGGTATATTTTGATATTTTGTGGAGTATATCAATTTTAATTATTTGTTAGCTTTACAAATATACTCTATTTTAAAATATCCAAGTGTTCTGTTCTTAGCTTCATATTCAATGTTTTAGCTTGTACTGGCTGGTTTTGTTTGTCAACTTGACACAAGCTCGAGTTATCACAGAAAAAGGAGCTTCAGTTGAGAAAAATGCCTCCATGAGATCCGGCTGTAAGGCATTTTCTCAATAACTGATTAAGGGGGGCTTGGCCCATGTGGGTGGTCCCATCCCTGGGATGGTAGTATTGGGTTCTATAAGAAAGCAAGCTGGTAGACCTCTAAGGAAAATCAGTCTGGCGGTTCCTCAGAAAATTGGACATAGCATTACCTGAGGACCCACCTATACCACTCCTGGGCATATACCCAGAAGATGCTCCAACATATAACAAGGACACATGCTCTACTATGTTCATAGCAGCCTTATTTAGAGTAGCCAGAAGCTGGAAAGAACCCAGATGTCCTTCAACAGAGGAATGGATACAGAAAATATGGTACATTTACACAATGGAATATTACTCAGCTATTAAAAACAATGAATTCAAGAAATTCTTAGGTAAATGGATGGAGCTAGAAAATATCATACTGAGAGAGGTAACTCAATCTCAAAAGGACACACGTGGTATGCACTCACTGATTATTGAATATTAGCCCAAAGCTGACAGTATCCAAGATTCAACTCACAGATCTCATGAAGCTCATGAACAAGGAAGTACCAAAGCGTGGGTGCTTTGGTCCTTTCAAGAAGGGCTAACAAAATACTCATGGGAGCAAATATGGAGACAAAGTGTGGGACAGAAACTGAAGGAGGGGCCATCCAGAGACTGCTCCACCTGGGTGTCCATCCCTTGTGCAGTCACCAAAGGTAGACACTGATGTGGATGCCAGGAAGTGCATGCTGACAGGAGCCTGATATAGCTGTCTCCTTAGAGGTCTGCCAGATTGCTTTCTTAGAGGTCTGCCAGAGTCAGAAATACACAGAGGCAGATGCTCACAGCTAACCATTGAGCTAATCATGGGGTTCCCAATGGAGGAGTTAGAGAGAAGACTGAAGGAGCTGAAAAGGTTTGTGGCCCCATGAGGAGAGCAACAATACCAACCAACCAGAGCTCCCAGGGTCTAAACCACCAGCCTGGGAGCACATAGGGAGGGACCCATGGCTCCAGCTGAATATGTAGGGGAGGATGACAGTGTTAGGCATAGGTGGGTGAGGAAGTCCTTGGTCCAGTGAAAGCTGGATGCCCCAGTGTGGGGGAAATCGTGGGTGGGGAGGTGGGAGTGGGAGGGTAGGTGGGGGCATATCCTCATAGAAGCAGGAGGAGGGGGGATGGCATAGGGAGTTCCTGGGTCGAGGGGAAAGGGGATTATATCTGAAATGTGAATAAAATATCCAATAAAGAATATAAAAGCAGGCTGAACAAGCCAGGGGAAGCAAGCCAGAAAGTAGCATCCCTCCATGGCCTCTGCATCAGCTCCTGCTTCCTGATCTGCTTGAGTTATAGTCCTGACTTCCTTTGGTGATGAATAGCAATGTGGTAGTGTAAGCTGAATAAACCCTTTCCTCCCCTATTTGCTTCCTGGTCATGATGTTTGTGCCTATATAGAAACCCTGACTAAGACATAGCTCCATGAAGATGGGATTTATGAAATGTAATTGTGTTGTTGATTGTGAATGTTATATTGTCAGTTTTCTATGATATTTGATATTATTTCACCCTTCACTCATTCTTGAGACATTAAATAAGATTGATTAATACTACTAGCTATAAACTGAATTTAATTTGAGGGACATAGAGCTGAATGTCAAATAATCCCATGTCACAGGGCACTAAGAATAGACACACTGGCGAGGGAAACAAAAGGTACATGCACAAAGGAGAAGAAATGGTTAAAAATAGATGTAATCTGGAAGAAGGACATTTTTGTAGACAAGTGTTAGAATGCTTTATTGGTTTAGGATCTTGTTAGTGTGAAGGTTAAAATGCTTGATTTTTTAAATTTTTTTACGCAAAATTAAATTATAATTTAATTTTAATATAAGGTACATTTTGAAATAATCATAGTCTTTATTGTATTCTATATCTCTGTGAACATAGGGAAACAGTAGTCTCACAGTTAGAAAGTTTTAGAGAATATAACATACACATTTGAGGTCTAGGTGTGGAAATATATCTTTATGAAGTATGCCTTAATATAAAATAGGATTCCCGTGTCACATCTCAGATGGTCAAGGTACGATAAGCAAAAGGATGCTTCCAAATTCTACAACTGTGATCTTTACTAAAATTTGGACATTAGCTCAATCCTGCAATTGGTCCTCATCTTACTCTATTCTAACATGCTTAGTTGAGATTCTGAGGCCCTTTAGAGGAGGAGAAGGAGGATGGGGAGAGGGACTCAGTGAGGGTGGGACCTAGGGAGAAGGGAGCATTTGTGAGGTAAATAAACAAATACATTTAAATTACAAAGAAAAGAAATTAGAAGATTCCAATTTTCAAATGAGCCAATCTCATTACCAGTAATATATTCAAAATTAATGAAGTTAGCATAAATCTTACTCAATTTAATACATTCATTTTTAATCACAAATATGCTTCTACTTTATCTGTATACATTGTCACATTTGCCATTTATTTATACTAATTATTATGTAGGAAATATCATATGGAATTTATTAAATTATTATTATCTGTATTGCTTGTGTCAACTTTTAGAAAAATTTTAATTATATTAATGTTGTCTAATGCTAATTTTTCTGTTTACTTCATTTTTATGAAATATTTGTATAAAATAAATACACAAAATTTTTGATTTTATGTGTTGTTTGGAATGTTTGACATGTGTACTAGTGATCTATTTCTTGCTATTTAAAGAAAAACTTGGACTTTTAATTCAAAATAATTGATTTCTCAAAGTTAGACATTTTTCTTTTAATCAGATTTTGTATGTCTACAAATGTCAATCTTTATATTTTTTTCAAATTAGACAATGGCTTATATATTTACTATCTGAAATGACTACATGATTTAAATTTATTTTCCAAATCAATCTCTGCACACAAAAATGTTTAAAAGAAAACATCTGGAAGAGTATATGACACTAATTTTCAAGTCCCCCTAGATAGCAAATATGTATGTTTATACAGATGTACATGAGTTTATGTATTTATTAAATTATTTGTAAACTCAGAATAAATACAACCTATATAGAATAAATTTCTGTGTAACTTTTTACAATATATATGAATTTGTATCTCATCTTCTCTGTCTTTTTCACTTTTTCAAAAACTACAAAATAGGAGTACATATATGTATGTGTCTGTATATACTTATGTGCAAACATATATATATAGTAGATGATAAAAGTATAGTAAGATAAACTTTTGATAAATGAAATGAAAAATAAGTTCATGACTACCAGAGTTTTTAAGTGAGAAGCTATACAAAGAACACATAACTTTAACATTATTTTTTCAATTTTATTTAATTATTTTCATATCATATGTTTTAGTCATATTTTTTAATTCCAGAAGCTAATACCAGGTCCTCCCAAACATCCCCCACCCCAAATAACAAACAAAAACAAAAATAAAACAAACAAAACCCATATACTCAAACAACAACAACATAACTAAAACATGTCCATTTTATATTTGCCTTCTACTACTGGACATGGCGCCTGCCTGTCCTGGTGAGTAGTTGACATTCCTAGTAATATTCTATTGGAGAAAATTGATTTCTGTTTCTCAGTAAGTATCAGTTGCAAATACCACCCTGGCCAAGGATAGGAGTTTGTATTCACTTCCTCTTCTTGGTGCTGGGATTTGATTTGGTTTGATCCTGTGTCGATCTTGTGTGTGCTGTCCCTAAAGGCCTTCTGAAAAATGTTGATACTGTTTTTCTTTGGTTTCACCGGTGTTTAACATTTAGTATGTGCAAAAATTATCATGATTCCCAGATGATCTATCCTCTTTGGGTCTCCTGAGAGAGCAAACTGAAAAGAGCCAATCAACGACACAAAGTCAAGGTCATGCATTGCTCAAAAGGTCCAACCATGCTGGCTGCAGGTAGAACCTGACTGTCATAGAATTCCTGATGCTCAGTCATGCACACTAGTCTGGTCTTTGTTTACTCTAAGGTGAGTTGGGATGACTTCCAAAGACTCTTACTGTTGAAAATTAAAATGAATGTAGTGATTGGGGTATGATTGTTGATGAGAACAATAATACATGGCTATTCCTTTGGGGAATAAAAAGAAAATATGACCTCCTTAAAAAATGAAATAAACTTTAATTTACCCATAATTCCACAGAGATGACAAAGTTCAGGAAGCTTTAGGTTCCTGTAGGAAGAAAATATTTTTGCCTTAACTAATTATAGATAATTATGCTCAGAATTGCTTCTAGTGGAATGATCTTGGCAGGAAAATGAGAATTTATCCAAAAGTAGAAGACCAGAAAGTAGGATGTGTTGGGAGATCTTGGAGAAGAAGATCTTCTATGAAAGTTCTTCAATGCAGTCCTCCATGAAGCAAGATTCACATAGCATCTGTTTGAATTGGTGCAGTCAAGAAAACGAGGCAATCTTACAGATAGAGGGCTCCTTCAGTGAAGGATCAACTCTTTCTCTGTCTTTCTTCCCTAAGATACAACCAAAAATAAGACTTTTTTTTTCATCTTTGCATCCGAATATACAATTTTTCCTATATCATGAACTCATTAGAGCTTATGCTACCATAGTGACAGAGACTGATAAACTTTCAACTGGAAACTCATAGTTTGCCAATATTTGCTTTTGTGAGCTAAGGTAGTTTTGAGTCACCCTAAGCCTATATTCCCTTTCTTATACAGAGATACAGTGAAAGTGATATATCTATACAATGTACAACTGAATAAAGCAATCAGCCTGCACTGGAATACTAGCATACAAAACATAATTTATCTATTTGGTTAATTAATGTATCCTGAAAAACTCAAATGCTTTAAGGAACGTTGAAGACAAGAAAAGTGTGAAAGGGTAAAACTTTTCTTTTAACATATTGTTAATTATTATAATACATAATCATGACTGTAATCAATAATCATAATCAATAATCATGACTGTATTCCAGAAACTGGTTGAAGGAGTACTTCTCATCTAGCTGATCTAGCATGTCTATGGTACAGAGCAGAACTTTTTCAATGTTTCCCATTCATTCATGACTCCCTTTCTCATGGGAAGTTTTTACATAACTCAAGTACATAGGGTTGTAAACTAGAAATACAAACCAAACACTGAAAAATAAATCAGAAAGAAATTTATTTTAAAACTTTGGTGTGTGTATCATTTTTATTAGGGAGAAAAGAAAAAATTGTATTAATGAGATATATGTGGTTTTTTTTTATTTTTAAAGCCTGGCCGAATATTTCATACTGTAGGACACAGAGAATCATCAGTAATTTTCAGAGTTCTTGGATATATAGTCCTATAATTGCCAAGACTGAGAAAGCTACTGAATATAACAATGAGTCACAAAACAGAAGTGTGTTGCTTATGATGTTTTTTAGAAATTCAGCCTAAATCATTTATTAATTTTCCTAACAAAACTCAAGTCAATAATCCAAATAACAATATTTAAATTCAAACATTATAATATAATGTAATACAAAGAGATACTAATTTGATTTTTACATGCAGAAAAACATGAAAAATTCTTGTTTTTGTAACAAAACCCACAATTTTTCTATATAAGCCAAAGGACCTTGCATAAACAATGAAGTGCAATTCATAACAAACAATATTCTTGAATCTAAGTCATGGTGACTTGGACAGTGTTATTATTCCATAGAGTAATGGTTTACACAGTGCAAAGTGTATATATTATGTGTCCAGAACCAAGGCTGTGGCCAAGTGTTCCAATGCCACCCAGGCATGCACTGCATAAATACTTAAGATCTGTTTGGATTAATCATCAACTTACAATTGGAAGTTATATGCTATATGCTCAAAAAATTTTTAAGATATATATATACATATACATATACATATACATATACATATACATATACATATACATATACATATA
>NW_021604697.1:925624-993144 GCF_004785775.1 Grammomys surdaster
ATATACATATACATATACATATACATATACATATACATATACATATATTTGGTCTGATTTCCTGTGATCTCCACATTTAGATACAGTCCAGACCCACATACCCTTTGAGTATTATAATTGTTCAAGGAAAGCTTTGTGATTTTCTCAAGTTGATCTAGATAACCAATTTAAGACACAAAGTTTAATCTAGACTCTCAGTTCCCACATTCTTATACCAAGCATTCAATAAAAATAACTCATTATTATATTTTTGGAAAGGGACAGTTAATAATTTGCTTTCTCTTCTTTCATATATACTATAGTACTATAAATATATTTCAGAGTGTAGAAGATCCTTACAGCTCATTGAAACTTTAAAAAGGAAGGTCTACATATGCATTTCCTTTGACTGAACTATTTATCCCTTCTACCTTGTCATCAAGACCTGAGATTCTCTCTTTTGTGATTTTGCATCTTCTGAAGCCTACCTCCACGGGTTTGGTTTGATCCTGAGTTTTTCATTTCTAGCTTTATTTCAGTTTCATTTAGTGATTCTATTTTGTTCTACTTTCATGTCTTGAATTTTTCATTATTTCAGTCAAGTTTGTGTTTTCATTATCTTTATTAAAACATCTATTCATATCCTTGACACTATTTTTGTATTGTTATTTTGAAGTCCTTGTCATTACGCTTCAGTGAAATTGTTTTTTTCTGTTACAATAGGGTTTCTGACTTCTGGAGGGAATCATATTATCTTGATTGTTTCTGATCTTTCTTTTTTCTGCACTAGGATCTAGACATCCGGAGTTATAATGTTTGAAATATTTTTTGGTGTAGCTATCTGGATTTGTCTTTGTTGAGTAGGAGTTTTGTTCTTCAACTATTGTAGCCCATTTTGGGTCTGAGTCAAGTGTGGGAGTGGTGGTGTCCCTAAGTCCCATCAAAGTGTGGTGTCTGTGGGGTCCCTGGGATCTAGCACTTCTGGTACTCAGCTAATGTGGCAGGTGTGGAACCACTAGTAGTGAGCTGATCTGTGAACTTGCAGAGAGTCACAAAGAAATGGAGATGAGCTAGCGGAAAAAGCTGAGAGGGGGAGTGAGAAAGAACTAAGGGGATCTGAACAAAGAGGTAGTGTCTCAAGGTGATTGAGATGGGTACAGGGCATCAAGTAGACAGACTGGAGCAGGATTAAAGACAAGTATGGAGCGAGCTGAATAGAGAACAGGAAGGAGAATAAAAGTCACCTACTTAGTATGTCCACTGTGAGTCCCTGGCAGAGAATGGTTGTCCAGATCTGCAGGTGTCATACAGGAATGAGATGAGCTAGAAGGAAAGACTTATGTATGTACTGATGAAGTGAAAGGAACAACTGTCTGTGATTTACTGGATGCTATTTTTTCTACAAAAATTCTTGAAATACAGTGATAGTTTCTGTGGTAGTTTGCCAGTTTTTATTTATAAGTCACCAATGAAAGCTCTGCAGCTCATTCTTCTCCATGAATCCTGGCATCTTCTTTTTGGTATTGAGTGTCATCTGGTTGTTTTAAAAGATGCAGAGACATCTAAAACAGCGTTTCATAAAGAACAACTCTCCAGTGGAAATTTTAGTAGCTACTTGCTTGGTCATTTCGTTGTATCAGGGTCCTGGAAAGGATCTAAAAGTGAGATGGCTTCCGTTTTATTCTAGGTTACAATGCTTTAGCTAGATAACCAGTAATATATATTCACTCTTGACGGCTTTGGTTAACTTGCATTCCTTTCAAAAGTTGAAACTTAATTCCCTCTTATAAGAGAAGCTTCAATATCTTGCACTATTATTTGCTAGGTAAACCCATAAGGAGTCTGGAGTTTGAGCAGGATGAAAAAGTCCCATGTACATTGAAATATATCAGTCAAGAGAAGATTAGGCTGAGAGGATTCTCTAGACTAAGACAGAATGGAATTCTAATGATGCCAACAGTGATAGTTTTTGATGCTGTATTCACTGTATATAATGTTAGCATCATTTTAAATCTTTCTGTTGGATAGTCCTGCCAACACTGTGAACATGGTTCAATAATAATTGCAAACAGAAAATTATGGGGCATGAAGTGACTGAGCAACTTGCCAGTGTCTTATGTTTGTGATGTTAAAAACAGAATAGGACATGAAGCTGGAGAGAATGTTTACAGGAAGTTTAATCACTTTTAGTTTCAGACATCTCACAGAATTCAACTTCTTAGTGATACTTTTCTCATAACCCTCTGCTTAACTCTGATTTAAAATCTTTCCCAGGTCACTGACACTGTTAAAGAATGTAAAATGTTCTCATCCTACCAGCCAATATGTGTGGAGCCAACAGCTCCAGCCTGACCCCAGAATTCTTTATCCTGAATGGTATTCCTGGGCTGGAAGATGCACATGTCTGGCTCTCACTGCCATTCTGCTTCATGTACACGATTGCTGTGGTGGGGAACTGTGGGCTTATCTATCTCATTGCCCATGAGGAAACTCTGCACCGCCCCATGTACTACTTTCTAACCCTGCTCTCCTTCACTGACATAACCTTATGTACCACTACTGTACCCAATATGCTGTGTATATTCTGGTTCAACCTCAAGAAGATTGGATTTAAAGCCTGCCTAGCCCAGATGTTCTTTGTGCATACCTTCACAGCAACAGAGTCTGGTATGCTAATGCTCATGGCCCTGGATCGCTATGTGGCCATTTGCTACCCTTTGCGCTATGGGACCATCCTGACCAACCCTGTGATTGCTAAAGCTAGTCTTGCTACTTTCTTGAGGAGTGTGGCATTCATCCTCCCTTTCACTTTCCTCACCAAACGCCTGCCCTATTGCAGAGGAAACCTCATCCCCCATGCCTACTGTGACCACATGTCTGTAGCCAAAATATCCTGTGGCAATGTCAAAATCAATGCAGTCTATGGTTTGTTAGTTGCTCTTGTGGTTTGTGCATTTGACATATTCTGTATCACTGTGTCATACACAATGATATTGAGAGCAGTGATGAACCTGTCCTCTGCTGATGCTCGTTACAAGGCCTTCAGCACCTGCACATCTCACATCTGTGCTATTGTGATCACTTATGTGCCTGCTTTTTTTAATTTCTTCACTCATCGTTTTGGAGGACACACAATTCCCCACCACATCCACATCATAGTGGCCAACCTCTACTTGTTACTGCCTGCTACCATGAACCCAATTGTTTATGGAGTCAAGACCAAGCAGATTCGGGAGAGTGTAATCAAATTTTTTAGTGGAGACAAGAGTAGCATTGCTGATATAAAGGGTTAAAAACCAAGTGATTTTCTTAAACTATAAAAAATAGAGAATAATTTCATATAATATAAAGGGGAATGGTGTCAATTCATCTAGTTGTGTCCATTTCAATAAACAGAAAAACACAGAAAACAGTGTAGAAGAAATTCAAAATAAATGTGAAACAGATGATTTTAAATCAGTCTTATTTGTAAATTTTCTGTAATATTTGCAATTTTAGGATATGACACTTTTCTTGAGAAAAAATATCACAGAAACCACTGTTTAACAGATAAAGTATTTATGTATTGCAGAGCTTATTTTTCATAGTATTTGTAGTCTCATGGTTGCATTGTGTTTGAAGAGAAGGATGTCATAGTATGATACAGTCACACATCCTGTGCACTATTGGCAAGCCATTATTGCTATGATAACAATTGAGCCAAATATCATAAATGTTTTCCAACTTATATTTTTGATACACTGGAAATATCCCACTTGAGTTGCTCATTTATTAAATATAGCCTATATTTCACATGCAAAAATATCTAAGAGTCCTTTTTCCTGTGTTATCACCCTAGAACTTGTATTTAAAAATAGGTCTAAAACACATTTTGTTATGTTACAGGCTAAGCAGGCAAAAAGTTATTAGTAAATTTGTAAGTTTTTTTCATTTATTCATTAATTCTTTTTGAGAAACAATCTCTGTAGCATTGGATCTCAAAGTAAATGTTGGCCATGGAAACACAAGGAAAAGCATGTATTAAACAAAACAAAGATGTGACTTTTTAATACATATAATATGGAAGAACCAAGCATTAGTAAGAACAAGAGAAATGTTCGGAAAATGTTGAATCCCGTAGGTCCTAAAGTTTAAAATCCTCCTCTGCCCTTTTATTTCTAGAGTCTGTACTTCAGTTACTTACTTTCTCACAGATCACTGTCCATGTTCTTCTGCTGTGCAAATAATTCTTATTACAAAGACAAATTGGCCAACTGCATTCTGATGTCGTCCACAGCACATAGCATGGCTTCCCGTAAACAATAGCAAATCCAGGAAACTATGCTATTGTTATGAGCAGCTAATTTCAATGCTGATTCCTTCTGCATGAAATAGTCTGAGGAGATATCATTTCATGTATGAATTAATACACTCCATTTCAAAGAATAGATGATTAGTTTTTCATGGAGAATCTTTCATTCACTGACCACAAATATGTTATCAATATTAGTTACAAATAGCTACAAAGTTTTTCTATGTTTGGTCTGTGTGACTGATTCAATGTTCAACATACACAGAAAATAAAGAGTTTCACAAAGTATAACTAATTCCTAACTTAGTGAAGGATAGAAAAGGCAAAAGAATGACCACCTTAACACCAAAACCTGTTACTTGTTACACAGAGATTATTGCAATGGTAGAGACTATCATCTACTAATTTCAGAGGTGAATAAAGACTTTTGTATGAAAGAAATGTGTGAGGCAAATGAAGAATGTATGCAGATGGTCAAGAAGCAGCAGAAAGGAATTAACTGGAAAAAATCTCTATACAAACTAAGATAATGGCTAAGTAATAAGCGTCAGGATTTCACAACCAGTTGTAAAAAGAAGAAACAACATAAGTTATGGACAGCTTTGCAGTCAGATGCTGAATAAGAAAGGTCCTTGAGTGTTGTCTTAGGGATTTATTGCTGTGATGATAGACAGTGACCACAGCAAGTCTTATAAAGGAAAACATTTAATTGGGGCTGGTTTACAGTTCAGAGGATTAGTCCATTGTCATCCCAGCAGGAAGCGTGGTGGCATGAAGGCAAACATGGTCCTAGACAGTATCTGAGAATTCTACATCCAGGTTGGCAGGTAGCAATAAGAGAATAACACTGGCCTTATTTTGAGATTCTAAAAGCACAAAGGGGGGGGGGCACCCTCTGGGACAAACTTCCTCCACAAGATTACAACTTCTCTAAGAAGGCCACACCTCTAATAATGCCACTCCCTATGAGTCAATGGGGTTATTTTTATTCAAGACACCACAGGTGTGGGTCATGACCAGATTTCACCAGATTTGGGGTGTTTATCCTCTTTGATAACTGGTATCTCACAGTAGCTAACCCTCATACAGCTGCTGCTGGTTGATAATTCTTAAGCCCTGGCTCTCTCCCACTTCCTCTCTTTTCTCATCTCTACTCACTTGTTCAGCGTCCTAACTCAGGTTTTTTTAAAGTCAAGGTACTCATGTGTAAAAATGGGGATTTCTTATGTCTTCTTCTGTACTTGTTTTCTTTTGACCAAAAAAAGTTTAACAACTACATCAATCACAACAGCCACTAACCATAAATACTTTATGCTCATTTGTTTGGAAGTAACTGTGAATATGGTATATTAAATAATACACATTTAACTAGGCAACCTGGAGCCCTAAAATATTAGTAAGTTAATTAATATTACTGCTGTCAATGAGCAGAACTGAGATTTACTTTGTACTTTTAATGACTGTTTTTACTTCCTTAGTAGTTATAGGAATGTTTATACTATAGGAATGATCTTGATTTAACCTTGGAAGGTGGTACCTGTTTAGAAAATCATCCACTTTGTCTAGATTTTCCAAGCACCAGGACAAAGAAAGAACAGAGATGGAGGGAATGGCCAACTAATTATTAGTTCAAATTGAGACCCATCCAATGGGCAAGAACAAGTCCCTGACACTATTAATTATATTCTGTTATGCTTGGAGACAGGAGCCAAGAATAACTCTTGAGAGGCTCCACTCAGAAGCCAATGAAACAGATGCAGACACTCACAGCCAAATATTAGATGGAGCTTGGGGAGTCCTGTGGAAGAGTCAGGAGGTTTGAGGGACCCATAGAGGACAGGGACTCCACAGGAAGACCAATAGAGTCAACTAACCTGACCATTAGGGGCTACCAGAAACTGAAACACCAACCAATAAGTGAACATGGGCAGGACCTAGGCCCATCACACATATGTAGCAGATGTGCAGCTTGTTCTTCAGTCCCTAACAACTGGAGTGGGAATCTGTTGCCTGTCTGTGGATCCCATTCCTCTAACTGGGCTGACTTGCCACGCCTCTGTGGAAGATGATGCATCTAGTCCTACAGGGACTTGATGTGCTGGGGAAGGGGAAATGTACTGGGGCAGTCTCTTCTTTCTCAGAGGAGACAGGAAAAGGGGAATGGAGGGAGGAGAGATCTGTGTTAGGGGATACTGGAAGGGAAAGGGGAGCTGATATTGTGTGAATAAAGTGAATGAATAAATAAAGTTTTAAAACTTCTGATTGTTAGTTTTAGCACTTGTATTACTATTCAAACCACCCTGTGCCAATCTTCAAGCCTTCTGTATCTTCTATACTCCTGTGTTCCTGTCATAGCGACAAGGAATCTGAAAACCCCAGAAATTGTTACTTCCTGAGTTTACACTATGGAAATCTAACAGTGTTGTAAAGAACACTATTTCTCCAAATGTGCACTGCTCTTGTCTTTTGAGTCAAATGTGACTCTGTTTGTGGCTAGAAGGCCATGAGCATCTTGTTAAATACCATACTGAACACAAACTTATTATTAATACATCAAGAAAATATGTATCAGGGGCTGGAGAAGTGGCTCAGAGGTTAAACGCACTGGCCCCTCTTCTAGCGGACCATGGCTTAATTCTCAGTATGCACATGATAGTTCACAGCCATCTGCAACTTCATTTCTATAGGATCAGTTGTCCTCTTCTGACCTCTTTGAGAACTGCATGCAGGTGGTGCAGGTAAAGCAATAAAAACAAATGAATCATTTTTTCTTCTTTTTCTTTTTTTAAAAAGATAACCCTGCTTCTTTTATTAGAGATACTATAAGGCATTATGAAAATATTAAAGAAAATATTAAATATTATTAAATTAAATTAATTTAAATTAAAATATTATGAAAATATTAAAGTTTTAATACAAAGGTATTAAAACTATCATTAAACTGATCAACAGGGGTTTTTCTGTTCTCTTCATTGTTACATGCTTTTTTTTACTTTATTACTTTTATTTTTGTACAATCCAGTTGTTGCTGCCTTCCTGGTCCACTCTCCCACAGTTTCTCATCTTATTTCTCTTCTCCCTGTCTCCAAGAGGATGCCCCCCACCCCAGCCAGGCCTCCTCACTCCCTGTGTCCTCAAGTCTGTAGAGGGTTAGGCACATCTCTCACTGAGGCCACCAGCAATTCTCTGTTGTATATGTGTCGGAAGCCTCGGATCAGCTCCTGGATATGCTGCCTGGTTGTTAGTGTCTGAAAGACCTCAGTATCCTGATCAGTTGAGACTGCTGATCTTCCTATGGGGTCACCCTACTCCTCAGCTTCTTCTAGCCTTTCCCTACTTCAGCCACAGGGGTCCCCAACTTCAGTCTAACAGTTGGCTGTTAACTATCTGTGTCTGTTTTGGTCAGCTGCTTGTTGGGTCTCTCAGAGGACAACCATGCTAGACTCCTGTCTGTAAGCACACCATAACATCAGTAATAGTGTCAGGCCTTAGAGCCTTCCCTTGGTATGGATCCCAAGTTTGGCCAGTAACTGGACCACCTTTGTTTCAGTCTCTTCTCCATTTTTGTCCCTGCAGGTTTTTTAGATAGGAACAATTCTGGGTCAGAGTTTTTGACTATTGGATGGCAAACCCATCCCTCCATTTGATGTCTTTCTACTGGAGGTATACTCTACCTGTTCCCTCTCCCCACTGATGGGCATTTCATCTAAGGTCCCTTCTTTATGTTCTGAGAGTCTCTCACATCCCATGTCTCTGGTACTTTCTAGAGAGTCCCCGCAACCTCTCTCTCACCCTCCAAGGTTGCATATTTCCATTCATTCTGCTGGCTCTCCATGCTTCTCTTTTGTGTGCCCTCCCATACTTGATCATGTTCCCCTTTTCCCCTTCTCCTCCCCCCTCTCACCCAGATTCCTACCTCCATCTGCCTCCTGTGATTGTTTTCTTCTCCCTCCCAAATGAGACTGAAGCATCCTCACTTGGGCCTTTCTGCTTGTTAACCCTCTTGAGTTCTGTGGATTGTATCCTAGGTACTCTGTACTTTTTTGGCTCATACCCACATGTTAGTGAGTTCATACCAACATGTCCTTTTGTGTCTGACTTACCTCACTCAGGATGAAATTTTCTAGTTCCATCCATTTGCCTGCAAAACTCAGGATGTCCTCGTTCTTAACAGCTGAATAGGATTCCATTGTGTAAATATACCACATTTTCTGTATCCATTTCTCTGTTGAGGGACATCTGGGTTCTTTCCAGCTTTTCTATTATAAATAAGGCTGCTATGAACATAGTGGAGTATGTGTTCTTGTTATATGTTGACAAATCTTTGGGTATATGCCAAGAAGAGGTATAACTGGCTCTTCAGGTAAATGTATTTACAATTTTCTGAGAAACCTCCAGATTGATTTCCAGAGTGGTTGTACCAGTTTGTAATCCCACCTACAATGGAGGTGTGTTCCTCTTTCTCCACATCCCCACCAACATGTGCTGTCACCTGAGTGACATTCTGATTCATGTAAATTGGGATCTCAAGGTCATTTTGATTTGCATTTCCCTGATGACTAAAGACTTTGACATTTCTTTAAGTGCTTCTCAGCCAACTGAGATTACTCTGTTATGAATTCTCTGTTTAGCTCTATACCTCATTTTTTGATTGGGTTGTTTTGGTTTTTGGAGGTTGAGTTCTTTACATATTTTGGATTAGATGTGGGGTTAATAAAGATTTTTTTTCCTAATCTGTAGGTTGCCAATTTGTCCTATTGACTATGTCCTTTGCTTTACAGAAGCTTTTCAGTTTCATAAGGTCCCATTTATCAATTCTAAAACAAATGAATCTTTTAAAAAGAGAAAATACATGTCAATTTATTTATGTGTTTTGAAAAAGTTCTTGAAATTTTGAAAAAGTTATTTGAGAAAGTTCAATTACTTCGGGATATGGATGCCATTTTTTATAACAATGCCTTTTTTTCAAACCTAGTCAACACATTAAAAATGTTATCATAAATTGTCTTAGGGTTTCACTGCTGTGATCAGACACCATGACCAAGGCAACTCTTATAAATACATTTAAATGGCACTGGCTTACAGGTTCAGAGATTCAGTCAATTATCATCAAGGTGAGAGCATCGCAGTACCTAGGTATGCATGGTACAGAAGGAGCTGGGAGTTCTACATCTTCATCTGAAGGGTACTAGGAAAAGACTGACTCCTAGGAGGAGAGTCTTAAAGCACACACCCACAGGAATAGACTTCCTCTAACAAGGCTACACCTACTGCAACAAGGCCCCACCGCCTCATCGTGCCACTCCCTGGGCCAGGCATATTCAAACCATTGTTGTCTATGGATAAATATTCATATCTAAAATAACCTAATATACTGATCACATAATGTACAGATTTGGCCCATTTCCTATAACTGACTATGTTCCATCAAACAAATGTTTAAGAGCTAAAAAGCTTCACTTGATTCACAGCAAAGCAATAAACAAGACTGAATATTTTGTCCATGCCATAAAGGCAGGATTAAAAGGACTTAGTGTGTTTTAAAAATATAAGACACTAAGTTGATGAATAGGTATTTGGGGGAAGAAAAATTATGTCATTGTATACAAATGCTCAAAAAAATGAATAACAGAGGGGGTAACAACTAGACACAGTGTAGAACTTAACAGATTGTTAAGAGGCAAGCTTCAAAATATACATCTACAACACAACTCCTATTTTTTTAATGGAGAAAGGGGCAGAAATTGTAAAATCCAGAATACCAGAAAATCTGTTTTGAAAGAGACTTGTCTTGGAATGGCTGTATAAACAAGACCATAACAATGACAATATTAATTGACATTTTAACACGGAAGGGGAAATTTTTCAGAGTGAAACCCATAACCAAGAACTACAGTCAAATAAATATTGATTGCCGGGAGTAGGAGAATTAGCCTCTTCCAAGAATGAGATACATTATTGCCTGGTTAGTACAAACTGATCAATTTTGAACGAAATATACACCATCAACAAAAAAAGTACTCAGCAAGATCTATTATCTATCTATCTATCTATCTATCTATCTATCTATCTATCTATCCATCCTTCTACTCATGCCTCATGCATATAGGCGTGTGTGTGTGTGTGTAATAATCAAAGAAAAGAGGGTGTCAAACTGAGAGTTCGGGAACTTAGGAAGGATTTGAGGGAAGGTAGGAGGGATTGGATGGATCCAGCTTGACTCAGCTGAGTCCTTTGTTTTAAGTTTACAATGTCTATATCAATAGGGACTCACTCACCATCCCTGATCAGCAACAACAGTATACATTAATAATATATTATGTTTTGAGGAGTAACTGGAGTATCCAGAACATCCATTTGTAAGAAACTTTCTCATGTCTGGGATTTTATTTATTTATTTATTTATTTATTTATTTATTTATTTATTTTAACAGCTGAAAAGAAAATAAACTTCAAACCAAAACTAGTTAGACAAAATAGATACATTTACATTATACTGACTAAAGGAACAATTCATCAAGAAGATACTGCAATTTTTAAAATAGTCATGGGTGTACCAATGTCATAAAACTACTACTAAAGACAAAGATCTACTTTAGCACAAAAGTAAGGGATGTCTTCATTTCTGAGCTCTCACCAATATATAGATTATAACAAAAATATACCTACTATCTCTGAATTACATGCCATTGTATACATATACTAGTTATTCATAATGAATCCAGTAGACTTAGGTTACATAAACATTCCTTCAAATCCCTTTGTTGCCCAAAGTTTTTAATAAAATCCAAGAATGATCGCATCAGATCACAGAGATGACATGCTGTATTAATGAAATTTCTCAGGTAGCTGTGCCATTTTACACTTTCTTAGTTGGTTTGTTAGGATTATAATTTCAGACATTGGTAATGATATACTTTCAGTAAAAATACACATGTACACATATGCAGTGAGTTTTGTGATGTCATGAGATTGGATTATTAACAAGGTAAATAAAATGAAAGATAGTTATTTTTGTCTGTCAAAATTTTTTCAGAATCTACACCTGAGAGAGAATGTGTAACTTAGGTTTAATTTTCTCTTAGTTTCTCCTGTGCTTGAGGATTAAATAAATACAATTATCTCAGATGTCCCAAAGGAAGTCAACTCTTCAAGCACAGTCTTCTGGGACACTGAACTACAAAGACCCAATCAAGTGCACACTCTCCAGCCTGGAGAACATTGAAAATGATGCAGGAATGCTGGGTGGGTATACAACCCCTCATGCTCAGGCTCTTGGGCATGGACACTCCTCTGGTCTCTCCTAGCACTGAGGTGAGTCTGAGTGACTTCTAATGCCACTTGTTTCCAGAAAATGAGAAAAAGGTTAAGATGAAGAAACTTAAGAGCTGTAGATCACAGAAGATCCCCTGACCCCCATAATACATTTCCTGTGAGAAAAGGGTAGAAAGGCTTCTACAGTTGTAAAGCAATAATAAACTGACCTCATAATTATGAGGAGACAATGAAACTCAGTCATTGGTCCTCACAGGGGTGGGGAAGTGTGTTTTCTTTACCTTTACTAATAGATATGCTCAGATTTGTATCCAGCAGAACTGTCCTATGTGAGGGGAGGTAAAAAGTAATACAAAACAAGTCTGGAATAGCAAGGATGTTGGCAGGACTTGCTGAAGGAGGCTCCTCTGGAAAACTCCTCCTATGCAAAATGCCACACAACCACAGGCCACACAGCATCTTCACAACGAGTTCCAGAAGAGACTGCAGCTACCTCACATTGCTGTGTGGAGAGCTCCCTCATTGAGAAAATAACTCTCCCTCATTTCTCACACCTGT
The DNA here is from genome assembly GCF_004785775.1 of Grammomys surdaster. Classification (NCBI taxonomy): domain Eukaryota; kingdom Metazoa; phylum Chordata; class Mammalia; order Rodentia; family Muridae; genus Grammomys; species Grammomys surdaster. Next base: position 937,728 of record NW_021604697.1, read on the forward strand.
CCTGTCTCTGTACTAAGGGACAATTAAGGGTAAGGTTTCTCTGTCTTGCATTTGAAAATCATGTTCTTATACATCATGATTTGTTAAAACTGTTACACTCAGCTTATGAAACTTCCTATCAGCATTATAATCTGTCACTCATGGTCACAGACACAAACATTGAATGTTTGGTAGAAAATTCGAACTTTCGTGTGATTTTTTGCTTTGCCATCTTAAATGTTGTCATTCTGTACCTGTGTTTTTTTGATCTACACCATGAAGGCATAATACGTGTCAGTGTTATTAAGGTTTGAATAGAGGAACCAGCCTTCTCTCAAATATTAGTAAACTAATATATGGTATTTTGCCTAATTGTTTAAGTTATAAACTTCCCCAAATTAAAGTCCTGACAAGAATGTCAAAAGTAATCAAATGATCAAGACAATAATAGTATATGCTTTTCACATATATTATTAATATGAGTTAACATACATCAAGTACTTAATTACAGGCACTGAGTATATTCTCATTTTGCTGTGTTAACAAATCTATAGTTTGTAATGCTAGAGATTTCTTCCCTTTAAGATTTCTAAAATTGTACAAACAATCATTGCTCATTCAAATTCAAGTCTATCCTCCTATTTTGTATTGCAAAGAAACTTTAATTCATAGCTAGGATTCCTGTATGTCTATTGTAAGTACTGTATAAAAAGAAGCTCTTATACTTTAGAGAATAGACTTTTAGTAACTTAGGTTTTTCTTGTTTTTAATATATTTTAGTGTCATGAATAGTGAAAAACAAAACAAAACAACATGTCATTGTTTAGCCCAGAAACATGGCATGGAAAATTTGAGATGAAATTCCCACTACTGAGGAAGGCAAAGAGCAAGCTACATTTGATTTATCCCACTGTGATGTAATGGGACTTATGGATAGATTTTGTTACTATAAATTGAGAGACAATAGAGATTTCTGCACTTGTTGATTAGAGTTAAAGTGCAAGCAAAATGCACACCCAACAATTCAGATCTCTCCAAATATCCTGGCCTTTTGATGATACAGCTTTGGTACCTTCTGGCTATATTAGGTTAGAGACATTTAGGGCACATTGCAAACGCATGGACAAATTCTCTTACAGAAATTCCAAGGAACACTACCTTAGTCATCCTTTAGTAACAGCAGGCTTTCAGGAAATATTATAAGATGTCCACAGATTTTGTTCCAGATTTAATGTTTTGTGTGTGTGTGTGTGTGTGTGTGTGTGTGTGTGTAAAACACAGGGACAAATTTTAATCTCTTGGAGGCCATAGAAACAGGATGTCCAATAATAATAAGGGTTACTGCTCATATTCATGGAATATTCATTAGTGATATTTTCAGTATGTTATATAAAAACTTCCTTTCTCATGATCTTGTCAACATGAGCATGATGCACTTATTGTATCATTGTAGAATGAAAGGTGGATGAAAAAATGTTGAATCAACTGGTCAGTATCATATACTATGTCAGGTAAAGAATGGAAATAGAATATACAGTTATATAGAATCCTGCAAATGCTAAAAAATTCTCATTTAAAGGGGATCATTTATTTTCTATGCTCTCCACACACATTTTATATTCTTTCCCAGGATACTGGCATTATTGCTGGATATAAAATGCTCTCATCCTGCCAGCCATTATGTCTGGAGCCAACAGCTCCAGCCTGTCCCCAGAATTCTTTATCCTGAATGGTGTTCCTGGGCTGGAAGATGGACATATGTGGATCTCTCTGCCATTCTGTTTCATGTACATGATTGCTGTTGTGGGGAACTGTGGGCTTATCTATCTCACTACGCATGAGGAAGCTCTGCACAGGCCCATGTACTATTTCTAGGCCTTACTATTTTTCACTGATGTCACCTTGTATACAACCACAGTGCCCAATATGCTGTGTATATTCTGGTTCAATTTCAAGAAGATTGGATTTAGTTCATGCCTTGTCCAGATGTTCTTTGTCCACATGTTGACTGGAATGGAGTCTGGTGTGCTCATGCTCATGGCCCTGGACCGCTATGTAGCCATCTGCTATCCTCTAAGATATACCACCATCCTCACCAACCCTGTGATTGCTAAAGCTTGTCTTTCTACATTCTTGAGGAGTGTAATGCTCATCTTTCCATTTACTCTCCTCACCAAGCGCCTGCCCTGTTGCAGAGGCACCCTTATTCCCCACACTTACTGTGATCACATGTCTGTGGCCAAGGTATTCTGTGGCAATGTCAAGGTCAATGCAATCTATGGCCTCATGGTGGCTCTATTGATTGGTGTGTTTGACATTTGCTGTATTTCTGTGTCTTACACTATGATACTGCGAACAGTGGTGAGCCTGTCCTGTGCTGATGCTCTTCACAAGGCCTTCAGCACCTGCACATCTCACATCTGTGCTATAGTGATCACTTATGTGCCTGCCTTTTTTCTTTCTTCACTCATCGTTTTGGAGGACACACAATTCCCCACCACATCCACATCATAGTGGCCAACCTCTATCTGCTACTGCCCCCTACCATGAACCCAATTGTTTATGAAGTCAAGACCAAGCAGATTTGGGAAAGTGTAATCAAGTTTTTACTTGGAGATAAAATTGGCATTACCTAAAACAAATGCATGCTTTGACCAATTACATGGCTTATGATGTGGAAAATAGTGGAGAAATTTTTCATAAAAGATGAATGAAGTAGTATTAAGTCATCTAATTTGTAGCTCTGAATTCTTTGCAATTTAAGGAATGTTCTGTCAAAGTATAAGGTGTAGAATTTAACATGCAATGTACTCATTCTGTATAAATCCTTTTGTGTGTACAGAATTCTCTATAAGTAGAAAAGTAATGCAATGATGCATGGAGGCTAAATGTCAATCTTTTGTGTGTGTTTAAAGACAAACTTGCAGTAATTTGGGACAATTTTGTTCTCTATGTTAAGGACAAACTCTTAGATCAAGTATGTTGCTGAGATAGGAAATATAGGTTCAGTGCTGCAATATATATATACATATATGAATGACAAGCTCTATTTTGTTATGGGCTATTCCCATTCTAATTATTTGCTTGGTTTATAAGTACTCTCTCTTTTTAAATGTTCAAGAATTCTGTTCTTCCCTGAATATTCAACTTTTAAGTGCCATGAAAACTGATTTTATGAAATGTACTTGTTTTGTTAAGGAGGTTATATCATCAGGTTTCTCTGGTATTTGATATTATTTCACTCATTCACTTACTCTTGAGACACAAAATATAGATGACTAACTGTATTAATTATAAACCTGATTTGATTTGAGGGAGGCAGAGCTGAATGTCCAATAATCCCATGTTTCTGGGTACTGAGAATAGACACACTGGTGAAGGAAACATAAGGTATAACATATACACAAAACAGGATAAGAGAAGTTTAAAAAAAGATTGCATCTGGAAGGAGGACATTTTTGTACACAAGTATGGCTTTGGATTCAGTTAATCTGGAGGTTAACATCTTTGATTTCTTTTCTAAGATCTAAACATTGTATTAATGAATTTTTGTGTATCTACAAATGTCAATTCCTATTCTTTTTTCAAATATGACAATGACTTATATATTTACTACCTGAAATAACATCACTTAAATTTGTTTTCAAATCCATTCAGTATCAATCTCTTCACAATAAAAAGCTTCAGAGAAAATCTAACCAATAGAACATGTGGAAGCATATATGGCACTAATTGTCAAATCCCCATGACAGCAAATATGTGTAATTTTGCAGACATGTGTGAATTTATATATTCATTAAATAATTGATAAACCCAGAATAAACATAAGCTAGATAGAACACATTTTTATGTTACATTTTACAAGATATATGATTGTGTGGCTCATCTTCCCTGTCAAAACTTTTATGAAATAGGAGTACATATGTGTCTGTGTACACTCAAGTGAATGCATATGCATGTGTACATAGTAGGCGATAAGAATGTAGGAAGGTTAACCTTTGATAAGACAAATGAAATGGAAAAGAACTTTTGTGATTTTCAGAGTTATTAGAAACTACACATTGATCAACACATAACTTTAATATTATTTTTCCTATTTTTATTTATTTATTTTTCATACAATATATTATAGCCATGCTTTTTCTACCCAGAAACTCATCTCAGGTCCCCCAAAACACTCCCTTCCCAAATAACAAAGATAAAAACAAAACCCAAATAAGACAAAAAATACCCAAACAACCAACACTACCACCAACACAACAAAATAATCAAAACCATGTCTGTTTTATGTTTGCCATCTAATACTGGGTATGGGGCCTGTCTGCCTGTTGACATTCCTAGTAACATTCTAGTAGAGAAAATTGATTTTTCCTTTCACAGTAAGTATCAATTGCAAATAGCACCCTGGCCAAGCATAGGAGTTTGTGTCCACTTCCTCTTGTTGGTGCTGGGATTTGATTTGGTTTGAACCTGTGTAGATCTTGTGTGTGCTGTCCCTAAAGGCCTTTAGAAAAGTGACGATACTGTTTTTCTTTGGTTTCACCGGTGTTTAAGATCTAGTAAGTGCAAAAATTATCATGATTCCCAGAGGATTTATTCTTCTCTTTGGGTCTTCTGAGAGAGCAAACTGAAAAGAGCCAACCAAAGACACAAAGACAAAGTTATGCATTCCTTAAAAGGTCCAACCATGCTGGCTGTAGGTAGAATCTGATTGTCAAAGAATTTCTGATGCTCAGTCATGTACACTGCAGTACAGTGTCCCACCTAAAACATGTGCAGCAACTGCTATAGAGCAGAGATGGAAGGAATGGGCAACCAATGACTGTCCCAAGTTGAGACTAATCCCATGGCCAAGACCCAATCCCTGTCACTATTAATTATACTCTGTTTTATTTGCTGACAGGATCCTAGCATAACTGCCCTCTGTTAGGCTGCACCCATCAGCTGACAGAAACAGCTGCAAAGACCCACATTCAAATATTAGTGGAGCTCAGGGAGTCTCATGGAAGAGTCAGGTGAAGGACTAAGGGACCCAAAGAGGACAGGGTCTCCACAGGAAGACCAAAAGAGACAACTAAACTGGACTCTTGGGTTCTCTCAGAGCCCGAACTACCAAACAAAGAGCAAGCATGGACTGGACTCAGCACCCCCATACACACACCCTTGTAGCAGATGTGCAGCTTGGTCTTCATGCAGGTCCCCCAACAACTGGACTTGGGGCTGTCTCTGAATTTGTTAGCTGCCAGTGAATCCCTTTCCTCTAACTGGGCTACCTTGTCTGGTCTAAGTGAGAGAGGATGTACCTAATCCTCCAGTGTCTGATGTGTTGTGAGAGGGTAGTAGTCCCAAAGGTAGGATTGGGCTGCCACCTGAGCAGGCATACACTAAATGTTTGCATGAGAGCTGGGGTACAATTAGGGAAAAGTCTATGTAGTGAGTGGGGAGAATTATGGAAGCATGCCTGTAGGGATTGAGCTTGTTCTAAGGGGGATGAAAAAAGGTAGAAACCAGCTGGTCCACTTCTTGTCTGCCTTGAGAGATTATTATACCCAGGAGTTTAAGATGAGAACAAACATGTTGGATGTAAAAAGACGAGCAAGATTCTTTGCTCAATGATTGTCTGTACCTGGATCATGGCCATGTGTAAGGGTCCACCTGAGATCTTGACAGAAGCTAAGGATAGAGATATGGTTACATTGGTGGCATATTGGCTATCACTGAAGATGTTGATAGATGCTGGCCAATCCCTAGACTTGAAATGGCCATCAGTTCACCTAATTGAACTGAACCATTGAAGTATTCTTTGTCACGCCCGCCTCGCCAGCAAGGATGATGCAAAAACAGGATCCTTCCTCACACACTTTATTGGGGAACACACCATTGATTGTAAAGCGAAAGACCCCAAGACCGAAATGGGTGCTGCTTAAATAGTTATCACAATTGTGTATAAGTGTCTAATTGGTGCTTCTTGCAGAACTTCATTTACATACTGCTCGGGAGGATGAGGAGCTGCGACTGAAAGATACAGAGGCTTACAGCAGGTGTTTATGACCCTGAATGCAATTGTTTTCCACCTCAAACAGAGGAAACAAGCGCCATCTTCTAATGGCGGCTCCTTACATCTCCCCCTATTTTATTTTTTAAGAGCACTGGCCAATGTCCCTGTCTTAGGCTAGTTGACGTGCCCCCATAGCCAGCATCAACTGGACAAAACTCCAATAAGGAGGGGTGAGTTCCCTGTCTTAGGCTATGTGGGTTGCACCCACGCCTGGCATTCTCTGTGCAAGAGAATGTGCACCCAGGTCGTGGCCACTCGTTATTCCCATCATGGGGTTGACTCACAGCCTTTAATCCTGGATGATGTGCCCCTGGCTTATGGCGTCAACCTACTCCCATCATTGGGATCAATGGCAGCTGGCCTTGAGAAGAGAATCACAGCTCTTTATGAAGAGCCGCTAGCCACACTTGGGGAGATATACCTTGTTCGAGGGCTAACAATGCTTGAGTAATTAGTACTTTGTCTCTTCATTGACGAAATTTAAGTCTGCAAAGCAACCACAGACACAATACCAATCCACAGCAAACTGCAGCCCCAAAGAGAACTCCTATCCATTCCTTAAAGTAGGAAAATGCCGAAGTTAGCCAAGAAGTAAAATCTCCCACAGTGATAGGATTGATGCGGGTTCCATTCAGTATGATAATCTCCATCAACAGACGATTCTGCAACCGCTCCGCTTGCTGAGACCAATTGCCTTTTAAAAAATTAGACAACAGGTTACCATCTTTAAAAGTAGAATTATCATACCTCAATGGGGTAATGCACATATGTTTAGTATGACTAACACAACTTAGCTGTACAATATCTACAATCTCTTCCAATTTGCTTTGAAGAAGGTCCACTCTCTGATTAACCAGAAGAATACCAGAAGTGAGATGAGCATTCATTTGATGCTGTGTAACCAAAGCATCCGCAGCTCTTTCTACTAAAGCATCAACAGTTTGAGCTGCATTTACTTGATTGGCCATTGCTATGCCTGCAGTCACAGCAGCAGCTGCTGATACTGCTATAGCAGTCACAATTGCAGGTGTAATACCAAAATCTCTTTTTTGTCTAAATAAAGTGGCTATAGGAAAATCTTCTGGATCTGCTTCCACAGGAATTGGCACAAAAGTAGGTATATGTACTATTAAGGCCAAAGATAAAGAACCATTCCAGCATTCAGCTAAATAGCAGGTAACATTATTTGCACTACAATTCAGAAGCCTTGTATTATTTTCAAACTCAGCCAATATAAAGAAAAATGGAGGTGAAACACATACAGGGGCAGCTGGGGCAGATGCATTCACCAGCTCGCCATTTACCTTAATCCCATCCAAATAAGGATAGCTATTATTAGAGCAGGTGGCTGAGATATTTTGTATCACATGATGTAGACCTTGCATAGAGACAAATGCAGAAAGGCTAGTACTGGCTCCAGCTATATTTGTTAGTATCCATTGATAAAAGGGCCATATATTTCGCTTTCCTGTTCGAATACCAGTCTTGTTGATAGCAGCCCATTTTATAGGAGGTGAAAGGGCAAATCCTGAAGCAATCTCCATGTCAGGAGATTCTTTAGATTGACATGGTGTAAAAACTGGAGGAAAAGATAGATCAGGGGGACACCAAGGCAAAACTTTCTTGTATGTTACATTACAGGTGGGCCATTGTGATGTAACATTACTCCAGAGCAACATGGTAGTTATATTTAATAAGGCACTGTCATTATTTGAAATATTTCCTGAACCTTCCATCGCGAATGTTCCTAATGCTGCGTTCTTGAGTACGATACACGGAGTATGAGATTTAGCCTTAGTAGTAAAGCAGAGAGTAAAATTCAATGGAAATGCAGTGGCATTGTATAAAACAGGCTCCTGTCCCATAGGCATAGCACATGGGACTTCCATAAAACATTGAGTAGAAGTAAACAATGTCAGCACAGTAGAATTGGCATGAACGGGCATAGGTACAGGCCAAGATCTAACTATTGCCCATAACTGAATACTTAGCACTTCTTCATAAGTCATCATGACTAAAAGTGTCCACCACAGCTTCTTCATTCTTCTTAGAAAACGTCCTTGGCTCCGCAACAACTCTGGTTAATCTTGCTGGCACCCAGACAGGATTTTCTTCATTCTGTGGGAAAACACAAACAGCTCCCCTGGATCTGGTAAGCACTGGATCCGGGCCTCTCCATGAGTCTGTCAATACATCTTTCCATTTCACTGTTTCCCATGTCTCTTCCACAGGATTACTATGCCTGTCAGCAGCAGTCAGCCCCTTCTCATCCAGTTTTAAAAAATTAAGTGTAAATAGAGTTAGAGACAGGGCTGCTTTAGGAGCCAGTGATGATCCCATAATTCCCCCTTTTTGTTTTTGCAGATACATTTTCAAAGTTAGATTGGCTCTTTCAATGATGCCTTGACCCTGAGGATTGTATGGCAACCCCGTACGATGCTGCACTTGCATACACACACAAAATTGTACAAAAGTTTTAGCTGTATATGCAGGCCCATTATCAGTCTTTAACAGATGCGGTTTACCCCATGTTGCCCAAGCTTCTAAACAGTGGGCAATAACATGAGAAACCTTTTCTCCAGCCATAGGCATAGCATGGATAATACCAGAGCAAGTATCTATAGATACATGAATATATTGTAATTTCCCAAAATGTTTAATATGTGTCACATCCATCTGCCAGACATCCAAAGGTCTAAGCCCTCTTGGGTTTACTCCAATGCATGGAGGGTGGTGAAATTCAACACATTTTTGACAGTTCAATGTAATATCTTGAGCTGAAGCTCTTGGGATACCAAATTTAAGTCTATGAGTGGAGGCTGGAACATGAAACAGTTTATGAAATTCCTGAGCAGCTGTAAGATTCGTTTGCAAAACAGGGAACGCTTGGCGAGTAGCCGCATCAGCTAAAGCATTACCTAGCACCATGGGACCTGGTAATAAGGTATGGGCTCTAATATGTTGAATAAATATTTTGAGTTCCTAGATAAAATACACTGTTGTATTTGTTTCACAATGGTGGCCACAGGACTGGTTGATTTTATTGTACCTGCGACCTCTAGAATATGAATTGCATTCACCACGTAGTGAGCATCAGAAATGATATTTATGGGACCAGGGAAAGCCTTGAACACTTCTAAAACCAGTTGACACTCTAACAATTGCAGAGTGTCAGGAGCAAATTTAAACTTTACTGGGCTAGCACAATCAGCCACATAACATCCAATGCCTGACTTTGATCCATCTGTATAGATATCTATAGCCTTTGGAATGGGGGCATTGGCAGTTACTTTAGGAAAAATTATAGGATGTTTTGACACAAATTGTAATAACGGATATTGTGGGTAGTGATTGTCTATATGACCTGGAAAAACACATTTCAGTATAGCCCACATATCTATCGCTGTGCAAAGCGCTTGAACTTGCTGGGCTGTATATGGAACTATAAGCGTATCAGGGTATTGCCCAAAGAGTGTCAAAGAAGCCTGCAACCCCTTTAATGCCAATGCTGCTACAGCTGTAGGATAATGATCTAGGGTTTTATTTGGTGATGCATGAGGATGAATCCAGAGCAACGGTCCACGCTGCCACAACACTGCTGTAGGCAATGTGACTGTGTCAAAAACACATAAGAAAATAGGTTCATTAGGCTGAACCCTCACTAATTGAGCTTGCTGTATGGCTTCCTCTACTTTCTGCAGAGCTACTATGGCAGCAGAGGTTAGTTTTCTAGGTGAGGAAATATGACTGTCTCCTTCTAATATAGCAAATAAAGGCTTTAATTCAGCTGAAGGAATTTTGAGATAGGGACATATCCAATTAATATTTCCCAAATGTTTTTGAAAGTCATTTAATGTTTTAAGGTGGTCCCTACGAATGATAATTTTCTGTGGGAATACAAACTGAGGATGTATATTAGTTCCCAAGAATGCTCCTATGTTGCCTTTCTGCACCTTTTCTGGTGCGATAAATAAACCTTTACTCTCAAATACTTTTATTAAATCAGCATAGGCAAGGCACAAGTCTTCATCCTTAGATCCACAAAGCAATACATCATCCATATAATGGCAGATTCTCAATTTAGGATACTTATCTCTAATAATTTTTAAGGATTTTCCCACATATAACTGACATATAGTGGGACTATTAGCCATACCTTGAGGTAAGACTTTCCAATGATATCTATAATCTGGCTCCTCATGGTTAATGGATGGCAACGTAAAGGCAAATCTTTGTCTATCTTCAATTACTAAAGGTATTGAAAAGAAACAGTCTTTAATATCTACAATTATCAATTTCCATTCTTTAGGTAATGCTGATAAAAGTGGTAAACCATGCTGAATGGCTCCCATAACTTGCATTTGACTATTGATGGCCCTTAAATCATGTAGAAGTCTCCATTTTCCAGACTTCTTTCTAATAACAAAAATTGGAGTATTCCAAAGAGATTGAGTGGGCTCTAAATGTCCAAGGGCTAGCTGTATATCAACTAGAGCTTTAGCAGCAGTTAATTTTTCAGAGGTTAAAGGCCATTGAAGAACCCACATGGCGTCCTCTGATTTCCATGGTATGGGTATTGCAGCCTCTAGGAAAAACCCAGCCCTTTTGTATGGGTCTGACCTTTGGTCTCAATAGGCTGGGAAATACCTTGTTGAAACCTTCCCAGGCCAAGCCCAGGAACATATCCCATGTCTCTCATCATTTTCTGACTCTGAGCAGAGTATTAATTGGTTAGTCTTAATTCCATGCCCTTTAGGATGTCTCTTCCCCAGAGGTTCACTGGTAATGGTAAAACATAAGGCTGAAATCTACCTTTTCTTCCCTCATGATCTCTCCACACTAACTCTTTTGCACTCATGCTAGGAGTGGCTTCATACCCCAATCCTTGCAAAGAATGAGAAGCTTCATAATCGTGCTTCTACTCTTAGCTTTAGGACAGAACCTCTGCCAGAGAGACAAGCTTAAAGATGAAAAGTTATTTAAACATTTTACCTCAGAGTAATTTTTTATTTTTTCTAAAAAAAAATTCAGGTTTCCATTTACTACTCTATCTTACTTCTCTGCACTGTCCAACTAGGACCCCTGCCACTCTGACGTCAGGGGCAGCGAAGTACCACTGCCCAGCTCACTATGAGCCAAGCTAGCATGCTAGTGTCCTTATCTGCTCAGCCAACAACTCTTTGGCAGTGGTTAGCTTTTCAGAGGAAAGTATGCTAATGACAGCCTTGGCAGGCTGAATAGGCGGAGGAGCCTGTGCAGCTTCAAGATAAGCTGGAGGAACTGAGGCCTCCCTTCTCACTTGCAGCCCTCTCTGATCTCTGCTCCTGCAACATTTCCAAGGCCGTTTGTCCCTCTTCAACTACCTTACAGCATTTCTGATCTTCCAAACAGCTTCTCACTAACTTCCAAATGGGTTTCACTCCCTGTTCCTGAGCAAAGTCAAGATCTCTGCTGAGCTTATCCCAGCAGGATACTGTAAGATTTCCTGATACCTCGAACCAGGGTGCAATGGTATTGCATTCATTCAAAAATGTTAACAGAGTTGAGCTTTTTATCTTAAAACTCCTTGATAAAAGCAGCTCCTGAGGAGCCAAAAAAAAAAATTGGGTGCGACTGAGCAGCACACATAATTAAATTCCTCCCAAAGATTCACATTCAGTTCGCTACACCACGAACTTGCCTGCTCTCTCTTTATCTACAGAGAAGAGCAAAATAGCCGCGTCCCGCGGACTTAATTATCCCAGTTCACCTGGGAACTTTATATCCTCTTTTGTCGAGGACCTTGACTTTATCTAAAAGTTGTGTGCTACCCTAAAAAGAGTGTTGCTTTTGCACTAACCATTCAGGCATTGCTAAATCTCTTGTCTCTCCAGTTCACGCTGTTCAACAAACTGATGGCTTTTGTATGACAACAGATAGATGCTATTCAGATGAAACCCAGACAGGTCCGTTATTACAGGCTAGAAGTAGGGGACTCCAAAACCTCTGTCATCAAGACTGATGAAGATTAACCCCTAACTTACTCACTAAGCCGGATAGTCAATGGTGGGTAAGAGAACACCTCAAGACCCTTGCCCCTATCTGGGAGGCCTCATCATCCTAAGACAGGAGCTCAACCAATGGCTGTTGAGTATCCAGAGATGGGAAAGGGAGGCTGGGGTCCATTGTTCCAACCTAAGGCAGGCACAGTTTCCGTAAGTTTTCCCAGCCTTCCCTTTTGAAAAAAAATTAAAAAGGGGGACCTGTTTGGAGCTGACTCTGAGCAGAAAGCAGCTATCATCTTTGCAGCCATCTCGAGCCATATACCCTGACAAGAGTCTTGTTTTCAACAGCCTACGACACCTGAGCACTCTCTGATACATATCTTGCTTTTCTTACATATCTTGTTTTGTTGTTTAATGCCCCCAGCTGCAGGGTGCATGTGGTAAAGTGTGTTCAGCTGCATTCCCCTGATTATGCTTATATATACCCATGATTTCCTGTCAATAAATGGGGACTTGAACAAACTCTCTGTCTCATCTCCATTCTTTGCATCTCTTGCCCTTTCATCCTCACTCTCTCTCTTGATAGACCCTGACCCACAGATTAGAGCAGCAGCTCGGGCTGTTACACAAAATATTCACTGGGCTTTTGTTTCCGGTCTCTGAGCGGTACCTTAGCACCTTCAGTAACTTTCCAGACTGAATGCATGGCATGAAAATGGACCTGATCAAAGTAGTTTGGTGGTCCCTACATTTGAGCAGCAGGAGAACTATAATCATTCTCTCCCTGCAAAGCTTCAGGTGTGATGGCTGCTTGTTTAGCTAAGTTACCCCGTTTGAGAATCTCAGTCCTGTCATAAAATTCCACCTTCCATTGTAGAAATTCACCCCCGATAATATAGCTCTCATAGTCGTCCAGTCCTGTGGGGTATTCAGAGTAGTGGCCGTGGATTCAAGCATCTGCTCCACAAAGGGAGAGCATAGCCCATTTTCAGGAACCACCTTCCTGTATTTTTCAGCACTTCCATAAAGTAAGGTTCCAGGTTCTCTGGGAGATCATTTCCCACAGGAGGATATAAGATTGCTGGGAATGATGGTGTAGGTGCTGCTGCTGAGGGATATAGCACAGGAAGATCTAACACTACTGGAACTACTGATACAGGTGCCACTGATGAGGGATTCAATTTTGCCTCATAAAGAGGAAGCATTGGAGAGGTACCCTGAATGCTCCCCATCTTTCTCTCCTGCAGGGAGTAGAGGTGGGTGGCAGACAGAACTGGCCATGCTGTTGTTTCAGGTGTATTAGTTTCAGATGTATTCCTATTAGCTACATGCCAGAGGTACTGAGGTGGTGATTTCCCTCCACTTTCCTTTTCAAAGTCTATCAGATTAGGGCTAAATGGAGCTTCTCCTTTATCTACAGGGGTGACAACATTTTCTTGCTTGGCTGTTTCCTTATCTATGGAGGCAGTTTTGCCCTCTGAGACTTCTGAAGGTACCGTTGGGGAGTCATCCCCAGAACTCACCAGCAATACAGGCAGGGACTGTGGATCTAGCACAGAACAGCAGAAGAAGCTCAAGAAGGACCGACTACAAGGAAGAAGCACAAAGGCAGCTCTTCCTCCAGTTCATTCCTCTGCGCAGCACCACTACCCCTTCCCAGGTATACTCATCACAAAATTTGCCTGCTAACATCCATGGACGGAAGCCCAGAACTTTCTCATAAAAGGTAGTTTCTTTTCAGAACATGTCAGCTGCCTACTCTAAGATCCCTTTCATCACACAGGACATTTGGGGGGAATCACACAGGAGATGTGGGAATAGGATGAAAGATGGGGGTGAGAGGCAACAGAGTCATGTGATGCATCCCCAGGAAATCTGATTCCAAACACCAGAATCGGTGTTCAGATTTGAGTTTATTGCCTGGCCCATAAGCTTATATTCAGTGTTTGAGCCAATTCCAAGCTCCTAAATCTTTGGCCAATCACATTTTGCCATACCATCACTATGCTCCAAAGAAAGCCCTGCCTAATGAAGTAACTCAGGAGGAGTTGGGGGAGTATTGTCACATGTGAGGACTTTCATGAGAGTGGGGAAGCAGCCACCACCCTGACAGACTTCCTTTTTGCTGTCTCACAGGTGTGCCAGAAGCCACCTTAGAGCTAATGCCATGTGTGGCAGGTCAGGACTCTGAGGAGTTGTAGGAGCCTGTGGAGACTCACTCTCCATCCAATTTATTCCTTTACAAAGTTGACTTTAACATCCCCCACAGCATGGCTTCTGATAAACACTAGCAAAGTGACTAAACTGCTACTGTTATGAGCAGCTAGTATCAATACCGATTCCTTCTGCACATCACAGTCATCAGGGAAATTGTTCCATATATGGTTTCCCATGTTCCATTTCAAAACATAGATGGTTAGTTTTCTAGGGAGAATCTTTCATTAACTAGTCACAAGAATGTTATCAATATTGGCTACAGAGTTTTTTTTGAGTATGTTCTTTGTAACTATGTTACTTAGAGACAGAAAATAAGGGATTTCACAAAGGACAGCTAGTTTCTAATTTAGTAGAGAATAGAAAAAGCAAAAGAATGACCACCTTAAAGCTAACACATGTTAATTGTAACACAGAGATTACTGTAATACTCAAGATAATCACCTATTAAATTTCAGAGGTGAGTAAAGACTACTACAAAAGAAAGATATGAGGCAAATCATGAATGTACACAGATGCTTAAGCAGCAGCAGATGGGAATAAATTAGAACAATAAACTATATAAGCAAAGATGATGGCTAAGTAACAACAATCAGGATTTCACATCCACTTGTAGCAAGAAGGAAGAACAGAAGGCATGGGCAGATTTGTAGTCAGAGGCTGAATAGGAAAGAGCCTGGAGTGTTATCTTAGAGTTTTATTGCCTTGAAGAGACACCATGAGGAAAGCATTTAATTGGGGCTGATTTATAGTTCAGAGTGTTAGCCCACTGTTATCCCAGCAGAAAGCATGTGGCATGAAGGCAAACATGGTCTTAGACAGTAGGTGAAAGTTCTACATCCAGATTGTCAGGCAACAGGAAGAGAGTAACACTTTCCTTGGCTTGAGCTTCTAAAAACATAAAGTTCCCCACCTTGCCCCCAGGGACCAACTTCCTCCACAAGGACACAACTTCTCTAACAAGGCTGCATCTCCAATAATGCCACTACCTATGAGTCAATGGGGTTATTGTCATTCAAGCTGCCACAGGTGTGGGTCATGGCCAGATGCCATCAGATATGGGGTGTTTATCCCCTTTGGTAACTGGCATCTCATAGTAGCTAACCTTCAGACAGCTGAGGCTCATTGATAGTCCTTAAGCTCTGGCTCTCCCCGTTCCTCCTCAGCTCTCTTTTCTTCTCTACTCACTTGTTCAGCATCCTAGCATAGGTTCTTTAAACTTAAGGTATGCATGTGTGAAATGGGGATTTCTTTTTTTTTCCAAGGGGGGCATTATTCAGGAGATAGGGCAAAAGTGGGGAGAGAGAAATGGGAGAAGATGGTGGAGAAAGAGGGAGAGAGAGAGGAGAGAGAGAAGTGGAGGCCAGCCATGACCACATAGAGAGAGGGGGAAGGAAAGGGAGGAGGGGCGAGGAGACAGGGGGAAGCTAGAGACAAGAGAACAAGAGAGAGTAAGAGCACAAGAGAGTAAGAGAGTAAGAGAAGAGAGTAAGAGAGCCTGGGATTTCTTATGAAGTTTTCTTCTGTACTTGTTTTCTTTTGAAGTTTTGACCATTTTCATTAAAAAAAAAAAGATTTAACAATTACATCAACCACAATAGCCACTGACCACTCTTAACCATAAGTACAGTATGCTCATTTGTTCTCAAAGTAACTATGAAGATGATAGTTTAAATAATAAGTATTTAGTTAGGCAAATGGAGACACTATAAGGTTGATAAGTTAATGAATATCATACTGCTATTAATGAGCAGAACTGATATTTGTATGGAAGTCCTTATTTGCATTTTAAACATTATAATCTTATACTTTACCACTTTCCCCACACCCAAAACTAGAGTCTTCAGCATCATTTTAGTGGCAGCAAAGCAGGGTCAGATTTTTTCTTTTTTTTTCTTTTTTTATTAATCATTTCATTTGTTTACATCTCAAATGAGATATCTCACTTCCCGATTACCCCTCCACCACCTCCCCATCCCACATCTGCCCTACCCCCTCCCCCTTTCCCTTTGCTTGTATGAGGGTGCTCCTCCACCCATCCACCCTCTCTCACACCACCACTCCAGCATTCCCCTATGCTGGGGAATCAAACCTCCACAGGACCAAGGGCCTCCCCTCTCATTACTGTCAGATAAGAGCATCCTTGGCTACATATGTATCTAGAGCCATGGATTCTTCCAGGTACACTCTTTGGTTGGTGGTCTAGACTATGGGAGAACTGGGTGGTCAGGCCAACCTATGTTGTTCTTCCAATGGGGTTGGAATCCCCCTCGGCTCCTCCAGTCCTTCTGTCAGCTCCCCTACCAGGTTCCCTGAGCTCAGTCTGATGGTTGGCTCCAAGCATCCACATCTGCATTGGTCAGTTGCTGGCTATACCTCCTAAGGAACCCCCTAACTAGATTCCTGTCAGCAAGTGCCTCTTGACCACAGCAGTAGTGTTGAGTTTGGTGTCTGCAGACATGATGGAACATGGACTGCCCCACCTAGAGGTCCATCATGTCTGCAGAATTTCTGATTACTATTTGTGTTCTTGTGCCAATCTTCAAGCCTTTGTATCTTCTATTCTCCTGTGTTCCTGTCATAGCCACTTGGAATCTGAAAACCCCAGAAATTGTTACTTCCTGAGTTTACAGTATGGAAATTTAAAAGTGTTGTAAAGAATACTGTTTCTCCAAATGTGCACTGCTCTTGTCTTTTAAGTCAAATGTGATTCTTCTGACTAGAAGGCCATAAACATCTTGTTAAATACCATACTGAACACAGACTCATTATTAATATATCAAGAAAATATGCATCAAGGGCTAGAGAAGTGGTTCAGAGGTTAAAAGCACTGGCCATTCTTGAAGAGCATCAGGGTTCAATTCTCATCATACACTTGGTAGCTCACAAACATTTGTAATTTCAGTTCCAGAGGATCAGTTGCCCTCGTCTGACATCTATGGGAACTGCATGCATGTGGTGCAAACCAAGCAATAAAAAACAAATGAATCTTTTTAAAAGAGAAAACACACATCAATTGGTTTGTGTGTTTTGAAAAATTGAGACTCAATAACTTAGGGATGTGATGCCAATATATTTTTATAGCAATGCTTTTCTTCAACCCTAGTCAACATATTTGAAATGTTCCCATAAAGGTTGTCTACCAAGAGATAATCCTATCTGAAATAAGTTTGTATACTGATCTTGTCAAGAATACATTTGGCCAGTCACATATAACCTCTCTGTATTCCATGAAACAAATGTTTAAGAGATAAAATGTTGCACTTGATTCACAGCAGAGCCATAGACAAGACTGATTATTATGTTCATGACATATAGGCAGTGTTAAATGGACTTATATATTCTAAAATATAAAAGATACAAGGTTTAGAGGTGAGTATTTGCTGGGGGGGGGGAGAAATCATGTTGTTTTATACATGTATAGAATTCTCAAAAAGGAAACAGAAGAGCCAACAACTGAACTCAAGACAGAGCTTAGGAAAGTCTACACTGTACTTATCATCACAGAAAATATTAAGAGCAGAAAAAGCAGTGGTTGAGAAGGAGACAAAAGAAGCAAAGGTCAGCACTGGCAGGGGGAGGGAGGGAAAGACACTAAGAAACCCTTCTACTCACCTCTGGTGAAGGGACACCAACAGTGTTTTAAAAATACTTTTTAAATGCTGTTCTAGTGGTTTAATGTCTTGGGAAAACTCAAGAGCAGGTGTCATAGAGTTATACACTAAAATATGGCATCAGAATACCTGTAGAATTCAGGGAAGACACTGTGAATCAGAACCAAATAATATGTGTCTTGGTGGAAGCCAGAGGCTGCAGTAGAAAACACAATGCATGTTCCATCAGCATGCCAGACACTGAATGGGAGTGTCCAAGAGTGGGATGTGTGTTCTCAACTCAACTATAAAGAATCTCTCTGCTGATGGAACAAGAACCTGTGATACTGAAAGACTCCTGAAGGGAGACTCCCACTCAAGTCTTGGGATGGCACACACCCAAGGACACACGTACAACCATCTTGCTGTAAGCACATGAGGCAGTTTATTGACGGAGTTCCGGGTCAACAAGTATCTTACGCAGGAGACAGAGGAGTTGACCCCGAGGCCCAGAGGCTTGGGGTTTATACAGGCAAGGGTCAGGGAGAGCGAGAAGTCTTGGCGTGTTTATACATGATTGGCTGTTTCATATATTTGAACATCAGCAGATTATGCAAGCAGCTCCAGGGAAAGATCTCATGGGAACAACCTTGGGTTCCTGTTCTCTCAGAACCCAGGGGTGGATGCTTATCTGAGTCAACAAACCATCTGATTAACTTTAGACCACAAGTCCCTGAAACATTTGGTGGTCCCCAAGGAGGGGGGGTTTCAGAGGAGGTTAAGTCAAACATCACGGGAACAGATTGGTAACTCATCATTCACTTGTTCTCAGGGATTTGTCCTTGTGCATCCTCCCTATCCTTTACAGTCAGTGAACTCCCAGAACACTCAATTGACCTTTGTTTCTCCAGCTCTGCATTCTTTGTGATGGCCTTGGGCTAGCAAATCTGCATTCTTAACTATTTGTGCTTATGAATCAAGGCTTTCTGCTATATTATTTTCAAGCTAACTTAAAATTTCTTTTGCAATATAACTATTAAAGGACTGCTCAGGACTACGACTGCTATCTGGGACCCAAGAAGGAATATGAATAGTCAAGACAAGACCCAGCAAACAGGGTAAAGACCATTTCATAATCTGTACCGCACTCAATTATAACTCTTTCATATTTATGCCACCTTTATTTAGTGCCCTGTTCCAGCTTAGTAGGCCATCTTTGTCCCCTCTCTCTTTAATTCCAGCACTTGGGAGGCAGAGGCAGGCGGATTTCTGAGTTCAAGGCCAGCCTGGTCTACAGAGTGAGTTCCAGGACAGCCAGGACTACACAGAGAAACCCTGTCTCGAAAAAACAAACAAACAAACAAACAAACAAAAAACAAAACAAAAAAATCACCCTCTGAGGGGCTGGGGACAGCATCCAGCCCCTGCCCCCACCCCAGTCCCCGCCCTCACCCTGTCCCTGTCCCCACCCCCACCCCCACCCACACTGCCATAGTTGCCACCACCATTGCTGCTGCTCACAAACTCACGTACTCATGCAAGTCGCTGGCCTCGCTGCCTGAGGTGGAAGCCTTGTTGGGGTGTGTGCACCAGCCGCCTTCCCATTGCCACCCGCGTTCTTCCCGTCTAGACATATAAATTCAGAAAAAGCATCATATGAATTAAGAGGCTACATTTGCAAGGTGAAAGTCTGAAAGGCTATCAAAACTACTTTTTTAAACGAAGTGGAACCTAAATTAAGTGAACTCTGTCACTCAGTGCTATGTAATGTGGCTATAAAATTCAGCAAGCAACCACACAATCCTTTCTTTCTCTTTTCTACGTCTATGAGCCAGAGCTTTTCTATGTACTCAGACTGGTCTTAAACTTTTGATCTTCCTGCCTTGGTCTCCAGACTCCTGAGATTACAGACCATCATGTCTAGCTCCAATCAGGACTCTGAAAGTGAAAAGATACTGTTAATTACTTTAGAACCACAACAACAACCCCCCCCCCAAAAAAAAACCCATAAAATTAAAAGGATCAGGCACAGCGGTGAACACACAGTTTGTTTGTTTTTTTTTAAGAATTTGTAATTTGTAATAGAGAACTGATTTATTTTAACATATAAAGGTGTATTTTTATTTAAAAAAAATTCAGCCTCCATTTTTTCCTCGATTACGAGAAGAAAGAAAAATTGCAAAATAAAACCATTAGTTACCATTGGTACATTAGAGGAAGAGAGAAAGGAGAACAATTGGGGCAAAGGGGGAGATGAGGAAGCTGTGCCTCAAGGTACAACAAAAGAGAAAGAGGTGAAGAATGAAGTAATCCTGGTTCCCGGAGGTTGATGCATGGAGACACCAATAGACAGCCTGTGTTCTTTGGGAAATCCTAAGAAAATGAAAAAAAATTAAGATGGAAAGAAAATAATGGGGGAAGATAAAAGAGTCAGTGAGTATAGGGTGTGAAAGCAGATTACAATAACAGAAAAAAACCTGAAATTGTAAAAGTTCAATAAGTCAAATAAAAAAGTCTGCATAAATCAGTAAATGGACAAAAATATCAGTGGATGAAGGAAGGACATATGACTCATAATGACAAATGACAATGACAAAGAAAAACAAAAATAGAACACAGGAGATCTATGGGACACTATGAAAGGAACAAATATATGGTTAAAAAACTATGAAAATGGAAGAAAAATATTATGAAAAAATAGAAAATATTTTTATTAAAATCTTAGAAGAAAATTTCCCAAATCTAGGGAATGTGATGACCTTGAAATATGGAAGGCATTTAGAGTAACAAACAGAGAAGCCCCAAAAGAACCAACCCCCATGTCACATTATAAATGAAACACTAAAATACAGACACAAGTATATACTGAAAACTTAAAGAGAAAAAACCAATTCACATGTAAATGCCAGCACACCAGAACAAGAGATTTATCTGTAGAAACACTGAAAGCTAGGGAGCTCTGAATGGTGTATTTCATGCACTGAAAGACAGTAATTGCCAAGTCAGTTTACTATATCCAGCAAAACTATCTGTTTCAACTGAAGGAGAAAAAACTTTCCAAACAAATATACAAACAAAAACAAAACAAACAAAAAAACAACCCTGAAGGAATTCATGACTATTAAGCCAGTTTTACAGAATATACTAGAGAGGAAATCTTTAGATTGAAGGCAAAGAGAAACATACCCATGAGGGTACAAGAAAGCACAAAGTGTGCTATCAGTGTTTATGCAGATGGGAAAATAGGAGACTCGAAATACTACAAAAAGGACAAATGTCAGTAATTTAATAAACGTCTTTGGATAATAATTCTGTATGTTAATAGTTTCAATATACAAATCAAAAGACACAGATTACCTTTGAGAATGGATTAAGTGACAGTGTTCATCTACCAACATTTGCCACCGACAAATACACATTACCTTAAAGTAAACAAAGGATGGCAAAAGGTAGTCTAAACAAAAGGATTCAAGAAACAAGCAAGGTCTCCTCTCCTCTTTTTCCCTTCCCTTCCCTTCCCTTCCCTTCCCTTCCCTTCCCTTCCCTTTCCCTCCCCTCCCCTCCCCTCCCTCCCCTCTCCTCTACTTTTCTCTTCTCCTCTCCTCTCCCCTTTCCACCCCTCCCTTCTCCCTCCCTCCCCTCCTTCCTCCCTCACTCCCCTCCCCTCTCTCCCCACACCACCCATGTGTGTGTGCATCTATGTTTCTTTGTTGAGAAATTTTTTAACCATCTAATTTTTTGCTATGAAAATATGTTTTTAACTGAAATACAATTCCATCATCTTCCCCACTCCTTTTCTCCCTAAGCCCCTTGAGACTTCTCTGTGTAGAACATCATATCCATGCTTCACTGTCAACTTTATATCTTCTCTTGCTTTGATTATTATTATTACACATATGCGTGTGTATATTTATATATGTGTATCCACACACAACTTGAGTACACTACTTGGTTATTGTGTATGGTTTCAGAGCTCACCAGAGTTTATATTACATAAATAATTCATGGACTCATTTCTAGAAGAGGCTAGTTCTTCTCCCAGCAGCTCTCAGTTGCATGTAGTTCCTTGTCTAGGTGTGAAACCCTGTGAGATTCCCCCTTCCAAATGATCACATCTGTTGATATTGCCTTTGTTGTGGTCTTGTTTGTGTAGCCATTTCTAGGTGAAAGTGTTCACAGGAGTATTCCTGGCATTCTGGCTCTTACAAAATTCCTGTCCCCTCTTCTTGGATGTTCCCTGAGTGACAGATGCAGGAGCTATGATGTGTATACATCAATTAGAGCTAGAATCCCCACGATTGATTGAAGTTTGCACTGATTTCAGTTAGGGTTTTCTGTGATGGTCTCCATTTGCTGTGAAGATATACTTTTTGATGATTGATGATAACTACACTAATCTGTGGGTATAAGGATGATTTAAAATTTATAGCTGACAAAGTTTGGATAATAGTTTATTTTCTAAGGTCTATGACCTAGCTAATCCCAGGACTCTTTTTAGATTTCCAGTACCAAGAGTGATTTTTCTCCTGTTGAGTGTACATTAAATATAATGAGACAGTTGTTGGTTGCCACCAACATGTGAGTGCCATTTGTTAAAACTTTATGCACATCCTGCTATGCTAATAATTGTCAGGTGTTACATCTGGGTAACACTGTTTAATAGCTTCCCTTCCTCAGCAGTTTTCATAGTATTTTATGAAACCATGGAAGCTAGACCACAGGAAAGAGGCCTTAGTGTCAGATCCAGCTTGACTCATTTTAGTCCTATATTCTAAGTGTACAGTGTCTGTGTCAATAGGGACCTAAACATAACCCCTAGGTAGCAACTCAATGACACATTAATAATATGCATTATTTTGAGGAGTAATTGGAGTATCCAGACTATTAGAAAGGAGTTTCCCCATCCCTAGGACATTTTTGTTTCATTTTTGTGATTGAAAAGAATAAACATCAAATCAAAACTAGCTAGACAAGAAAGACATTTACATTATACTGATTAAAGGAACAATTCATCAAGAAAACACTGCAAGTTTAAACATATTCATGAATATACCTAATGTCACAAAACTACTACTACAGAAAAAGACTATCTTAGCACAAAAGTAGTGAATGTCTTCAATTCCAAATCCTCACCAATAGATAGATTATAACAAATTATATAAATAATATATACCTACTATCTCTGAATTACATGCCATTGTATAGATGTGCTAGTTATTCATAGCCAATCCATTAGACTTAGGTTACATAAACATTACTACAAATCCCTTTGTTGCCCAAAGTTTTTAATAAAATCTGAGAATGATCACATTAGATCATAGAGATGATATATGCAGTACTAATGAAATTTCTCAGTTAATTGTGCCATTTTACACTTTCTTAGTTGGTTTGTTAGGATTGTAATTTCAGACATGGGTACTGATACACTTTCAGTAAAAAAGAGAAAGATGACTTTCTGCATTCTGCTTTTGTAAGTCTTGACCTACACACGATTAAGCCAGACAAAATATCTGTCATGGATGGGGAGATGCAGCTCACAAAGTACAGGGGAGCTGTTGACAATGGATGGCAGGTGCAAGAGGAAGAACTGGGTGGGTTTCTGCTTGTTTGTGGTTTTACTTGACTGCAGCTACCAGTGCTTTAGAATGTATTAGTAACACTTTGGGAACAAAATGGGGTTTTTTAAAGGATCCCATGAAATTTGGAGGAAATCAGTACGGAGGACATAGGGAAGAACTCTATAGGAAGAAATAAGAGTGATTTGATCAAAATGCATGATATGCATGTATGGAATTCTTCAAAAAAAAGTTAAAGAGAATTCTTTATACATTCATCATTACACAAAACATTTTAATTTGTTTTAATATAGTTAGCAACAGTTTTTCTTTACAATGAGATGGTAGGAAGAAATCTAACTACTGAAACATGTCGGTATATGGAATACAAATATGAACAAAACAAGTCAAATATTTTTGAGTGTTTACTCATGTAGATGTAAGTACATATATTAATTATTTTTTCATAATTTTTATTGATTCTTTGTAATTTTCACATCATACATCTCAATTTCATTCATTTCCCAGTCCTTCCAAATGCACCCTGCACCCTCATAATCTCTCACCAAAATAAATTTAAAAAATGAAAATTAAATTTAAAAATAAAACAAAAATCTCACTGTGGAAGCTGCAGAGTGTCTCAGTGTATCACACAGTATGTCGTATGTCTGTCTTCCAAACAGCTTTATCAGCAAATGATCATTGCAGTAAGTGACTGTTCTGGTAAGAAGTCTCTGGCTTCTGCTACACCATCAATAGTGGATCCAAACAAGACTCCTTTTGGATACCTTGTTGTTGCCCTGAATCATGGAGATGCTGCAGCTTTGATTCTTTATGACTAGACCTTTCAGAAGTTCCAGAAGCTTGTAGGTGTAAGTGGGGTAGATGTTATGGTGGGTCATCTCAAAGTATTAGCATTGGATCTGGGCCTGGGTGGTAGCTGAGTTGATTAGCCTACCAGCTTTCCTGCTTCCAAGGCACCAGGTGAGCTCTTCCACAATAAAGCTACTATGGTCAGCTTTCTTATGCTGCCTAATGGAGATGGGGTTGGCTCTCCAGAATGCATTATACAATGAGGGGATGGGCCAGATCTCTCATGCCCTCATCACCACTAGTGCCGACTTCAATGGCTGGTAAAGGTCTGGACCAATTGGGCTTGGCCCTCAGAAATCAACATGCCCTCAGTTATAAGCCCAGACCATAGACTATCTCCTGGCATTTGGTGATAACATTGACCATATCAACACAGAAGATGCTGAAGTGCCATAGACTGTGATATGTACAGTCACCTGCAGTAGGGGCCCAGACATCATTATGGCTTCAAATGGCAGTGCAGGACTTTCATATCAGGCTATTCCTCACTGCCCATGTGTCTCTAGTTCTGCCCCTCTTAAGAGCATACAAGCTGCACAGCTTGTTTCTCTCCTATCTCTCCACTGCATACTTGCTCATTAGAGTTGCAGCTACAGCTGGCCCACACCTACTGGTGACAGGCCAGGTCTGTCTTATTAATTAATTAAAAGAATAAACATAAAATATAAACTAGAAATTTTTTCTACATCAAATTACATATAATATCTGATTATGTCTTTATTATGTCTCTCTTTTTCAAAAGTATCAAATACAAAGTGAATATATATATATATATACATATATATATATATATATATGTACACACATACATATAAACACGTACACAGTGGATGTTGCGATGTCCTGAGTTTTGAATGTCAACAATGTAAATAAAATGAAAGACAATCATTTATATCGATCAAAATTCTTTCAGAATCTACACTTGAGAGAGAATGTGTAACTTAGGTTTAATTTTCTCCTAGTTTCACCTGTGCTTGAGGATTAAATAAATGCCAAAATTATCTCAGATGTCCCAAAGGATGTCAATTCTCCAACCACAGTCTTCTGGGACACTGAATTACAAAGACCCAATCAAGCGCACACTCTCCAGCCTGGAGAACATTGAAAATGATGCAGGAATGCTGGGTGGGTATACAACCCCTCATGCTCAGGCTCTTGGGCATGGACACTCCTCTGGTCTCTCCTAGCACTGAGGTGAGTCTGAGTGACTTCTAATGCCACTTGTTTCCAGAAAATGAGAAAAAGGTTAAGATGAAGAAACTTAAGAGCTGTAGATCACAGAAGTTCCCCTGACCCCCATAATACATTTCCTGTGAGAAAAGGGTAGAAAGGCTTCTACAGTTGTAAAGCAATAATAAACTGATGTCATAATTATGTGGAGACAATGAAACTCAGTTAGTCATTGGTCCTCACAGGGGTGGGGAAGTGTGTTTTCTTTACCTTTACTAATAGATATGCTCAGATTTGTATCCAGCAGAACTGTCCTATGTGAGGGGAGGTACAAAGTAATACAAAACAAGACTGGAATAGCAAGGATGTTGGCAGGACTTGCTGAAGGAGGCTCCTTTGGAAAACTCCTCCTATGCAAAATGCCACACAACCACAGGCCACACAGCATCTTCACAACGAGTTCCAGGAGAGACTGCAGCTACCTCACAGACATTGCTGTGTGGAGAGCTCCCTCATTGAGAGAATAACTCTCCCTCACTTCTCACACTTGTCCTGTCTCTGCCCTAAGTGACAATGAAGGGTAAGGTTTCTCTGTCTACATTTGAAAATCATGTTCTTATACATCATGATTTGTTAAAACTGTTACACTCAGCTTGTGAAGCTTCCTATCAGCATTAGGATCTGTCACTCATGGTCACAGACACAAACACTGAATGTTTGGTAGAAAATTCAAACTTTCATGTGATACTTACTGTGTCATTTGAAATTTTGCCCCTGAACTTGTGTTTTTCTGATGTGCACAATGAAGACATAATATGTGTCTGTGTTATTTGGGTTTAAGTAAATGAACCAGCCTTCTCTGAAATATTAGTAACCTAACGTATGGGATTTTGCCTAATTGTTTAATTAATTCATTTCCCCAAAATAGAATGCTGTCAGGAATGTAAAAGGCAATCAAATTATCAAGTCAACAAATAGTATATACTTTATTACATATATTATTAAAGTAAAAGCTAGTAATATACATCAAGTACTTTATTACAGGCACTGAGTATATTCTCATTTTGTTATGTAAACATATCAATAGTTTATAGGGCTAGAGATTGCTCCCCTTTAAGGGTTCTAAAAATTGTACAAAAAATCATTTGTTCCTTCAAATTCAAGTCTATCCTTCTATTTTGTATTGTAAAGAAACTATCATTAATTGTCAGGATTTCTCCATATCTATTGTAAATATGTTACAGAAAGAAGCTTTTATACTTTTAGAGAATAGACTTTTAGCAACTTCGCTTTCTCTTCTTTCTAATATTTTTAGTGCTGTGAATCATGGTAAAAATAACTATATGGGAGCTGAGTGGAGCCCAGTGTGGGAAATATGAGACAAAATTCCCTGTAGTAAGGGAGGCAAAGAAAGAGCTATGTTTGTGTTGTCTGTCTGTGATGCAATGGACATTGTGGGTAGATTTTTGTTACTATGCATTGAGAGACAGTTGATTTCTACACTTGTTGATTAGTTTTAAATTGCAAGCAGAATGGAGACCTAACAGTTAAGACCTCTCCAAATATCCTGGCCCCTTTGACAAGTCAGCATAAGAACCCTCTGGTTATGTTAGGATTGAGACATTGAACCTATGTCCCAAACACAGAGACAAATTCTCTTACAGAAATTAGAGTAGGCTCTAGCTTAGTTACCTGCTAGGAACAGCAGCCTTTCATGAACTCTTATAAGGTTTCCATGGAGATTTTGTTCAATATGTAAAGACATGGTTTCACTCTCTCTCCCTCTTTCTGTTTCTCTCTCTCTCTCTCTCTCTCTCTCTCTCTCTCTCTCTCTCTCTTCTATTCTATTCTATTCTATCTAAAACACAGGAATAAGTTGGATTACTTGAAGCCCATAGAAACTAGATTTTCTTTTTGTAATAGGGTGAATAATAATAATAATAATAATAATAATAATAATAACTCCTTCTATTCATAGAATAGTCATTATTTGTTATCTTAGCACATTGTATAAATAATCCTTTTGCAAAATCTTAATCATATGATAAGTGCATCAAGGTCAAAATGTTATTAACAACATTCTAAGTTTGATGCACTTATATGACTGTAGAGAGTGAAAGCTGAACCATAAGTGGGGTAATCAACTTGTAAACCTCATAGTTCATGTCAAGTGAAAAATGGCTGGAGAGTCTGGAGAAAGAGAGAATCCTGCAAGACTCTTGAAATTTTCTCATTTTGGAGGGTGCTCATAATAATTTCTCATTTTTCAGGGCTTCATTTCTTTTTTACCTTATTATTATTTCTTACCTTTAATTTATACTTTTCCCAGGACACTGACATTATTGCTGGATATAAAATGCTCTCATCCTGCCAGCCATTATGTCTGGAGCCAACAGCTCCAGCCTGACCCCAGAATTCTTTATCCTGAATGGTGTTCCGGGGCTGGAAGATGCACATGTCTGGATCTCTCTGCCATTCTGCTTCATGTACATGATTGCTGTTGTGGGGAACTGTGGGCTTATCTACCTCATTACCCATGAGGAAACTCTGCACAGGCCCATGTACTACTTCCTTGCCTTACTCTCCTTCACTGATGTCACCTTGTGCACATCCACAGTGCCTAATATGCTGTGTATATTCTGGTTCAGTTTCAAGAAGATTGGATTTAGTTCATGCCTTGTCCAGATGTTCTTTGTCCACATGTTGACTGGAATGGAGTCTGGTGTGCTCATGCTCATGGCCCTGGACCGCTATGTAGCCATCTGCTACCCTCTAAGATATACCACCATCCTCACCAACCCTGTGATTGCCAAGGCTGGTCTTGCTACATTCTTGAGGAGTGTAATGCTCATCTTTCCATTTACTCTCCTCACCAAGCGCCTGCCCTATTGCAGAGGCACCCTTATTCCCCACACTTACTGTGATCACATGTCTGTGGCCAAGGTATCCTGTGGCAATGCCAAGGTCAATGCAATCTATGGCCTCATGGTGGCTCTATTGATTGGTGTGTTTGACATTTGCTGTATCTCTGTGTCTTACACTATGATACTGCGAGCAGTGGTGAGCCTGTCCTCTGCTGATGCTCGTCACAAGGCCTTCAGCACCTGCACATCTCACATCTGTGCTATTGTGATCACTTATGTGCCTGCCTTTTTTACTTTCTTCACTCATCGTTTTGGAGGACACACAATTCCCCACCACATCCACATCATAGTGGCCAACCTCTATCTGCTACTGCCCCCTACCATGAACCCAATTGTTTATGGAGTCAAGACCAAGCAGATTCGGGAAAGTGTAATCAAGTTTTTACTTGGAGATAAAATTGGCATCACCTAAAACAAATGCATATCAATACCAGCTCTATTGCTTATGATGTGGAAAATAGTGGAGACAGTTTTCATAAAACATGGGTGAAATAGTATTAAGTCATCTAATTTGTAGATGTTCTGAAGTCTTCACAAGTGAAATTATGAAATATTCTTTACAAGGCAAGCTTTGCCAAAGTATAGGATGTAGAAATTAAATGCAATTTACTCATTCCATTTTGTGTGTGTGTAGTGAATTCCAAATAAATAGAAAAATAATTAAATGATTCATGGAGGTTAAATGTTAATCTTTGTTCTGTGTTTAAAAGACAAACATACAGTAATTTGGGACAACCTTGTTCTCTCTGTTAAGGACAAACTCTTACATCAAGTATGTTGTTGATATAGAATAAAACAGGTTCAGTGCATATATATATATATATATATATATATATATATATATATATGTATGTATGTATGTATATAATATGACAAGCTATCTTTTGATATTTTGTGGAATATCCCAATTCTAATAATTTGTTAGCTTCTCAGTACTCTCTATTTTTAAATGCCCAAGAGGTCTGTTCTCTGAATATTAAGTTTTTAAGCACTATGAAAACTGATTTTATGAAATGTAATTGTTTTGTTGATTAAAGAGGTTATAACATCAGTTTTCTATGGTATTTGATATTATTTCACTCATTAACTCATTCTTGAGACACTAAATACAATTGACTAATACTATTAAGTATAAACTTCATTTAATTTGAGGGATACAGAGCAGAATGTCCAAAAATACTGTGTCACAGGGCACTGAGAATAGACACACTGGTGAAGGAAACATGAAAGGAAACATGTATGAAAAACAAGGAGAGATGATTAAAAATGATGCTCTCTGAAAGATGGACATCTCAGTAGACAATTGAATGCTTTATTGATCTTGGATTATGTTTGTCTGAAGGTTAAAAATGTTTAATTTCTAAGGATTAAACATTGTCATATTAATGAATTTCTGTATTTCTATAAATGTCAATTTTTATACTTTTTTCAAATATAACAGTGGCTTACTAATGAAATATATAAATATGCCAATTCTTAAGAAATATCATAACATGGTTTCTGTTACATTCTAATCATTTAATAAATTACAGTGTTGTTTATGATTTGTTAGTTTCAGCTCAGATTAATTCTGAACATTAGTGTCTGATGAGAAATCACTCAGCAGAGGATTAGTTTCCTATTGATGAACTTTCATTGGCTTCCTACCAGCATGCTAGTACAGTACATATAGTTTTATTTTTATTTAAGTATTCTTCAGACAATATATTTTGATCATATTTTTCCCTCCTTCCAATTCCTCCCAGATCTTCTCCATCTCCCTGTCCACTTAATGTCATGTTCTCTCTCTCTCTCTCTCTCTCTCTCTCTCTCTCTCTCTCTCTCTCTCTCTCAAAAGAACAAAACAAAAATAAAAACCATTAGTTTAATTAATAATAATAATAATAGCAAAACCAATTATACAAAATATACCCAAACAAAAGATGCACAAATACATGAAGTCTAATTTTTTGTTGACCCACTCTTCCTACATGGGACACCCTTGGAATATGGTTTATATATCCAGTAAGGTTCTATTGGAGAAAACTGATTTTTTATTTCCTAGCAGCTATCAACTGCAGCTAGCCTTTTGGCTGGTGTTGCAGTATTGTGTCTACTTCCCCTCCTCAGTGCTTAGATCTTGTCTGATTTGAATACGTACAATTCTTGTATGTGTGTCATAGTTTCTGTGGATTTATATGTGTACCAATTCTGTTGTGTCTAGAATATTCTGTTTGCTTGTATTCATCCACCTCCTCTGACTCTTACAATCTTCCCCACCCCTGCTTCTGCATAGATTTGTGAACCTTGAGGGGAAAAGTTTCATCAGAGACATCCCATTTATAACTGAGTGCTCCAAAGTCATTCTCTTTCTGTGCATTGCCCAATTATGGGTCTCTGTCTTAATTCCCATCTACTGCAAAAAGAAGCTTCTCTGATGAACAGCCATTTTTTGGTTTTTTGTTTGTTTGTTTGTTTGTTTTTTGTTTTTTAAATGTCTTCTATATACCTGGCTTTATATCCTTTCTGAAACAGAGAGAGAGAGAGAGAGAGAGAGAGAGAGAGAGAGAGTTTTCTTAGGATGATTAAATTAAAACTGAATGAATGTTCACTGTTCCTTATTGGAGGCAGTGAGTTGAAGAGTTTACAGGGAATGTGGGCTATAAATCTTGAGTGTATTTAGTACTTAAGGATTGCAGGAAAATAAGTGGGATGTGTTAAATATTAAGGATAAGTAAATATTTTTGAATGTAAATGTTTTAGAAAGTAGGAAGAACAAAGGCATGGCAAGGAAGGCAGTAGAAGGCCTGTCTGGTAGGGCCTGGGGTATGTTTTTCCCCAGGACACAAGAGATAACCAGCTCTGCCATTCACTTTTGAGATATTAAATGAGAATAACATTTAACCCTAATCAACTGCCCAGTAGTCAGAGTCTCTGGTGGTTCAGATCTCCACTTAACCTCTGTCCCTTGACCACTTGAGTTCTTGCTTCATTTTTCTGTGTCTCCTCAGCTTTTTCTGCTTTCTGTTTATATATATATATCCAGTTTCTTCTTAGTATTCCAGTATGGGGTAGTTACCTTGCACATAGGGGCAGGTGTGAGTCCTGTTGGGTGGAGTTGTGGATCCTGAAGCTCAGGGGAGCAGAAGCACAGGAATTTGACTGAGTTCATGCCACACAGCACCAGACAAATGCTTCAGTGCTCCGCCTGAATGTGAAGAGACCTCAGTCTGAGGTCTTGGGGGAGGGCAGGGCTTCTGAGAGAGGGTCTGTGGACTGACAGCTGACCTGGAAGCTAGTGGTCTCCATCTTTGGGCCTCCAGATGCTGCTGAGATCTGCAGAAGAACAGAAACTGGGGGCATCCGGGCTGGACCAGCCCGCAGCTGAGAGGAACAAGGAGGAAGGGAAATCCAAGTATAGAGTCTCTTTGTTACCAGGACTCAGCTGGGTCACTTGTTCAGCTAGCTTGCTTGAGTTGGCAGGGCTCCATGGTAGGAGATTAAACAGTGGATCAGTAGTCAAAGGCCTTCTCCACAGTTCCCCACGGCAGGGCCCCAAAGACATGAGGAATTCCATAGTTTTAAAGGGTTTATTGTCATGGTGGAAAATGGATGAATCTGGCTGTAACCACCCCCCCAAAAAAAAAAAAAAACTCAGAGCAGACCTGAGTTAAATAGGGAGGGAGGAGGGTCTGGGAAAGAATGCTTAATTGGCTATGCCCTCTGGCCTTTGGGTATCTCATTAATATGAAAATCTCTTGAGGCTGAGGCCTGTAGTCATGCCCTGTACCTGTGGAGGGGCTGGTAGGGGCTAGATGACTGAAAGGCACTGATCAATAGAGGTCTTAGACAGTGTGTCAGGAGCCTGGAGTCTGGGAGCATGGTGAAATGTATTCTGTCCCTTGCAGGGTCTCCAGCCATTTCTAGCTAGTGCTCTACCAGAAATCAAGCTATCCTTTTCATAGTCCCTCATTCCATTGTTCAGCTAGTATCCTAACAGGTTCTTGTCTGGACTCTGCACATTCTTGGGAGAGTGGCGCCTTTCTATGTTTCCTCTAGAATTACTTTCTTTCAAGACATATAAATATTTTCAAGGTTATAACAGTCACAATAAAACTGAAACATATGTTTTCCAGATTATATATTTACAAATATACATGTTCATTTTATCTTAAAATCATATTTGAAAGTAATAATAATTTATATACATTTTAAAGTTAGGCAAAATGAGGCACAAAGATACTGAGAGATGAATAGCTTAATGAAAATAACAAACAAGAAAACTGGAAAGTTGGGATTTTTACAGAGGCTGTGTGTGGGGAAAAAATTAGAGGGCTGCAGCGGTGGGGTCCAGGGAGGCTTCCACACTGCAGCTGGTCCCACATGCAGGAGGACCCTCTATGGTTCCAGCAGCCTGGAGGCTTTGGCAGTAGTAGGCCCCAAAGACATGAGGAAGTCTTTGGTTCCAAAAGGTTTATTGTCATGGTGGATGGTGGATGGATCTGGGTGTACCCCCGTAAAACTCAGGCAAGTCCAGAGTTAAATAGGGAGGGAGAAAAGGGGAGGATCTGGGGAGGCATGCTTAATTTGCTCTGTCCTCTGTCCTTCATTAGTATGTAAATTCCTAGGGCCTGAGGCTTCTAGTCACACCCTCTACCAGTGTCCTTTGGGAGGGGCTGTAATGGCTGGCCTACATGACTGAGTTTTATGGAGACTAAACTGCTTTTCAGGACCCTGGGTTCTAGGGGTGTGCCGAACTCCTGCCGGTTCTCACGCAGAGTCTCGGGGTTCTAGGCAACTGCCCAGCCATGACCAAGAATACCTTTAGGCAGTCCCACATCTCCTCCCCTTTAGTTTTTTAACAAAGAGGGGTCACTGTGGTGAAAATTTTGGATGAGGAAGCCGAAAGAAAGCACTATGTAGGCCAGAGGGGTTAGCACAATTAAGTCACAGGTAAGGGGAGTTGAGGGTGGGGGTTGGGAAGGCAAGCAATCATTGAATCAATTGAATTCAGGTTGTACAGTTTGGGGATAATAATAACTGACTAATCTAGATAGACATTATGTTTTCCTCACTAACATGTAACTTTAGCTATTTGACTTTGGCAAAAGAATTCATTTGTAGCTGGAAGGTCTGAATCTGTCTGTAGGACTCAGTAATCGTCTCTGGATCTTGGTGTGTGTCTGAAGTTCAGCGTGTGTCTCTGGATCTCAGCATGTCTCTGGAATCTGCAGTCAGGTGGTGTGGCTGCAAGAAGACAGCATGGCATCCTAGGCAGGTTCTAGGAGGTGGCGTTGTCTCTGTTGGACTTGTGGGAGCACCTGTAGAATAATCACAACAGGGAAGCAGCACCCAGGCAGGGGGATATCTGCAAAGGCTGTATAGTAAGCATTAGGCTACTTGGGATCAGGCACGTCATGGTGTGCCATTGAGATCCTAGAAAGGCAAAAGTGTTTGAGGAAATTTTAGTCTTAGAAGTCACCTTTGAGTCTGTTTTGGATGGCTGAGGAAGAAAAATATCATTTTAATTATGTAGGCAGCAACAATTTGTCTGTAAAAGGAAGCCAGTTGTTAATTAAGAGCTGCAAGATGGTGATCAGCATGTTGGTGTAACCTGTGGAAGTAGATTAGATGACCTTTGAACCTAGAAGAAGTCTTAAAAATTGAAAACAAAATGTTAGGAATATAACATGAGTGTTAGAGAGAAAAGGAGACATTTAAACAAAAGCGAAAAATTTTGGGTTGAAAAGCATGAACACTGTTGTTTTAGGTGTTCCTGTTGGGGAAAAAGGTATTAATGGCAGGAAAGCAGGAACATTTTTGCGGGTATTCCTGTTGGGGAGAAAAGGTTAATGGCGTATTTAGAAGCAGTAGGGGAGGGGCTTGCTCTGCCATGTGGTGACTGCTCTAGCAGAGAAGCCAAGGCATTCCCCATTTATTTTTCTTAGCTGGTAAATCTTGAATGTAAAGGAAGAGAAGAAAGGTTAACCTTGAAGAAAAACTCAAAGCAAGAAACATAGGTGTTTGATAGGAGAGTCAGAAGGAGTAAAAGACTGTGTAAAACTGAGCTATGGCGGGGAGACATGTGGAGCTGGCTTGTAGCTGGCAGTTCCTGGGAGCTGGCAGGCAGCATGCAGTTTATACAGGGACGAAGGGAGCAGACTGAGTCTCAGACCCTCTGCTAGCAGGCAAGCCATCTGGGCTGTAGCTGACCGCAAATGACCTAGAAGGTGAATTGGGGAAGGGGGCAAGCAGGGAGCCAGCCCTGTTGCTTCAGGCAAGTCGGCTGGGTTGTAACCAGCCACACATGGTAGAGGAGTGGGGGAAGTCTACATTAGGCTATCAGGCAGCCTGTGAAAGACTTATCCCCTGAGGGAAAATCACTGGGGACTAGAGTTCTCAGAGCCATTGCTCCTGAGAAGCTAGCAGGCAGAGCTTGAAAAACTGACCCCTGGGGGAGGGGTAGAGAGCAGAAATTAGGGAATCACCGCCATCTTGTTAAGTTGGAGAACACGTGGGGAGAAAGAAAGCTACGATAGCAGGCAGCTCCTTAAAGACTGAAGTAGGCACTCCTGAGAGCTCAAAACGAAAGGAGAATCTCTCAACCAAGGGAAAGAGTCTTAGAACGAGAGACATGGCAGGTGCTGTGGCCTGGAAGATAGCTGTTCTCTGTGAAGGAGCCCTCTCTGTGGAGCTGGGGGATGGGCAGAGTGGAGGCTAAGAAGCCATCGCCATCGTGCTCTTGAGAACACGTGGAGGAGAGGGAGAGAGAGATAGACCTAGTCTTTTGAGCCAGGCAGGAGCTAGTGGTAGCTAAGAGTCAGAGAGAAAACGCTGGCCCGAAACACGTGGAGAGAGAAAGAGAGAGAAAGGGAAACAGAGAGAGCCCTGCCTAGTCTTGCAGAACTATGCTGGGGTTACTCACAGTTCCATGGAGAGGTTCTTGGTGGGCGCCAGCAGGGGGTACTCTTGGAGCTGGCTTTGCCCACATCCTTCACCACCTGTAGGGAATGATGTAGGCTCGTGCGTGGGCACGAGAGGACACTCGAGGACATGAGTCTCTGTTGTGTTGCGGGTCTGTGCGTCTGCCATGACGCAGTAGGCTGGGATTGTAGCTCAGCATGGCAGAAGCACACGGGATCTTGGCTGAGTATATTCCCTGCAACACCCGGCAAGCGCGGTGGGGCCCCGCCCGGCATGAGGAATTCTCATTCTGGTTCCGCAGGGGTGCAGAGCTCTTGGATGAAGGATCCCTGGGCCAGAAGGGAGACCGACTGGTCTCAAGTCCTTGGTTCTCAGGACTGAGACGGGGGCACGTGGGCACATGATCAGACAACCAACAGCCTAGAAAAATGAGAGGAATTGGGGATCCCTGCACTCTGAGGCGGCCAGGGACTGACAGGTCTCAAGCCCTTGGTTCTCAGGGCCGAGATGGAGGCATGTGGGCACACGCCGGACAACCCACAGCTGAGAAAAATGAGAGGGATTGGGGATCCCTGTGCTCTGAGGCAGCAAGGGACCAACTGGTCTCAAGCCCTTGGCTCCCAGGACCAAGACGGGGGCATGTGGGCACATGCTGGACAACCCACAGCTGAGAGAAATGAGGGGAGGGGAAGAAGAAAAAGACCCTAGCAGCACCCGTGGGAGAGACTGTACTTGCTTTGCAGACTTGGTGGCCTGGCTAGCTTGCTTGAAGATGTGGATCCTCGTGGCTGGAACATAGAGGTCCTCCAGGTGAGAGATTGAGCAGCTGCAGCTTCAGTCAGCATGGGAGAAGCACAGAATCGTCACTGAGTCGATTCCTCACAGCACTGAACAAGTAGGGCGGGAAGCTCGGCTGCATTCTGTAGCAGACTGGAGTGGGCCAGTTCTTGAAAGTCCATGGGCATCTGTGTCCTACTTTGGGCGCCAAATGTGGGGAAAAATTAGAGGGCCACAGAAATGGGGTCCAGGGAGGCTTCCACGCTGCAGCTGGTCCCACATGCAAGAGGAATGTCTATGGTTCCAGCAGCCTGGAGGCTTTGGCGGTGGTAGGCCCCAATGACATGAGGAAGTCCTTGGTTCCAAAACGTTTATTGTCATGGTGGATGGTGGATGGATCTGGGTGTACCCCCGTAAAACTCAGGCAAGTCCAGAATTAAATAGGGAGGGAGAAAGGGGGAGGATTGGGGGAGGATCTGGGGAGGCATGCTTAATTTGCTCCGCCCCCTGGCCTTCATTAGTATGTAAATCCCTAGAGCCTGAGGCTTCTAGTCACACCCTCTACCAGTGCCCTTTGGGAGGGGCTGTAATAGCTGGCCTACATGACTGAGTTTTATGAAGACTAGACTGTTTTTCAGGACTCTGGATTCTAGGGGTGTGCCGAACTCCTGCCAGTTCTCACGCAGAGTCTCAGGGTTCTAGGCAACTGCCCAGCCATGACCCAGAATACCCTTACACAGTTCCATAGCTGTGTGCTTCCAGTATCTTGCATTTTAATGACTACAATAGGCTAGATTGTTTGCTCTGATGTCCAAAAATGTAAAAACTACCAAACAAACAAACAAAACATAAAACATAAAACAAAACAAAACCAAAAATCCCTCCAGCATAATGTTTATATGAAAGTAATAATGGAAAGTCCCTGGTGCTCACCCTGATCTGGGTGAAGTGATAAGTGTTTTGAGTTTAACAAGAGGGCTCATCAGGTAAAGTGCTCACTGTGTAAGCCTGATGAACTGAATTCAAATCCTGGAACTTATAGTGGAAGTCAAGAATGGCCTCTGAAACAGACTGTCAAAAGCTGTCCTCTGACCTTCAACAATTGTTTCATGACATGTGTACACTAGTATGGACACACAGACAATAATAATGAATAAAAGAAAAAGAAATGAATCAATATATGAAGTACTTTAAAGTACAAGACATTGCCATCAGATTCTTAAAGGCCTAACACTGTGCACAATCAAACGACAAACCACTTCTGCTAGTTTTTCAACTTATTCTCAAAAGCGACTCCCACAAGAGCTGTCATATGAAGTTCAATGATTCTGTTGTTTATGAAATATATTCTCCCCTATGGATTTGTTCCTAATTGTGATTGGTACATAAGCTCTTACTTGTTTTTGCTCAAAGGTACACAAATTAAAACATATCTATGCTGATTAACATATTGACACATACATTCCAAAGCCCCCAATATTGATTACCCATGTAACTCTCATGTGCCTAAAACAGCAAATTAAATGGGCCCAATATGTTTTAAAAATGATTTTCATGTGTGATTATTTTTTACTTGGTGAAATATAAACTTGTCATTCACTGACAAAGACAGACCTTGTGGAATACTAAGGTGAGGTTGTTGTCCTGTAAAACACAATCATTATTAGAGCTTTAAGGATGGCAGACAGCTATGAAGCTACTGACTGTACTATGTCTATTCTTTGTGCTGTTTCATTCTTTTTATCCCTGTATATCTACATACTGCACATTCACACAATTAAAGAACTATCAGCAAGAGGCTGCTGGGAAAAGAGAGGAAATTTATTTTAGATGTGTCCCTAATAGTTTGCCTGCTTTCCAGTGGATGGCCCTACACCCATGCATATACTGGCAGCATGGAAGGGACTCAGTGACTCTTTAAAAGTGTATGTAAAGTTTGGAGAGAAAGGAGAAGGCATAGAAGGAGTTGGAAAGGAGGGTAGATGATGGAGTTTGCTCAAAACACATTATATTTACATATATGATTCTCAAACCAAAAATAAAGTAGAAAATTATTGTAATATGAATAAAAATAATAAAAAATAGCAGTTTAGAGAAAGTAATTTTGTATTTATTTAATTTGACTACTGTGTTACATATAGCTAATGTTACAATACCCACAAAAGTTGAGAAAATCCAACACAGTGATTTTAAAACAAAGAGTCTTTACTGATGAAAATTTTATAGGTTATATTATAGAAACATTCACAAAATTGCTATAGTCCCTTAAAAACCTCAGGTTCTGCTTCCAAATGTGACAATTATAATGAAATATATGCATGATGTGGTTAATATTTTTCCCAAAAGCTTGTCCATATGCCATCTGATATTAAAATATATTCTTTTTGTTAACAGAGAAGAATATAACTTTATAAACTTAATCATTGTTTCTATCTATTTATCTTTCTTTTATCCAAACATCCTGATAACATCAACCATCTCTTGACATACCTTCTTACTCTTCTCACTTTGCAATCTATACTATTTCTTCATTATTTTACTCCCATTGACTTTTTCTCAATTATTTCCTGAAATCTAATGAGGTACTCATTTTCATTGTCACTGTCACTCTGCTGTTTGTTTCTTCGTCTACATGTCATTCAGATTAAGGCAGCCACAAGGCTTCCTTGCTCAGTGGACCATGTAGATACTCTTCAAGTACCTTTCCTTACACTTACAAACTCTCTCCTCTAGCAGAGGCCATGTGGTGACATTTCATCTTTCAGAATGCTTCTTGACATTAAGGCTGAGAAGAACTCAGATTGTAGCAATCTTCAGTACCTAGACCACTCCAGCCTTTCTCACATATACACTGGCACTGATTCAGGAGTCAGGTGATATTCAAACTTCAGAATGTCCAGGTTAAGAAAGCCACAGACATCATCCCAGAGTGATAACTGTTATACAAATATGAGGCAGGCATCATGAAAGGTCATTGGAACTCAGTAGAAACCTCCTGGGGAGATATGCCTGATTCCCTGAAAGTTGGTACACTTTTGTTCATGTACCTTCCCACTACTCTGACATCTCTGTCATGCTGTGTGAGACCTCATTTCTTCCTGTACACTTTTCACATGCCTAAGAATATGTGCATGGACCAGCCAGTGTTCACTTGAGGTCGGATATCCCAGCTCCCCTGATCTGTATGTGTTCCATGAACTCCAAGGCAGCTATGTTAGACTCATACTGGTTTTCCTATCTTCTTTCTTTCTAAGAAATTAAGGATTTTGTTTTTAAGATTCTGTTGTTTTGTGCATCTGATGACAAAATATTCACCTATGGTGTCTACTGCTCTCACAGTTCAAATTTTCATGCCTTTCTCCCTTGATAATTTTCTGGATATATGTGTTAAACACGAACTTTCTTAGTATAGATTCATCACCCATTCAAACATCTTTTTGTCTAACAAACAGTTTGATCACTCCTTCACGAATCTGCTTGGTCTTTACTCCATATACAATTGGATTCAAGGTGGGAGGTAGCAACAGATACAGGTTGGCTATAATAATGTGGATATGATGGGGTATAGTGGTTCTCCCAAATCGATGAGTGAAGAAGTTGAAGAAGGCTGGGACATAGGTAATAACAATAGCACATATGTGTGATGTGCAGGTACTGAAGGCTTTATGGCGAGCATCTGTAGAAGACAGCTTCACCACAGCATGGATAATCATGGCATAAGACATGAAGATACAGAACATATCAAATCCCCCAATAAATACAGCAGCTATAAGACCATAGATAGCATTAATCTTAATATTGCCACAGGATAGTTTGGCCACAGCCATGTGATCACAGTAGGTATGGTGGATGAGGTTTCCTCTACAGTATGGAAGACGCTTGATCAGGAAAGCAAAGGGGATCATAAGTAACACACTTCGAATGAGTGTTGCCAATCCAACCTTGGTAATCATAGTGTTGGTGAGGATGATAGTATAGCGTAATGGATAGCATATAGCCACATAGCGATCGAGAGCCATAAGCATTAGCACACCAGACTCCATGCCTGTCAACATGTGGATGAAAAACATCTGTACAAGGCAGGCATTGAAATCAATCTCCTTGAGACTGAACCAAAAGATGCATAACATACTGGGGACAATTGTATTACACCCAAAAATATCTGTAGCAGACAACATGGCTAGAAAGTAGTACATGGGCCGGTGCAGGGCCTCCTCATGGCTGATGAGGTAGATAAGTCCACAGTTACCTGTGACAGCAATGAGGTACATAAAGCAGAATGGCAGGGAGATCCAGATGTGTGCAGCTTCCAACCCAGGAATCCCATTGAGGATAAAGTATCTTGGTGTCAGACTAGAGGTATTGACCCCAAGCATGGTGATCAGTAGAAAAAAAGTCACACTCTTTGCTGGTAATAGTGTCTTATGCTGAAGACAAGAGTGACAAGATTGTTTTCTAGACACAAGACATAAAAGTGTTTTTCACAACATAAATAATAAAGAAGAAATGTTTATTTTGTATCCAAACTACATTACTCTCTCCTCCTCTATATTACTAAATTTGTTGCTAAATTAAGATTTTAAACTTGTGTCCAAACTCTGGGCTGGCTTGGCTTTATATTTTCAACTCTGTTGATAGGTGCCAGCTCATATTCCCAGGCTAGCAACTAGTACTTGATTTATCCCTCCAATCAATTTTCAAATTATGAACTTTGTTTAAATAACCTTGAATTTATGAAATTCTCACATTAGTGTGTAAAATGGGTTACAGCTATTAAATAATGTGAGCATTACACATTATGCAAATGTATTACGAGTTCTACATGATTAAATGCCTGTGTAAATTTGGGAAGTCTATATTTTTCAAATCTGAGAAATCAAAGGCAGAAATATTCATATGGTTTTGTACATGAGAAGACAAAAAACAAATATAAAGTTACAATTTGAATAGCATGTTTATATTGTATTTTTCCATTATTCACTTTTCTTGCTGGTAAAGGTAAGAATATATATATATATATATATATATATATATATCACCAATGATTTATATTATACCTTTAATTAACTCTGTTATTGTTATATATCTTCAAATCTATGTAGATTAGTATTATACACATTTATATCATTTGTAATCATCATATATAAATAAGTCTAGCTACATATCATGCTGTCTATCAAGCTATAAACTATGTTTGTCCTTCTGTCTTCTTGTCACCATCTCCCAAATAACCTCAGGATCTTGCACTAAGAAGGATCCAGTCCCTGTACAAAGAAGGATGCAGTCCTTGTCCTAAAAAAGATATATACCTTGTATTCAGGAGGATGCAGTTTTTATTAAGCTTTCACCAGCGTTTAAGGAACACTTGCCTCTCATCTTTCTTTTCTACTTCAAGAACTAGGATCTGTAGAAAACGTTCCTAATGAAAATTGTTAGACTCTAATATCTTTCTTGGGTAAAGTACATGTTTTAAACTTGGAGTATAACTTGTTTACTTATTGCTTAGTTTACCTTATCAAGTTCAAGTATCAATTTTACTTAGATCTGTGTTACAGTGTTTGAATCTTCTACAATGTTTGAATCTGTAAACATTGCTTTCCTAATTTTCATGGCTCTTCTTACTTTTTCCATTGTGGTGAAACTAGGTATTTCTCTACTTTTTCAGCTTAAATGTCATTCATAGGGAAATTCACAACACTTTGAAAGCATTTGCATCAAATATAAAATACTTTTAATATTAAATAAATTACAGAAAAATTAAACACAACCCTAAATACCAAAATAAAAACTCTAATATAGTACTATTCCAGTAACTATCAATAGTTTTGTGAGTTTTTTTCTATAGGAGAAATGTAAACAAAATCATGCCTAACCATCCTTTACTACTTCCTACATCCTTTCATCTTATTCAGGGAAAAACATGGCATCATTGTATTTTCTTCAAAAATACTATGCTATTAGAATGCCTTTAGATCTTGGAATGTTCCCAGCATTGCCCCAAATGAGTCTGCATCAGTCCATCTGTGCCTACCACAGCTTCACAAACTAAACAGACATGCACTTCTGGACACCTCTCCTCATCATTTAAGCAGCTCACCTTATTCCTCTGAGGACTGTGACAAGTGCCTTCAACAGGTCCAGGCATTTGTTCAGAGTTAACTCAAAACCCTTCCACCTTCCAACTTAACATTGTGAATTTGAGGTTTCCTATCCCTTCTGCAATCTTGGCTTCACACTGCATATTCTAGCTCTTCGATCTCTGTAGCTTTTGGTGTTATGTGTTGTTATTCCCTGGACAGGAAATCTCTCTGTTTTGTATGTTGCTGCATGTAGTACATGCGAAAATATATGACAGAAATAGTATGTCGATAATTTCCAAGATCTCCTTCTAAATGGTTTTTCTACTTTAAGATAAATATCTCAACAAATTGTTGTATTAAAAAATAATAATTCATCTGAAAAATGTCAAACCTGATTTCAATAGTCAACAGTCACCTAAAAAACATTGCTAAATGAAATCATAGCTATTGGGAAGTATATGTAGTAGATCTATATAATGATTTGTGTGTGTGTGTTTGTATATAGATATATATGAATCTGGGTTCAAATACTATTGCTCATTCTGGCAGATAAAATATCCTATAGAGACTGTAAGTCACTAGAATTGAATGTATGCCATTGAAGAGAAGGCAGCTGGTGTCAGGAATGTTCTTGTTTCTAAGTTGAGTTACATGACCACAGGAATCCCTTATACTCCCTGAATAATGCATTTTGGTCAATAAAAATTCTTATCACTTTCCAAGGAGCACTCAACCACCTGTGGAAACGAGAGGCATTTCTCTTTAAGTACATAGAAATATATACTTTGTTAGTGCTATAACTTTAATACTTATTACATCAGTATGTTGGACTCTCCATCTCCCAGTATCCAAGGTATACCTAGTTGTTAACCCTCTTCTATATTTTCAAAGCCATTTAGAAATCTGTTTACTTCAGACATTCTATAAACTAAGATAATGCTCTATAGTACATGTTCAACCATCTATGTACTCAAGTCCCTGTGTAGTAGTAGTATTTCTGTGTATCCTATGAATTTACTTTTTCTGGACCATACAAACTCACCCCAGTGCTACACGGTTTTAAAACTCCATTCATGATGCTACCTCTAATAAAGAATTGTGCTATATTTAAATAATGAGCCTGTATAACAAGCTTAATATTTTCTCTTGAGACTTTTCAAGTAATGGACAAAATGATATGTTTAGGGGATCATGGGTTGAGGTCTCATAGGTCTCTGAAGAAGAGGGTGTAAATTTAGCACTGCGAAAAACAAGATCTATATTTAGAACACAGTTGAGAAGGGTATGTGCAGCTTTTAAATTGTCCTAAGATTTCCCTTGATGAACCATGGGAAGTAAGACTGGTTCTGTGATTTGGTGAACTGTCAAGATGGAACTGTATCTACTCCCCAGAGGTCATCAAGTTCTGTTTCATAACGACATGTCACATACATATCTCAAAGTTTACTAAGATTATTGATGAAACACTTTATGACCCTTATGTCAAAATAGATAATGAAATAAGCTCATTAAAATATATTTCTGTAATTGCTTCTGGTTACATATCCACGTGGATCATTGAACTCTGAAAATACATTGAATTTCCATCCTTGACCTTCTCTACCTTAGTTCAAATGTATCACATTTTAAAATTCTAATACCCATACAAAAGACCTTGAACATATTTAAGGTACT
This sequence comes from Grammomys surdaster, assembly GCF_004785775.1. Taxonomy (NCBI): domain Eukaryota; kingdom Metazoa; phylum Chordata; class Mammalia; order Rodentia; family Muridae; genus Grammomys; species Grammomys surdaster. The sequence continues at coordinate 981,512 of NW_021604697.1, forward strand.
GAAAGTTGCTTAAATTTTACCAAAAGTGAACACATTTCTGTTCTAATATTATAGAAGAGCACAAGTCCAGTTTGATATTAGCCTTTGGGTCAGTGGAAGTGTTTCATCTACAGAAACTGAATATAGTGAACCACATTCAGTGCTGCATTTGAGATTTCTTTCATAATAACAACTATGACTAGAGGCTAAAAGAACTTAGGTATGTTTTACACACACACACACACACACACACACAAACTCAGTGAGCAGGTCACAGTAGAAGCTAGGAAAAAATTTCAGATGGTAATTTTTGCATTGCATGCATAAAGCACTAAATATGATACCCAGTGTAACATAAACCAGAATGAGTAGTACATGACCATCATCTCCATAATCAGAACATGGAGACACAGGAAATAAGATCACCCTCAGTAGGTGTAGGATGAGGTATCTAGTCTTGGATACATGAGAATCTGTCTAAAAGAGAAAAAAAAAGCAAAACACAGCATGAAGTAAAAAGTCAAGCTATGAGTAATAGGTATCAACCCACAAAACAGTGCAATATAGATTCATAAAATAGCAGCAAGAAGTTAGAAGTAAATTTTCCTACCACACATGAACACAAACATACAAACAAAGAGACAAACACACATGCCACACATAAACACATACACAAACAGAAAATAAACTGTCCTTAAGGGGGAGTCTGACTGTTTGTACCCCCCCCCCATACGCAGGATTCATGCATGGTTTGCAAGGTGTACATGAGAAACTCATGGGCATCTTCCTGCTTGTGCTTGTGGAAGGCAGAGGTCAGGATGTGGGAGGGCCTCATGACATCCCCCAAGTCGGGGTGGAGGAGGCTCTGGGTCACATGAGCTTCCATAGCACACATCATACAGCCTTCCGGGGAACGACAGGTCTGAGAGTGCTCCCGGGACAGCATGTAGTCAGCAAGTGGTGGTGTGTGTGTCAAGCACTGCAGGGCTGCGTTCAGGTAGCAGCTGTTGCCTGTGTTCTCCAGCCCGCATCCAGGTCCTCGAGCCTCTCCCAACTCAGAAGGTGCCAGCCATCACTGGCAGCCATCTCCTCAACCACCAGGGCTACATCCTGATGCAGTGATTGGGCACTAGGAAATGGCAGGGCTGGATCTGTAACAGGACAACTACACAAAAAGACTTTAGGGTCAAGAGCTTTGGCAGAGAACTTGTCAGTGACCAAATCTTTTAAGCTCAGGCTTCTCTATTTTAGAAAACCTGACCTTACTTTCAACTCCGGAAAACAAACAGAACAGTACCTAGCATTATTTTGCTAGATACCCAACCCCGATATATGCTGACAAGTCCTCCCAAAACAGCCAATCCCAGGACACATCTCCCTTGTTAGGGGTGGTTTCTACAAAGCAGCTCTGAAACTTGATCTCTTTGGAGTCCATTTTGCCTGAATTCACCTCCATTTCCCCAGGTGTTTTCACCCTAGGGTTTACTTGGAATAAAGTTACAATAAGACATGAAATAGAGGAAATGATCACTACATCTGCCATACAAGAGCTTCCTTTCCTTGCTAACCACACAGAACCAGTGTAAAAAACATAGGCCTTTTTGTTTCTTTCTTTCTCTGTTTGTGTGTGTGTGCGTGTGTGTGTGTCTGTGTGTGTGTTTGGTTGGTTTGTTGGTTGGTTGATTTCCTTCTTTGTTGAAGTTGGATCTGCCAGGAGATCATTTCTCTAATAGCAGATACATTTCTAGTCAGGGTCATTTGCTTGATGATGCCATCTAGTCCACTCGGTAGACTGCTGATTCTCTGTGGGGAGAAAAATGACCTTGAATCTAGTTGAGTCTGCTTCTTTAGTTTATATCAGTACCCAAGTGTACAAAGCATGTACTGACTCGCTAATTAAGTATAATAACATTACTCTAGTGCCATCCCCTCTAATGGTGTAACTGCAACGGAAGTCATTCAATGACCCAGTTAACTCCTTCCTGCTGATACAATCTTACTGAAGCCTTAAGATTAACTATATCTAGGTGGACCAAACAGAACCAGCCAAATACTCTTTTCCTGTATGTTTCTGAAACAATATCTATCATGGTCCACACTGACCTAGACTTGGTATCACCCTATGATGGCTTCAACTCATGACCATTTTGTTGCTTTTCATTTCCTCAAACAAAACAAAAGAATCACACACACAACACACACACACACTACACACATGCACACAAAGAGACACTACAAACATGGACACACTAACATAATACACAGACACATAAACATACATACACACACATGCACACACAACACACAGACACATAAACACACACATACAATACACACATGCACACACACACATACACACACTACACACATGAACACACACTAACACAATAACCAGACATATCAACAAACACATACAAACACACACTACACACATGCACACACACGGACCCACTACACACATGCACAGACACACACACTACACTCATGCACACATACACACACACATACACTCACACTACACACATACTCACAAACACATATATAGACCACACACACTAACACAACACACAGACACATAAACACAGGCATACAAACACACAATACACAAATGCACTCACACACACAAACACACACACACATACACACAAACACACATACATACACACACAAGCTCCAAATAACCTTAATCCAAACAAAATCTTTCTGAGTTTTATCTCCTTAGAAAGCAGTGGCGCCAAACTCCAGTTTTGCCATTTCTAGACAGCGTGAACAACATCCACACCACAGTTTTACTTATTATTTTATGTCATAACCTTATTATATCCATATGAAGTCATTGCTTTGGTTTTATTCAGAGAAGTTCAAACTCATCTTCTAACTGTTTATGGCTCCCATGTCAATAATAGAGACTTAGGCCTTGCACATTCTCTCTAACTCCTTTCCCTCTGCCATGCATACACAGTCCCTTTCCATTCTGACTTTCAGGCAGGAATTGTCTAATTTGTCAGAGTGTTCTTGAAGGCAAGAACTATTCAGAATGCACATTGCTTTCTGCCTCCTGTAATCTCCTAGTGATCTAGGTTTTGGATGTTTTAGAGGAATGTCCAAGTTCCTAAGGTTGTTCCGAGTGCTAAGTCATGGTCTTCAGTCCATTTCCTTGAAATTGTATTTTATTAACGTCATCAGTGTAAGCTCTAGATCGCTGCTCACCCAGCATCTCAGAAGACAGGGCAAGCTGGGATACAGTGTGAAGCAAGTGTGAGATGTGTGTGAGGGTTCTGGCGTCTGTGGCTAGTTCTGCAGACTGCCTGCCACCTTCTAGCAATTCACACAGTGTGAGAAGAAAGCCAAGCCTGTGGCCTTCCTGTTGTGGCCTCCCGTGATGGGTCTGCTTTAAACACAACCTCCCGAGGACACTTATAGTGGGTGGGTCCTACCTACTTGCCCTCTTCCCCAGATGATATCTGATCAGTTCCCCGTGGATGTTCTGAATCCCTGGCTCTGGGATTGTCACTGGGTTTGAGAAGGCTTTCTCCACTTAAAAATCTCTCCTATGTTGTCCTAGTGCCATGGATCTCAACCTTCCTCTGATGGGGTCTGAAGATTTAATACAATTCTGTGGTGCGCAGCCTCGCCGATAAGGAGAACGCCACACTCAGGATTCTTCTGACAGCAATTTATTGTACAGCTCTTTTAGATGGCAGTGAGGCGAGGGACGCCAAGCCCCAAAAACCTGTGGCTTATATCGAGCCTTAGGAGACGTGCCACACACTCATTGGCTCTTATGATATCACCAAATTAGCATACTGGTTTTCGAGCCTTGTGCAGGTGCACATTCAAGCAAGGCTCTCAAGAAGAACCAGGAAGCAGGAAACCGGCGCCATGTTGCAATGGCGAATGCAGCTCCTAACATCTCCCCCTTTTTTATTAAATTGCTGCAAAATTTTCCAACTGTTATTTCGCCGATCAAGCCCACCATTCTACCAGTAAGGCATTCAAGGCAGTTAAACAGTATTGAGACCCTCCACACTTATGTCCCGTGCAATGGGAACCCGAGCCCTGGGAAGTGTGGAGGACTACCACTCAGGATTCCTGGTGCAATGGGAACACGAGCCCTCAGGATATCCCATTGAATGATAGTGTCTCATTGTTTAAGCATATTCAACCAAGCTTGAGGGGATGTTCCCTGCTCTAAGGCAAGCAGTGCTTGAGTGATAAGTACTTTATCTCTACGATGTTGTTTTTTAAATTTGCAGAGCAACCAGAGTGTGATCAGCACTCCCCCAAAGATCATACAGCCAAACATTCCCACCCCCACCCACTCCTTAAAAAAAGAGAAGGGGGACGTGAGCCAAGAAGTGAAGTCTCCAACATCAATCGGGTTTATTCTGGTCCCATTCAAAACAGCAGTCTTGAGCAGGAGTTCTTCTTGTAGCTCCTCAGCCTGTTGTGACCAATTTCCTTGCAAAAAGTTAAATAATTTAGTACTTTCTGTAAAAGACTCATTGTTATATTTCAAGGGCGTGATACAAATGTGTTTAGTATGACTTACACAGCTTACTTGAAGAATATCAGCAATTTCTTCCATTTTGCTTTGTAATAGATCTATTCGCTGATTAGCAAGCAGTATCCCAGAAATCAAATGGCTATTCATTTTATGCTGTTTTACCATAGCATCTGCTGAGGCATTCACTATATTATTTATTGTTTCTGCTGCTTAAACTTGATTGACTAGGGCAATACCCGCAGTCACTGCTGCAGCAGCCGACACTGTCACAATGGCCGCCATGATGCCAAAATCTCTCTTTTCTCTAATTAAGGAGATTATTGGAAATTTATCGGGATTGGCATCCACTGGTATAGGGACAAAGGTCGGAACCTGTACCAGCAGTGCTAAAGATGCGGACCCATTCCAGCATTCTGTCAACTGGCAGGTGACATTCGCACAATCTAATATGCTGCTTTTATTTTTAAATTCTGCTAAAATAAAAAAGAAGGGAGCCGAAACACAAACTACCGCCCTTTTGGCTGAATAATTTGTCAACAAGTTATTATATTTAATATCATTCAATATCACTGGTGTAGTATTAGTTCTGGTTGCTGATACATTCCAAATGTCATGTTGTGACTCACCTAGAGTTGCAAAGGCTGATAAACTGGTAGCAGCCCCCGCTAAATTTGTCAACACCCATTGATAAAATGGCCATTCGTTTATATTCCCTGTTTTATTTCCTGTCATAGCCAGCCGTTTTAGAGGCGGCGATAAAGTGAACCCTCGAGATACTTCTACCTTAGGCATCTTTTTAGATTGGCAGTGCGTAAACACTGGTGGAAATGACTGATCTGGAGGGCACCATGGCCACACTCTGACATTAGTGGCATTATTGGTTTGCCAATATGATCGTTCAAGTATGGTTACCTTACTTTTTAGCAATAATGTAGTGATATTCACAGGGGACTGTTTTTTGTTTGATGTATTTCCACTGGCCTCAGATTGTCTTGCCACTATGTTATTGAGTACCTCGAGAAAGATACCAGTGCCTATTTGGGAATCTCCAAGGGGATCAATCCAGTGTCCCAATGTAGCATTGCGAAGTACGACGCATGGGGTCTCTGCCCTGTTTGTTATGGTGAAACACAAGGTATCATTTAATCTAAATTTTGATGTATTATACTTGACAGTCTCTTTGTTTAAAGGTATGGCACATGGTGCCTCCAGCTGACAGCTCGATGATGTAAACATTGGCAGTACTGTAGAGTGGGAATGTACTGGGATGGGAACTGGCCATGATCTTACCACAGCCCACAATGGTATACTTATCGCTCTCTCAAGCAGGCAGATTATCGACAGGATCTTTAGCATTTTCTTCAGGGGTTGGTGAGTCCTCTTTCACAGTTCTGGTCAGTCTGCTTGGTATCCAGATTGGATTTTCTTGATCCTGTGGAAAAACACAAACAGCTCCCCTGGATCTCACTAAAACTGGATCCGGGCCCTTCCATTGGTTAGTTAAGACATCTTTCCATTTAACATATTCTTTTTGAGGACTTGGAGCCACATGTCTGTCAGCAGCAGATTGTCCATCAGAATCCAGATTTAAAAAATTTAAGGTAAATAGGGCTAGGGAGATAGATGTCTTAGGTCCCATGTTGGGGCCTATTCCTCCCTTTTGTTTTTGTAAATAAGTTTTCAACGTGCCATTGACACGTTCCACAACCCCTTGTGCCTGAGGATTATATTGCAAGCCAGTTATATGACGGACACCAAGCCTTAAGCAAAACTGTTGAAAAGTTTTAGACGTATAGGCTGGTCCATTATCAGTCTTCAGCTGAAGGGGCTTGCCCCAAGCAGCCCAGGCTTCAAGGCAGTGAGTAATAACATGTGACACTTTTTCTCCTGCAAGGGGGGTGGCGTGGATGATGCCAGAGCATGTATCCACAGATACATGAATAAATTTTTGTTTTCCAAAGGCATTGCAATGTGTAACATCCATTATGAAGTAACAGCCAGATATGAAGGGGTTGTAGACCTCTGGGATTAACTCCTATAGATGGAGAGGGTCTGAATTCTGCACAGGAGGTACATTTCAGAACAATATCTCTCGCTTCTGCATGAGTTAAATGAAACTTTAATCTCAGGGTATTAGCTGGTACATGATAAAGTTTATGAAAATCAATTGCACCCTCTAATGGCGAACTTACCCAAAATAGGTTTTTAGTGGCTTTATCAGCAATAGCATTAGCCTGAGACATTGGTCCAGGAAGCAATGAATGTGCTCTCATGTGTCGAATAAAAAATGGGTGACATCTACTAGGAATATGGTTTTGAATGTCTTTGAATATCTCAGTAACCATGCTTTTAGGGTGAATAAAATCAGCCACTTCTAATTGTTTAACAGCTTCTACAACATAATGCGAATCCGAAATTATGTTTATAGGCTCTGAAAATCTTTGCAACACTATTGCTACAATAGCACATTCTACTAATTGGGGAGATGTATAATGAAACTGAATTCGAGTAGGGACATTATTAACCACATAACAACCAATGCCTGTCTTAGAACCATCGGTATAAATATCCAATGCTTGATGAATAGGATGTGTCTTAGTAACCTTGGGAAATATGAATGAGTTAGAAAGAGGAAATTGTAACAAGGGATGTTTAGGATAATGATTATCAATATTTCCAGGGAATGAGCATTTTAAAATTGCCCAAGCATCTTGAGATGCACATAAAACTTGAATTTGATACATAGTATAAGGACATACAATTGTATTAGGATATTGTCCAAAATGCATCATGGACAGTTGAAGTCCCTTTAAAGCCAATTCTGCAATTAAGGCAGGATAATAGCCTAAGGTCTTCCTGGGGGAGCTATGTGGGTGAATCCATAGCAAGTGTCCCTCTTGCCACAGTACTGCAGTTGGTTGTTGAGGAGAGGGAAGAATACATAACTGAAAAGATAATTCGGGGTTAAGTCTATCTAGTTGAGCATGTTGTATGGCCATCTCTATTTTATCCAATACTTTAGACGATTCAGGGGTCAAAGTTCTCAATGAAGTAATGTTAGAATCTCCCTCAAGTATTTTAAATAAGGGTTGAAGTTCAGGTGTAGTTAATTTCAAATAGGGACGAATCCAATTGATATCTCCTAGTAACTTTTGAAAATCATTTAATGTTTTTAATTTATCTCTTCTAATAGTAACCTTCTGTGGTTTAATATACTCAGGAGTAACTGTCGCTCCCAAGAATTTTCCTATCTCTCCTTCCTGAACCTTTTCAGGCGCTATAGATAGTCCTTTCTGTTTTAAGGTAGAAACTAACAGAGAGAACGCTTGGTGTAAAACTTCTTTGTTATTGGTACACAAGAGTATATCATCCATAAAATGACAAATTCTAACCTTAGGAAACTGTTTTCTAACTGGTTCAATAGCAGAAGAGACATATATTTGACACATAGTGGGACTATTGGCCATGCCTTGTGGCAGGACCCTCCATTGATATCGGTGGTCTGGTTCCTCATGATTAATACTTGGGAGAGTGAAAGCAAATCTAATTTTGTCCTTAGGATGTAAAGGTATAGAGAATAAATAATCTTTAATATCTACTATTATAATCTCCCAATGTCTAGGCAAGGCTGTCAGCAGTGGCAGACCCTTTTGAATTGATCCTAATAATTGCATCTGATTATTAATAGCTCTAAGATCATGTAATAACCTCCATTTACCTGATTTTTTCTTAATCACAAATATAGGCGTATTCCATGGCGACTGAGAATTTTCTAAATGTCCTAGTTTTAGTTGTTCTTTAACTAGAGCTTTTGCAGCTGCTAGTTTTTCAGAGGTTAACGGCCATTGAGGAACCCATACAGGTTCCTCTGACAACCAAGGTATAGGCAATGCACCCTCAATGGCCCCTAAGAAAAAACCAGCCCTTTCCTGTCTTGATTTTCTGTAGTAGAAACAGGGCTGGTCCTGCCTTGTAAGGCCTTCCCCAGTCCTTTTCCAGGGACACACCCCATTTCTTTCATCATTTTTTGACTCTGTGTAGAATAATCATTGGTGAGCCTAAATTCCAATTGTTTAAGAATATCTCTTCCCCATAAATTAACTGGAAGTGGCAAGACATAAGGAACAACTGTCCCTTGTCTGCCTTCGGAATCTTCCCAGTGCAATACTCTTGTACTAACATCAGGAGCAGACTCATATCCAAGACCTTGTAAGGTTTGTGAAGAGCTATTAACAGGCCAGTTCTTTGGCCACCAATTGGTAGAGATAATGGTAGTATCTGCTCCTGTGTCTAGGAGGCCTGTGAAAAGCCTTCCTTGAATTTTCAACTCTAAGGTGGAGCGTTTATCTAAATCTAATGAAATAAATACATTCTGTCCTCCAGAGGAGCCAAATCCCTTCATGCCTCTAGTTAAACCTTTACTAGAAAAGAATGAATGTAAACTAGGGAGGACTAATAGCTGTGCAATTCTATCACCAGGAGCTATAGAGCTAATCCCCCTTGGTGATGAGCACATGATTTTTATTTGTCCCTCATAATCTTGATCTATGACTCCGGGGTGAACAATTAATCCTCTTAGAGTCGTAGATGATCTTCCTAGCACTAGTCCTACTGTATTCTCAGGTAAGGGTCCTGAAAAATCAGAAGGTATAGGCTGACACCCCATGGTGGGTGTTAGTACTGCTCCAGCGGTGGCACAGAGGTCCAGTCCTGCTGAGCCTGACGTGGCTCTCCTGATTGTCTTATCCTTTGATGTTGCTGAGGGTTGTTCTGCTGGTTTTCTATTGCCCCATATATTTGCGGGCCCTGGGGATGTGGGCCCCATTGCCCGTTTTTTGGCAGAGGAGAAATTGTATGTCCTCTGTCTTCTTTAACTGATCTACATTCATTTGCCCAATGTTTTCCTTTATTACACCTAGGACACATTCCAGGCACCTTTGGACGATTGTTGTTAGTAGTGTTAGGCACCCTTCATTGTCTTTGTATGTGTCCCAGCTTTCCACACCTGAAACATTTAACATTAGAGGCCCTCTGAGCCGCTAAAACAGCAGCTGCCAATCCGGCATTAGATAGAGGTCCTCCTATTTCTCTACAAGCCTTCATCCATGCATTTAGTCCTTTTCCTTTCCAAGGTGTAATAGCATTTCTGCACTCTCTAGTACACTGTTCAAAAATTAGTTGTTCTATGAGAGGTATGGCTGTCTCAGGTTCTCCAAAAATCCTTCCTGCCGCCTCCATCATCCTAGCCACATAGTCTGAGAATGGCTCAGTGTTCCCTTGGATAATTTTTGTCAAGTTTCCTGAAACCTGTCCTTTGTTAGGTAGGCTTTTCCATGCTTTTACTGCTGCCTTATTAATTTGCTCATATACCTCTACAGGGTAGGCCGTTTGATTGATAGCCCATTGTCCCTGTCCTGTAAGCATGTCAAAGTTCCATTGTGGATTGTCCCTGAGCTAAATTTTGTCTTGCCTGTGAAGCACAAAATTCTTGAAAAATAGATTTCCAATCTAGATACTGTCCCATAGTCAGGCAAGCCTTAACATTATTATACCAGTCATCTGGTGTCATGGCACTGACCACAAGTCTTTCTATTAATGCCTGAGTAAAAGAGGCATTGATTCCATAAATCTGTACTGATTCGGCAAGCGCTTTAATTGTTTTAAATCTAGCTGTGAATGTTGTCTGGTTTGGTTATCATCTTCCCATACGGGAAAGGCTACTCTTATCTTTTTTCTTTCCTTAGCTGTAATAAGAGAATTGGACAGCAGTCTTTCCTGTCTCTCTTTTGGTTTTTTCTTTTTAACTCTAACTACTTCCTCCAATGGTGGGGAAGATGGGGCATACCCCGGTGCATAAGGCAAATCCAGCCCGTATCTTTCAGACTCATAACGGGCTGCTTCTTTATCTAACTCTAACTGTTCCTCAAGATCTAACACACTATCAGAGGATGAGGTGTCAGTATCCTCTGTATCTTCTTCATCCCCTGAGGATGTCTCCTCAGAGGCGGAGTCATTTATTCTTAAATTCTGAAACTCAGTTAACACAGGATATAGTTTTCTCTTAGGCTCTTCCTGTTTTTTATGTTCCTTTTTTGTAGCTACTTCTTTATTAATTTCTTCTTTTTTCTTTTCCTTTTTCTTTATTTTATTTTTAGCGCTCTTTTCCTTTTCTGCTTCTGATAGGCTATCCTGGTGTTCTGCTAAAGCTCTTTGTCCCTCTCTTACCTTGTCTTGGCATTTTGCATCCTCTATACAGGCTCTAACCATTTTGTACAGCGGCCATGTGCCTGGTCTTAACTTTCCCTTCTCCTTTTCATTAATGAAGTTGCCGCCGAGCTTGCCCCAGGAGCCCTTTGACAAGGACCCCGTGGAAACAAACCAGGGAGCTACCTGATCCACATCTCGCAGAAAATTACACAACACTTTCTCGGGAACCTTTAAACCGCGCACACGCAGCAACGCCTGCATCGGTAAGAGAAGCAGCTTCATTTGGTGGTTACGCATACTGCTTAGAGGGAACTAATTGCACAGTTATCTACCTGTGACTTACAGCTCCTGAATACACGGAGGGCAAGTACACTTCTTTACTTGTGTATGGCAGTTAAAACAGAAGCAGAGCACAAGAACTATCACAGCCCAAACGGGGATAGCAATAGCAAAATAGACAGGATCCACCATACCTTGCAGAAAAGCGTCTAGACTTCTCCCACCGTCAGTTCTGAACCCTCTGTTGAGCCAACAGGATCCCTCAAAACTGGATAAAACACCGAGATGTTCGGATTCGTTCCCGGGTTTCTGGCACCAGTTGTGGAAAGCAGCCTCACCGATAAGGAGAACGCCACACTCAGGATTCTTCTGACAGCAATTTATTGTACAGCTCTTTTAGATGGCAGTGAGGTGAGGGACAACAAGCCCCAAAAATCTGCGGCTTATATAGAGCCTTAGGAGACGAGCCACACACTCGTTGGCTCTTATGATATCACGAAATTAGCATACTGGTATTCCCGCCTTACGCAGGCGCACATTCAAGCAAGGCTCTCAAGAAGAACCAGGAAGGAGGAAACCAGGGCCATGTTGCAATGGCGAACACAGCTCCTAACACAATTCTTCGTGTTGTGGTGACCCCCAAGGATAAAATTGTTTCCCA
>NW_021604698.1:0-48189 GCF_004785775.1 Grammomys surdaster
TGGGATGGTTTTGTCTAGAGTCATTGTGGTAGTTAAAACTAGAGGAGAGAAATACTGCTGGTATCCAGTGGGTAGAGGCCAAAGCTGCAGCCAACACACTACAACTCACACGGAAGTCATTAATAATGAAATAATAAATTTATTAAAAGGTAGTGGGGACATCAAGCAGATTTACATATGTTGCTATAACTGAGGAAACTCCCTGTGTAATCACCAAATTATATTAGGGAAATCTGGGTTCCCTCTTCGAGTTCTTGATTTCATCCATAAAATAAATGAAGAATAGAATAAAACAGGAGCTCAAGGACAATTTTACTAAACTTTCACAGAAATCGTTCCCCAGACCCTGTAAGTTATAAATCTCTACAGTTGACCAGAGGAGGAAAATGGAGAAGACAACAATTCATGCCAGTTGAGTCAAACCAGACTGGTGGTTTAATTCAACCACGTGGTGGGGAGAATTTCTGCAGAAAGAGTGAAACACAAAGTACTTGGGAAACCCAAGTATTAGGAAAAATATGCTTAGAAAAGAGGTAGAAAGGAGAAGGGCGCTGACTTCTCAAGTATTGATCCGGTGTCTGCTTTGCTGAATCAATCCCCCAAGGGATCAATTCCAAGAAAAGCCTTGAAGCTTGGAGTAAACAAGACCCCGCCCAACCAGAGGACGCTGTAGTGAAAGCATTATTCCGGAACCCAGCGCCATTTCCCTGCTCTCTGGGTGCGGCTGTTTTCTTCACCGGTTTGCCATAAGACTGTGCTTGAGACCAGTGAGGGCAATGGAGGCGACTTCTCTGAGTTCAGAGCCTCTGGACCCCGTGGGGCCCCTTGAAGCCTTGTGCCGCCGGGGAGTCCTGCTGGCTGTCCTGCTGCTGTTCTTGCTGCCATTTACTTTGGGTGAGCTGCGGGGAAGTATGGGGAGGCACGGATGCATGGTTCACCTGAGACCTGGGTAAACAGGCTCAGCACAGACTCTAATGCTGGTCTGGGGTCCCTGTGGGTACCCAGCGCCCTTTTCCCATGAGTGAGCCTGGAGCGCGCTCAACCCACGTCTTGTGTTGTTCTCAGCCGGCAGGAATGCTTGGTCTCCCAGCAGCTTGCCTTTATTAGATGTACATTGTACTTGTCAGTGCTGAGTGTAGAGCCAACTGTAGTGAGAGAAAGGGGGTGTGGGAGCAGGGGGTTGCGTAAATATGAGAGATGCAATTTCTAATCCTAGAATTTGGTTTTGTGAGGAAAGTTACTATGCTTTTGTGTTTTCTTATCTGTGAAATGGAGATAGTGATGTCTTTCGTGGTATTACTATTTAATTGGTGTTGTCAAGTGTCTAACCCAATTCTTGCTCTATTTCTGTCTTAGAGACATTACCTATGGATTTGCTCCAAAGGCCCAGACAAGCAGGCCCAGGGATACAGGTTTCACTTGACAAACTGTTTTGTCTTGGGACTGTGTACTTTATCTCCCACCCCAAATCCTCAAAAAGTCCCTTGAGTCTCAGCTTTAAGGAAGGTCTTCCCACTCCCACTCCAGGATAAAATGTGAAAAGCTTGGAAGCCTCTAGGTGCAAGGAAATCTTTGCAAGTAGAAAGGACTGTAGAATGTACATATTAAATTTTAGTGATGGTTAAGAGCAAAATACAGTGCCCATTTTACCCACCGTGGAAGTTCTAATTTCCCTTTCCTTACTCTTCAATCAGAACATTCTTAGAGAAAGATTTCGTCGAAGTCTTGGGCATTGTTTATGTTTTATTGTATGCTCTTCATTTTAACTGATAAAATTGCTTATGCAAAATCTTAGCAGAATGTCTTCCTGAAGAGTAAAGTATGGAGAATGGGAGCGGAAATAAAGGTTAGTTTCCAACATCATCTTCCGGCTTCCGTTTGCACTTACAAACATGCGTATGCAAACATGCAAACGCAGGCATGGAAAACCATGGCTATATGCAGGTACACCAACCCCACCCCCACACACAAGCAAATCAAATAAAACAATTGATATACTGAGTATTAAAAATCCAATTCTACTTAGTTTGATTTCAATAATAAAAAAGGACATGAAACAAGATTTACTGTGAAAATTCAGGATATGATAAAAATTAACGTTTTATGAAATATAACAATTTAAATTTGAATGTTCTATTTATACAATATATAAAATAATAAGTAGGTATAATGAACAGAAATAGGCAACTGTACAATAAAGTGGAATATTTAAATATGACATTTTAAGCATCTAGTAGAATAAGCAGAGTATTAAGTGAAAATATTAGGAGGAAGTCATAATCAAAATGTAGTATTTCCAAAATTAAATTAAAATGATTTTTTTCTAACAGATAATTATTGGCTACATATTATTTGACTCTATCTGCCAATTAAATAAATGCTACTAAGCCTTAAAAGAAAATAACGGAGTCTAGAAGTTACATCAAAACGTGTATTGGAAAATACATTAACAAAATGAAAGGCAGTTTCACTTTTTGAATTTTATTATTTTTCCCCCTTGACCATAGTACTGATCCATTCCTGAATGCCAGAGGGGAGGATCATGGTCCCTAATAGCTAGCTGGAGAACTGAAAGTGGTGAGGGAGGAGGCAAGTCCTTCCATCCAATGCAGTGTTGATGTGTCTTCTTCAGGTCAGTGCCCTGCCCTATCACCATTATCTTTTGCCAAACCTATGAATCCAACTGATGAATCCTTGTTTCCCATTGGAACATCTTTGAGGTATGAATGTCGCCCAGGATTTGCCGGGAGGAAGTTCTCCATCACCTGCCAACAAGACTCAACCTGGACAAGTGCTGAAGATAAGTGTATACGTGAGTAACTGCAGAAGAAGCTCCTTTGTGACAAAGAGTAGAGTCTGCCTCAGTTTGTCTGGAGTTTAGATTATGACACACCATTAATAATCTTATCTAAGGTATATAGGACATGTGGATCATTCTTGTCAGTCAAATCTCTTTACTCTGGGATTCCTTCTTTTCAAAGTTAATAAATTTAATAAGAATGACTGTCACAGGGCATGATAAAGAGAAAATATCCTCAAGATACTTCACTTAGGGTGGCTAACTTTGCACAAGTGTCATTAAGTAATTAATGATTCTGAAGCAAAGGGTATTAATAACAAAGAGATGAAAAAATGTCAGACTTTGAGGCTTGTGAATTGAAATACTTAGAAGAATGCTTTGGTAATAAAAGAAGTATACATGTTTTAGGGAGTCACTGTGTGAATATAAGAAAAGACTTGGGTGAGAGTTCTTTTGGAAACTAGTGCCTGATGAATTTCCTCAAAGTGGCAAAACCTTTGAAGTATTAAATTATATATATTTTACAGTAAATTCTAATCATTTTAGAAATTCATAAACTACAGAAAGTCCAGTCTACTATACTTGTTTCTAAAATTCTGTTTCTTTCTCATAGGTGAACAATGTAAAACTCCTTCAGATCCTCTGAATGGCTTGGTACATGTATACACAGGCACTGAATTTGGAGCCTATATTAATTTTACTTGTAATGAAGGGTGAGTTGACAACAACATCTCTTCATTTAAGAGTTCTGGAATAGCAGTACTACTTTCTAGTGAGATCTCAAGAAAGACATCTAATCTATTGCTTCCTTATTTGGTTTTTGTTTGTGTTGTGTTCTGTTGTGTTTGTGCTCCAGGTTGAACTTAAGGCTCTAAATATGCTAGACAAGTGCTCTACAATGAAGCAATACCATCACAGTGTTATCTAGCCTTAAAAAGGCTTGAACATGATTGTTTAATTCGTGATTGAAATGAATAGAAATATAACATGATTTTTTGGAAAAGACATCCCTGTTGAATAAGCAAAATAACACGTGTGTTAGCTTTCTATTACTACGATAAAATAATTGGGGTAATGAATTAAAAGGAGGAAAGGTATATTTTAACTCATAATTACAGAAGTTTCAGTTCATGTTCTCTTGACTCTTGCTTTAGTCTGTCACAACAGGAACGTGGTAAAGAAGGCCCATTCACCTTATAGTCACCACGAAGAAAAGAGAGGCAAGAAACACTGATGTCCTAATTTTGTACCTTAAGGCCTACCTCTTAAAGATTCTACCACATGCCAATAAGATCATAGGCTGGGAGACTAAGGCTTTATCTCTCAGCCTTTAGGGTATGTTTCTGACTATGGAAACATATATAGAAAGTGAGGCACTCACTGGATTAGATAGTGCAGTCTAAGCGTGCAGACTTCTTAAATTCACAGTGGATGATTTTAGAAGAAAGGGAAGTCCAGGGAGCTCTGAGGAAGAACAGGCCTTAAATTCATAGCTTATTTTAGTTTACCAAGGTTGCTGACATGAGTACCACAGACTGTTTTCAAACAAGAAAAATTATTAAGAGTTTTATTCTGCATCTACAAGTTCAAAATCAGGTGTTATCAGGACCCTGCTCCCTCTGAGGTTTTTAGGGGTGGGATCTTCCTTGCCTCCTCCAGCTTCTGGGAGCTCCAGGCCTTCTATGTCTGTATAGCCCAACTCTAATTTCTGTGTCCATCTACGTGGTTGCTTCTGTCTGTATCTGTGTGTATATGTTGTTCTGAATGTATTTATATTCAGTGTTCTTTCTTTTTATACTGATACTGGTTATGTTGATTTAGGATCCATTCTAAAATCCCTAATTTCAGCTTAGCTACATTTACAAAGACCCTATTTCCATATGATGTCACAGTGACAGGGATCAGGAGTTTACAGGATCAGCATGTCATTTAGGGAACACAGCTCAGCCTCAAATTCCTCTTTGAACATGTAAAGCATGAAGTGCTCACAAAGTATGTGCTAATCTCCTCATTACTCAACACAGAGTGAAATTGTGAATACTACAAACTTTGGACACAAAATTTGTCCGGTCAAAAAGAAATGCAGGGACAAAGATGAGGCAGAGACTGAAGGAAAGGTCAAATAACTGTCCCAAGTAAAGACCCATCCAATTGACGAACACCAATCCCTGACACTATTAATGATACTCTGTTATGCTTGCAGACAGGTGCCTAGCCTAACTGTCCTCTGAATATAAAGTCTTTTAAGGAACAATTGTAATTACTAATATTAGTTTTCAGGTTATATATTATGCCCCCTCCCACCATTTTTTAGGGGTACGGTTGCTGTAATGAAACACCATGACCAAAGCAACTTGGAAAGGAAAGGGTCTTGTAGATCTTGACATGGTGGGAAACACACAAGCCTACACATAGAAAATTGTGTAAAACTCCTTTTTTTTTTCTGCTAGGTGATGGTGGTGCTAGTTTTTAAGCCTAGCACATGTGATGCAGAGGTAAGATCTCTAAGTCTGAGGCCATACTGGACTATAGAACAAATTGCAGGACAGCCAGGGCTACACAAGAAATCCTGTCTCAAAAAGTAAAATGAACAAACAAACAAACAAAGTCTCTTTCTCATAGGAAAAGGAGCAGGTGGGATGTACAAAATGATGTTTATGTGTGAAACTAATAAAATAGACATGAGTTCAGTTGCTGTGAATTGTATCATGAATTGTTTTAATTCTTTTATGATATACTGGACAGTTTGCAGCACATTAAGTCCTTGAGTATTGCTAACATTAGTTATTGTTGTTTAAAGTATGAAGTCTTTGTTCAGCTCTTGTTCAGATTTGAGTTTCTTTGCTGAACCTTGCTCATAAAGCATTCCCTTATCTAGCTATTCACATTAATGCTTACAAAGTATAAATGAATTCATATTAATATAATATACACAAAAACACATAACACATCCTTTGCTTTCAAGATACATGTAATATCTTTAAATATAAGACTTACAGAAAATAATTAATTTACTGCAGCTTGTGTAGTAAGATAATAAAAAGAGAAATCTCATTTAGTTAGGAAGGAATGAAGAAGGAAATCAAATAGTCCAAAAGAGGATGCAAGGTTTTCGTTGACAAGAAAACAATATCCAGAAGCTTCTAAGATAGTAATCTGGGGGGAATCTTCAACTTTAGCAGACAATGACGTACATATTACTTAATATTCTTTATTCTGTGTGTAGATACCGCCTCATTGGTTCCTCCTCTGCTTCATGCATCCTCTCTGGTAGAACTGTAGTTTGGGATGCTGAGCCACCTGTTTGTGACCGTAAGTTGAAATTCTTCTTTCTATTGCTTTTATTCATGTATTTTAAATTTTCTCTTGAATTATATATTTTTTGTAGAGCTGAGATTGAACCCAGGGTCTCATGCATGCTAGGAGGTGCTCTACTCCAGACGTAAACCTGTAAATTTATAGACATAGACATGCAAATTTTGGCCTTGTACCCAGCAATGTGCACATTTTTTTTTAACTTTCTGTATAATCTTGCAGTTTTGAAATATTTACTTCCTTGGGTCTTTAGTGTATACATTTGTTACAGCCTCCTGTACGTATTGACTACAAGAGATAAAATTAGATTTTTAGAGGTCATCTTAAAGCACTTACTTACTGCAGTTTTTTAAAGAAGACATTATTTAAACTGAGTATGTTCCTCCTGGACAGTGAACACAAATTTTGTACTGTCTATGAGAGGTACATGGCCACAGAAGGACCGGCTGATGCTCTGGTTGTGTGGTCTGAGTCAGTGCAGGAAGGACAAAGAACTTGTGACTGGGGCATTCTGCTGATAGACCAGGAAGAAATGAAAAGAAGAGGTGCAAGTCTGTTTGAGGATGCATTAGGAGGACCACTCTGAGTGTTCTCAACTTGGTTATTGTATAAAAAAAGGAGAGAAGGATATTCCTAGACTGACAGATGATTCTGTGCCTCTGTGGTTGTGGTTGTGTTTGAAAGAGTTAGCAGGATCTGTAAATTTTCAAAAGCAGATGATGATGTCTGCTTATACGTTGTCAGAATGTTCCTAAAGAAGGTGAGAGGCCCAGGGCCACAGCACCCAAGATTCAGTGTCTTGTTCCTCCAGGTGTCCTGCAGCACAAACAGGCAGGGTATTGCTCTAAGGAACCAGTGCACCAAGGAAAATGAGGAGGCTGCAGAATATGTTAAATTTTTAGCTAAGAGAATGAAGCCAAAGAAAAATATAGGAAAAAATTGCCAATAGAGATAGACTGGCCTTGTCTTCTACTTCCAAGTCTGAGTCCAGTCAAAAAATAACTCTTTTTAGAGGATAAATGACCAGATAAAAACAGTGTTCTTTGATTAAGAACATTCTCCTTTATTTCTAATTTGTTGACAGATTTGCCCTTATTGCATTTTAGTTATAGTTCTACACATATGAAATAATCATATCTTTTTTTCTTTCATTTTGTTAAGATATCACATTGACTTTAAAAGGCTAACCAACTGACTTTGTAAAATAAACCTATCTTGGTTCTGATGTATTGAATATTATTATCTTCTACATTTGTTCGTATGCAGATACATGTGTGATTGCTAACATTTTTTAATCTTAGCATTATAAAGTTGCTTTAATATTTGGAAATCAGTTTGTGAAACCCCATTTTGGTCACTGTATCACCCTGTTCAAATATTGCTGAATTCAATTTTCTAATTTTTCTTAGTGTATTTGCATCTATGTTCCAAGAAATACTAGGTTATAATTAGCTTGTTTTGCTTTTAGTGCCATTGTCCAGTTTAGGCATCTCGATTATTTTGGCCTCATAAAATATTCTTAACATTATTATTTTCTGTTCTCCAGAATAATTTGTTTAATAATAATGCTATTTTTGCTTACATGTTTCAGTGGGTTTAGTAGTAGGAGTAGGGTTTAGGAATAGTTTGGATCTGGCTGAAGTGAAGTTATGGTTATTAAATTTTTAATTGCTGACTTTATTTTCATAGTAACTAAAAATAGCATATTTTACTTGATGTCTTATTGCATTTATTTGGGATAAGTTTTGTTTTTTAAGTCACTTACTCATTTCTTTTTGTGTTTTCTTAGTTGTCAGCACTATATTTATCATTGCGTCTACTCATCATTTTGATGTCTATAGATTCTATAGTGATACAAAGTTGAGATATTGGTTATAACTTCTTCTGTTTCTGTGGTCAGTTTTGCTGGAGATGTATCAATTCTATTAAGCTCTTCACAAACAATCTTTAACTTTGTCGAGTCTTACCTAGTGTATGTCTATTTTTAATTTTTATTTCTGCCATATTATTTTCTTTCTTTCATTTCCTTTTACCTCAACTTTATGTACTTCTCCACTCCTAAATGAGTGACACGGCTGATAAGTGTAGCCACCAGGGCCATAGATGAACTGGGTTGACCTGAAAGGGGGACTTGAAGTGAAAAGGAGATGGGGGGGTGAAAGAAGCAAGGAGTCAAGACAGCCTCCTCTGATCAAGGCTCAAAATTTAATATTCAGCACTGCATTTACATAGGGAAAGCCCATCCCAACCCATCCTTTGTTTCAGTTGCAAAGCAGGCTCAGCAGGCAGTCTCTTTGTAAACAAACTAGCTGGACTCACCTAGGTGTTAAGATCCTGTGTGGCAAACAAGGTCTTTCAGACTGCTCAAGGCTGGGAAGGGCACAGATAAGATCATTTGTTTTAAAATTTTAATTTTTATAATGCACATTTAAACCTATACATTTGGTTCAAACTGTTTTATTTACTTTCCAAACAGTTATTTGTCTATTACTACTGTGCACAAAAGTTTTCTGACAGGGTAATTAAAAGTGTGATACTTAATTTCTAAGCATTGGGAGATTTTGCAGTTTATTAATTTTTACTAGTTTACTTTGAGACATACTGAGTCATATTTTATGGCTCAGAATAGGGACAGTTTTGATAAAGTATTGTAATTTTCTTAAAAAGAATGGATAGTGGTTTTGTATAATTTTCTATAAATGTGATTTAGGAAACTGATTTAGAATAAATTTTTGTTTTCTTCTATTTTTCTCTTAGTTACTGATTGGGAGTATATAAGGTATATATATTCGTTCTCTAAAGTTCAGATAACAAGTTATTGCAAGCATGGTAACTTAAAGAGGAGAAATTTATTGTCTTTTATTTTGATGGCCTAAATACTCAACTCAAGATATCAGTAATATGCTTGGTTTCTTCTGGAAGCCAAGAGAGACAATCTGGGTTTTTTTCTTCTACTTTTATGGTTTATGACATCACTCGCTGTTTCCTTGTCACACTGTCTTCTCTGTATTGTTGTTTTTTCATTTGTTGGAGAATATTGTACTAGTTTCTATAATCAAACAAACAGTAGCTAAAATCTTACATATTTAATTCAATGTACTACCCTTGCACAAATAAGAAAGCATTAAGTTTTTTATTTCTAAACTGATATGGCTGTTGAAAGGTGCAGCCTAGGGTAGCTTCAGATTAATTGATCGTCTTTCCTCCACCTCTTCAGCCTATCTTACTGTCATGTGTTATGACAGCTAGCACTGCTAAATTCTGTCTGTTATAAAGGCTATAAGTGCCTTTGTTTACTACAATCTAATATCAACTGTATGTCTCCTATGTCCCCAGTACTACAAACAACTCCAACTGTGTGACTCTATAGCTTCCTGCCACTATTGTTTTTCTGTTACTTCTTCATGCTTCACAAGAGATGTTATTTTTATAGAAGAAAATTGTTTGTATTTATCTTGCAGTTAATTAGGCTGCCTTAGCATCCATTTTGAATAAAGCAGCCTTACTTGGCTACACGTTTACTTTCTGTGGTTTAAGTTACCCATGATGAACCCGTCCAAAAAAATGTTAGATACAAAATTTTAGAAATTATTAATTAAAAATTAATTTTACATAATTTTACCATTATGCATCACTGTAAAAAGTGTGAGGAACCCTTATGCTGTCCTTTTCTATTCAACACTATCCCACTGAGGGTAAAAAAGATCTTTTTCAGTATGTCCGTTTATACTGCAGATATGAAATTGTTCCTTAGGCATTTATCAGATTATGCTAGGTATCTAGTGCTTGTGTTCAAATAACCCTTAGATAGCAACCTAATACTAGACACTTTGCCATTCACTTCATTTCATCCTACAGACATTCAGTGGTTATGTATTTTCAGAAAAAGATGAATAAAGCAATTAAGATTTTAATGAAAGATGTCATATTTACATAGCTTATTGCAGTATAGTTACAATTCTTCTATTTAGTATTATAATATTACTGTGTGAAATTTGTAAATTTAATATTATCATAGTGACTGGTACTAGCTGAGATTTTAGGCATCTATTGGCAGTTTTGGAGTGTATCCCCATGAATAATTCTCATACCAGAAGTAAAAATTAGTCATCCTTGAAGGGTATTCATGTTCTGCTATTCTCCGACTTCTTCCTTGTGGTTGTTATAGATATCTGAATAATATAAGCACCCCCTGGTGGCCACTTTTCCATGGGACAGCTACAGAAGAGACACTGAATAGCTCTCTGACCCCCCGTCTAACAGTAGTTTTACTCACATGCATGTTCTCTTAGAATTCATGCCTGCTTTCATTGGCCCACTAAAATTTGCTTGACTGGCTGGGATTCCAGTAGAGACTTATCCTATAGGTTACTCTCACAGAGAAGGCCTTCTTCTCACACAGCCTGACTTTTGTGACTTCATGTGTTCCATGTATTCTTAGAGCAAGTAGAAAATAAAATAATTTCTATCATGCTTGTGATCTACTCATTGACTACCATACATTACAGTTTGCCCCCACATACCTCTTTTAGGTAACAGCCCTCCTTACTGTGGCTCTATCAGTTCTATAGGAAACTGTTGTTCTTCAGCCTGAAGAGCTATTTTGTCATTCTTTTGTATTTTATAGGTCTGGAACTTTCATTGCTGAAACATTTTCTCCTTCAGTTCCTTTTAGTTACTGTCTTTGTTTCATGGCTGCTATAAAGGATGGTAGAATTAGATTTTCTATCTTCCTGATGTGTCTAGATGAAGAATTACTTGAATATTGTTGCTCAAGTTTATATGGCTTTTTGAATCTATAATTCTGCGATATCTTTTGTCAGACTTAGAAAGTTCTTAATTATTCTTCAGTGTTGTGCATACTTTTATCCCTCCATTCTCTCTGTATAATGATGCCATCTGAGTATATGTCATTCCTTTATAGTTCCTGCTACCACCACTGCTTGTTTAAAGAAAAAAATCAAAACAAACCCAGGAGACAGATTATTGGAGGTCATTTTATTCAAGCTTTGGTTTGGGGGAAATGGGGTAGAAGTTATGCTCTTGTTAGCACCATACTTATGACTCTCACCTTAAAGGAGAAAAGAGAGCTTATTTTGGAGCCAAACATCAATAACCATGACTGGGGAACACAGATTTAGGTTACCCCAAGTTCTATGATTTAATATGGAAACATTTGATGAAGTTGTCATTGCAAAAGCTACAGATCTTAATTTAAAAGGTACAAGAGATAGTTTATTCGGCAGCTATTTTTAACCAACTATGGTGCAGTAAAAGAGATTTAGATTTTCCCAAATTCCATGTTTCAATGTAGAAGCACTTTCACGAAGTTTTATATTTTTCCAGAACAAAGGAAGTATTAAATCAAGGCAAATTTAAAGAAAACTATTGGGTATGTTAGACAGGCAGTTAAAATGATGTAGGAAAAGCTTTTCTAATGACCTAAGACGATATCTGGTAACAGTCTTAGCTTTTGGAAGCTTTTGTGGAAGCTCATAGAGTTCTCAGTTAGAAGATTCCAAAAACTTCTATCTATTAGTCACAAGATGTCAGTAGGGAAGGAATTTTTGTTCTTGGGGGCTAGAACTAGCCCAAGGTAGGTAATTAGCCTCTGGATTTGCAACATCCCAATTTCTCCAGTACTGGAATTCTGATCACTCAACCAGCCTCTGCATATATAGCTTCTTTTCTGGAAATGTCTCGCACAAAGTTTCTATATTAAAAAAAAAACAAGGAAAGTCATAATCAAGGCACTTTTAAAATACATTAGTGGAAATATTAAGTAGGTGGACTTGAAGGAAAGCAAAGAAACGTCTATAGACTCCAGATGCTGTCTGATGGTATTCTTAGCCTTTTATTAGTAGAAAACAAGGTTATATTAAGTTAATATACCCCAAAAATGTTTTATCTGTTAGTCTCAGGATATTAGGTATAACACAGAAGTGGGCAAGGATTAACTAGACAAAATGTTAATTAGACTCTGGATCTATAAAATTGTTAGGGACAGACTCCACCCTACCCTCTTACCTGGATAAAACAATTAGCCAGACACTAAGATTATCCTTGAGACAGGAGTAATCTCCAGAGAATCATCTTGCTCTCTCACACAGTAATTGTATAGCCAAGGCTTAGACAATGATCAATGAAAGGAAAATATACCTAGGTCAGGTAGGAAGGACCATGGCTGCATGACTATAAATAACTCTTGCCATTTGTCCCAGTTCTTACTCTATTTCAACCTGATGCTTCTGTCAGTACTCAGAAGGCAAGCTTTGGGGTCAATGGGCCACCCTATCTGTTTCATTTTCTTGTGTGATCATTTTAAATAACTCTCCTTTCTCTGCTTTGACCCTCTCTTTATTTGGCATCCTGGAGACTGGTGGTCATACCTCTACTATACTATATCTATACGATACAGCCTGCTAGAACCCTTATACAACAACAGATCGGACTGAGTTACAGAGAGAAAGTGATTGAAGGTTGGGGACAATGATTTTTCTGTTAAGAGGAACAAGCTAGATTGGACAGACTCTGATTGCTTAACATGCTCATGTGAAGATGTGAGCAAGTGAGTCAACATAAAGGAATCAGACACAAAATTAATGAAGACAGTTGCTTCTCAGTATAATGATATCATTGAGATAACTAACTTCTGTGATAAACTATTTCAGCTCACAGTTTTGAGGGACCAGATCTAGAGGCTCAGGGACTCTGCTGAGGCAGCACCTCATGGCAGGAGCATATGGAAAAACAAAACTACTCATATCAGAAGCTAAGGAGCCAAAGCACAGAGAGAAAGAGTCAAGGCTCCACATCTCCTTAACATCACATCCTCTCTGACCTAAGGCTCTCCTAGTAGGCCACTCCTCTTAAAAGCTCTGTTGCCATCTTGCCACTAGTAGACCAAGCCTCTGGTACAATGTTGTGTGGGAACATTATCCATATTTAAAACACAGCAATAACCCACACTCCTCAGACAATAGCTTTCTTTTTTCTGTGAGGTTCTAGGACACTGGCCAAATGATACTGTTTTGATTTGGTCTCAGGAATTTTAATTTTTTTCTAGGCCATCTACAATACTTGAAGATTTCCAACCTTTGAGATAGTAGGTGTCAGTCATTGTTGATTCTAAGAGTACAGTTCTTTACAAGGTATTACCAGAACTTCCTTGTTTGGAGGCCCTGGGCTCCAGTTTTTATCTTTTGATTTGTTAAGACCATCACAAACTCTACTACTGGTTTGACTCCCTCTTCCCCAAGGAACAGTAGCCCAGTATGAATCACTTTAATTTTTGGAATACTTAGGGTTTTTTTGTAAACTAGTTCATAAAAATCATCTTATAGTGAACTTGAGCTTTCTGTCCTTTACACGTCTCAAAGTACTTGAAATTTATTTAGAACTATGTATTACTTGAAAATTGACAGAATTTGTGGGGATTTTTTTGTATTCTTAAGAGTTATTGGTCAAATTTAGCTTTACATATTTTGAATGAATGTTAATGTTCTATATTTTCACTCATGCATTACATTTTCAAAATGTGTAATACAGAGTAATCCATAGTTTAAACAATTTTCTCATACTTGCAGGCATGTTCAAATTGTATTTTGTACTTCTCTCCATTTGTTTCATTTGCCTCTTATATTTTCTTAGTTTATATTATTTTTAGAAACTTCCTTTCAGTTAACAACAACTTTTGAAATTATAGGCAAGAAGAAATATCTGGAAGCTAATATAAAGTCTCTAATATGATCAAAGAGTTATTTCAAATGAAAAGGTCAACTGCATGTGTTTATAGGAAATAAACAGGAAAGTCAGAGCACATGTTACAGTGTGCATCTAAATGCAACATCTTAAAATTCAGCTAGAAGTCAGTAAATATTGCAAACAAATGATGAGTGTAAATATTTTCACTTTAGTGATTCACTAGGTTTAATCTGCTTTCTTTGCCCAGGGATTCCTTGTGCGATGCCCCCAGGCATTCCCAATGGATTCTTCCGTCCTACTGAAGATTTTCAGTATGAAATGGTGGTTCACTATCACTGCAACACTGATTCGAAAGGGAAGAAGCTCTTTAACCTGGTTGGTGAGCCCTCCTTAAAGTGTACCAGCAATGATAATCAAACTGGAGTCTGGAGTGGCCCTCCTCCTCAGTGCATTGAACTCAACAAATGTACTCCTCCTCCCCATGTTGAAAATGCAGTCATGGTGACTGAAAACAGAAGCTTGTTTTCCTTAAGGGATATTGTGGAGTTTAGATGTCTACCTGGATTTACCATGAGAGGAGCCAGCAGTGTGCATTGTCAATCCCCAAACAGATGGGAGCCAGAGGTACCAAGCTGCTTCAAGGGTAAGTCTGACCTGGGCTTTGAGGTCTGCAATGTCATTGGGTATTGGAGGACCAGGGATAGGGTTGGCTCTGGATGAGGGACTACAGTGAACAAGTTGAATGAATAAATTTTCTTGGAAGGGAATATGAAATCGAGAAGGGATGTATGTTTGTGTGTGTGCTCAAGCACCCATGTAAGCACAGCCATTCCAATTGAGAAGCAGATCCAAGTATGAGTAAGGAATGTGATGCATCCTGGGAATTATCACACGGTGATGGTCTCTTCATACACGGTGATCTCCAGCTCCTGTCAGTTATCCATATCATAATATTTACCAATGTGGAATGACTGATCCACGGGAAGTTATATTTAATGTATGCATAGTTAATTTCTAAAACAATGCTGTGGAGTAGTTACTATTGTTTCCATATTGAGGCTTAGAGGTTAAATAATTTTCCAAGATGATACAGATACTAACTTGCAGAGTAACCATTAGACTGTAAATCTGCCTATCTGCCAGATTTTTCAAAGCACAAAGGCTTTCCTTCAGGAAATGGGTTATAAAGATGTTCGAAGGTCAGGAAGAATAAGAGCAGGAAAGCAATGTGGCTAAAGATGAAGTAGCTACCGTTTTTATAGAAGTAGAGCTGGCACAGCTGGCTCTCCCTGCTTGACACTGTCACCATCTGTCAGCCAGACTCTGCTCTATGCTTCCAGAATAGAGCCAGTCCTTGCTTGTCACTGGTGTTACTAGAATCTGAATGGCTACTGTTTACTTGAGAGTCATCAAGGCTGTCTCAACTGAAGCTGTTCCGGGATACATAAAGGTGTCTATCATATCCCTAGATATGATAGGTAATACATACCATGAGGCTGGGAATCAACATAAATGTAATCAGCTAGTCTTAAAATATGACAGCACAATGTATTAGTCGAAGATGAGCCCTCAAGGGAAAGAATTTATTGTAGACTAGTACCCCATTTTTAACTGGAGAAGTCTAAAGGTCAGGGAGAATTGACTTGAAATGAAGTTTTGAATTGTTGTTGTTGTATTTGTTTGTTTTGCTGTATGTGTGGTCTGTGTGTGTGTGTGTGTGTGCACATATGTGTGTGACAGAGACAGAGAGGGAGTTTTCCCCATTTTGCAACTTAATGTAATTGGTCTACACAGCTAATTTCAAGATAGCCAAAGCTACACAAAGAAATCCTGTGTCGAAAAACAAAGCAAAACAAAACAAAATGAAACGAAACAAAACAAAACAAAACAAAAGAATGTATTGGAAGTGTTGTAACCCTAGTGTACACCTTAAAGATAAAATAGTAAATTCAAGATTTATCAGTTGTAGTCACAGTGTTTGTATTGTATTGCGACTTTTGACAGAAAAATTATTCTGTCATATATAAATAAGGCTGTTTTTTTCTTCTTTCTTCCACAAGCAGACTTATAGCTGTGATCCTTTTGCATCTGTGATCTAGTTTACCATTGAGGGAA
Source organism: Grammomys surdaster (assembly GCF_004785775.1). Taxonomy (NCBI): domain Eukaryota; kingdom Metazoa; phylum Chordata; class Mammalia; order Rodentia; family Muridae; genus Grammomys; species Grammomys surdaster. The sequence goes on from NW_021604698.1 coordinate 15,935, forward strand.
AATTGTTTTCATGCCTGAAACTTTCTTTTCCCCTCAATATGTCAGCTGCCCCAGAAGCCAATGCTAGGGTTATGCACCCAAACAAAGATCCGTGTTCTCCAAGCAGGAGCTGCTCTGCTGCTGTGAGTGAGGCTGTACTGTCCATGCAGCTGTCTCCCTGCATTGCACAGTCTGTCATCCTGCTTGACATATATGGCTTATGTTTTTATTCACCATACACTGCTATATTTTCTGTTTGATTTTTTTTCCTCCAGTGAAACCCTGTGATCCTTTCCTGGACCAGCTTCCTAATGGGCGTGTACTGTTTCCAATAAATCTTCAACTTGGGGCCAAAGTGTCCTTTGTTTGTAATGAAGGGTGAGTGCAAGCAAATCTAATCAGCTGGACATTAAAACTAAGTCTGAACTTGTCGACAGTATGAGTAGGTTGGCATGGGGAAGACACAACTTCTAATATTGTATATAGGAAAGACTGACGGTAGAATTCATAAAATAAGATGTGAAGGTAAAACTGTGATGTTTATTAAATAACAGATTCAAAACCAAATCTAACTACTGGTTTTAAATATATAGGTAATACACTAAGTGAAAAAATCATTTTCTAAAAAGAAAATAGCATTAGCAATTTTGAGAAAAATTATATATTACAGAAAGTTTATGTAAATAAGAATACATTTAGCAGTCATTTTCAGAAAAAAAATTAAACGCTCAATAATAGAATTTATAAGAGAAACGAAGCATAAGGTATGGGATTAAAACACCCATTGCATATCATTTGATTAGTAATGGGCTGTGGGCTTTGAAATGGGGGATTGTCAGGCACCACCTGTGCGCTGGTCATGGGCGGGAGCGCAGCAAGCCGGCAGGGACATCCCGGGGGAGCACCGGTCCGGTGGGCGTGCTGTTTAGTCGCGCAGGATAGAGCTGACCGCGGAGAGAAAGGCTTCTCATCTCCCTGTCCCGCGAGCTGGTGTGCAGCAGCAGTGGGCATAGGACACGAGCCAGCTCAGGGGGCCATGCGGCTAGCTAGAGTCCCTTCCTGCCCCACGCCCTGAGTCTTGTCTTACAAGAATCCGGAATTTACGAGATATGTGGAGATTTAAGATGCGTTGATTTATTAACAGACAGCGGGTTTGGGTGGTGTAGAGCTTTCCCAAAAAATGTCGGAGTGGGTTTGTTTATATATTGGAAGCAGGGAAGAAGGGCTGGCCAGGGAAATCTTGAGGCAGAGACTTGTTCCCCCGCCCTCTACTTGGGACATGGAGACCTCATGGTAGGGCTCTGGGGACATGGCTGAATACCCAGGATTTTACAGTCCCACAGGGGATGATTCTAACACGTTAGGGGAGGTCATGAACATGCTTGACAGCAGACATGCTTCTATGAAACTACCAATCATGGACAACAGAGAATCTGCTCTTCAGTGCTTGTCAGAATTCCTGGCAGGCACCAAATACCAGGAACATAGAAGATTTAGAAGAGCATAAGAGTTTAACATCCTTTGAGAATTTTGGATGACTTCTTACAAAAAAACTGGCTTTTTCCCCCATCTCAGTTTTCTCTCCAGTCCCAGTGCTTTAAAAAGAAAACCAAACAACAACCAAAACTCCCCACAAACACAAACAACAACAAAAACTCCCAGCAAACAATACATTTTAGGGCTCTTATATGCCATACACAAGTACCTCATAAGTCACCTGTTCTCTGAATTACCCAGAGAAACGGAAGTTATTGTTTAGTAGCTGAGCTTCCTGTTCTAAGCTAGGCCACAATCACAGGTACTGAGACATAAGAACAGTCTCTATTTCCTGCCAGTTAACTCTGCCTCTTCAGTGCTGGAGTTGGCAAGGTGTTGCCTTGGCAGAGTGAGTTCGCAGTTGTGACAGTGAGCAGTACCAGCTTCCCTCCAGCATGAGCAGTGTCTCTCAGTCAGAGTCCAGGGTCTACCTTTGCCCTGTCTATCTGACTATCTTCTATCTTCTGACTATCGTCCTAAGTACCTTCTTCAGTTTCAGCTGGGAGTGTTATCTAACATGACCCCTTGCTTTGCAATTCTTTTTTACCCACCTACTTCGAGCTGTGCTCATTGAATGGCTTAGCATCCACACACTCCTTCCATCTCCTGGTTTCATAGCCTCAGAATCCTCAGATGCTTTTTTGGCTAGACCTGGGAATTAAGTTATTACTCTAGCCAAAGCCTTTTACAGCCCACTCCCCATTTCTTCCTTAGGTATCAATTAAAAGGCAGTTCTTCTAGTCATTGTGTTCTTGATGGAGTGGAAAGCATTTGGAATAGCAGTGTGCCTGTGTGTGAACGTGAGTATATAGAGTAAGACTTTAATCTAGATTTTAATGCCCTAACTTTTTGTACTTTAACACATACCATCCCTGCTAGTGTTTTTTTCTATATTCTAGCCTATATATTGACAGAAGCTGATTAATGAAATTTTGTTTTGTATCAAAGTGAGTATGTCCTTGCCTTGGAACCTCTTTGATTAGCTTCAATCATTCTGAATTATGTATTTTGTGTGATATTTCCTAAGTAGAAATAGCACATGCCCAGCAATCGAGGGTGTGTCTATATCTTTAGCAAAATGATAAATGGTGAGTCCTTCAGGACAGCCCTTAAAGCTGTGGGAAAGAACTCTGAAGACATGAGTTCAAAAACATATAATTTCTCAGCTATGTACAACACAAGGATACAATATGAATTTTATAAGGGGCTTTACAGATCTAAAGGAACAAAGGCAGCTGCACTAGAAGCCAATTTGTCAGAAAAATAGTAAGGATGGAGATAAAGAGATTTGGAGTGGTGATCACAGGAGATCTCACCCATCTAAGGTTTTTGTTTATGCTTACAAGAGCAGGCAGATTCTTTAGCTCAGGGTCAGCCTGAGACAGCAAATTTAGGCCCAGGCATAGTAGAAATGGCAATTTCGGGGCAGGATCTCTCCCAGGGAGCTTATCCTCTGTGTCTAACGAAGACAGGCTGATCTCTGAATTCTTTTACAATGATAAAAAACATGTGATTGCTGTCTCCTAAGAATTAAGGGAGCTGGGATCCTGGAATGCTGATTCTTGGGATAATCAAAGAGAAACCTGTGGTAAAGACTGACTTGATATGCAAATAAAAAACTGGGCCTTGGATCTATAAGGGATGAGCTACCCAGAGATTTTTTAGAATAGCAAGAGCTGTCTCGGGCAGACCATAGAGAATGCAGACTGGATAGCAGAGCACAGGCTTCCAACTTGGACCCACAACTTACTTGGCTGGTCCTTGGCTAGTCCTTGGCAGTGCTTGCCCTGGGACCAAACCTGTAGCACATGAGCATTGAGGAACACTCTATATCCAAAACTTAGCACTCTTTACATATGCTTCTCCAACTCCTTAAGCTAAAGAGGGCATGTCTCCAAAATTAAATGTACTTCAGACTTGTTCATACATACATAGAATTACATAGAATGTCAGTGACTCCCAGAAATTCCACATGGGAAACACATCCCAAACAACAAGAACATTTCTCCTGGAAAAGAAGTATTGTACCACTGTGATCCTGGTTATGGATTCCTTAGGACTGCTTCCCTACACTGCACCACACAGGGAGACTGGAGTCCTGAGGCCCCGATATGGGCAAGTGTTTAGACTCTCTTCTGTTTGTTCTGTTTTGTTTTATTAAACATTCTCTTTGTCCCTGGCATGACATGCTTAGTTCTTTGTTTCCCCTTTAGTGAAACCTGTGATACTATCCTAGGCCATCTTCCTAATGGACATTTACTGTTCCCTGTGAATGTTCAGCTTGGGCCCAAAGTGTCATTTATTTGTGATGAAGGCTGAGTGTGACTCAGAATAGAGATCAGAGACAGAATGCTAGATAGCGACTATGTTTAAGGATTACAAAATGAAGTTCCCGAGTAGGTCATCTGTTGAAATAATTATTTAAATGGCCTCCGGTCAAGTGACTATCTAAGCTGCAGCAGCTCTGCCTCGCTCAGCCGCCATGTTTCTCTGCCAGAGGCCATGTGCGCAGCTAGAATTGACCAGGCAGAAACACCAGCCCTGCCACCCAGGAGATGCCAGAGTGGGAAATGGCTCTGCCAATCTTCCAGGCTGTCTCCACAAGGCTGGGCATTGTCCAGACCATCCTGCCATCCATGTAGGCCCAGTAATAAAATGAAACTCTAATGCTTAAAGATTAATCAAAGGCTTTATATGTTTCACAATGCTCAATAACAATATGGCCATACAAAGAGAGTTGTTTCCCAATTAGCTAACCTAAATATAAGTTGTTACCTGAGACTGCTCTCCATACCTGTGCTTCTCCATCCTCCTATATTTCTGCTCTCCCTAGCTCCTCTTCTTCCTTTTCCTCTTCCTCTTCTTACTCCTCCCACCTTATCTCCTCCTACAGTCAACCTCTGGAAAGATCAGTTCAAAATGAGAATAGGAACTTAGTGACATTAGTATCAAGTAGCTATAGGACACAATGTAAAGTACAAATATAGATTCTTTTGGATTTTTTATCCAAAACTAGAACTAGAAATAAATGCATTGTTGCTTAAAATAAAAGAAGTTTTGATGAACAAGATAAAACTTTACATAATGATCAGTCAGACAAGGATGAAGATACATAAAACCAACCAGTGGTAGAATCTGTAGTAGTATATGGACAAGTATATTCTGCTCCAACTACACATCTTCTCTGGGATCACAGTGGCCAATGACAATGTGTTTGGTGGTAGTTATTAGTTGTTTATGAATCTTTTGTTGTTGGTAGCAGATTCTATAGGTCTGTAGAAAGCAAGACTAGGCAAGAAAGCACTTATCTTGAACAATTTTTAAGGGATCTACTATTTATGAAGTCTGCCACCAACAATTTTTGTTTTTAAATTCCAGATCAATTATAAATTTCAGAACAATAGAACCCAACAACAAGCTGGGCATCCAGAATGGCAAACACTCATCCATTTCTTTCTTTTTAAGCCATCTAGCATAAGATGCTTCTGTACAAACAGTGCCTGATTTCATCCCAAATATTTGCCATTTCTTCTCCTGACCCTGCAGATACAAACAAGAGAAATAGCAGCTAGAAATCAGAAGGGCTCAGAATGTTCTGGATCTTGTACTCCTAGGGATGTTTGTTTAGTGCCACAGGTGGCAGTGGTCAGGAATTGGTATGACAGTTGAACACAACAGCTCTAACCCTGTTGTCATTCACAAGATTTAGATTTATTTGACTTCTGAGTTCCTGCCAGCTACTAAATTCAGACCCCAAATTAACTAAGACTTAGCTAGGCCTGTACCGTGAACCAAATCCTTAGGCTGAAGTCAGGAACCTAAGCATCTATCAGCGAAAAAGATAAAACGAGAGATAAAAACAGAAATTCTTTGCCAGCTGGTCCCTGCTTCCCCTGCTTTAGGTCCCAGTTAAAAGGCAGCTCTGCTAGGTACTGTGTCTTAGCTGGAATAAAGAGTCTTTGGAACAGCAGTACACATGTGTGTGCACATGAGTAGAAAGGTTAACTTATATGCAGTCTGGCTGGAGTGCACTTCTGGTTTTCTTTCCCAGTGTGTTTTTCCTAATAGAATTACCTGTTGTCTACATCTGTTCTAAACTGCTTATTTTTTGAGAGAATTTCAAGAAATGTCTTATGTAACTTGTATTGTGATACAGTTTATCAACACATGGTGTGCTAATGTTGAATTTTGTAAGGAATATGTAGATGATATAAAGGTAGATGAAATTATACTTATTTGTTGTACAGGCTATCTCTCTTAAATGGCCATGCTCTTTTATCACCTCACTGGTCTATTTAATAGGCCAAGTCTCTACTGTTTGGTGTTATCTGACAAAGGCTTCTGTGCCAGGACTTTGTATGTGTGGAACAAGCAAGGAATAGGTCTGAGTCATCCGTGTTTTCATGGAGTTAGTTTTCCAGTTAAGAAACAGATAAGGAATAGGGAAATAAATATACCTTTAAAAAAGTATAGTGTATAAATAGTATAATAAATAATGATGTGTAGTACAGAAAATAAAACAAATAAATATAAGAATTTATTTATGGCACAGGAAGGGGTGGGGATTGTAAGTCAGTTTTTACATGATGGGAGACCCTTCATTTCCAAACTGTCTGCTTACAAAAACCAGCAAATGGATTAAACTACATGTTTTCTATATAAAACATTGCTAGTTTGTCTTACCTAGGGTTCATAAAGCAAAGCAAACCAGTTTTTAAAATTCCCTTTTCCTGTTGACTATAAAATATTCATTTAAAATAAGATTTATTAAAATAAACTAGATATGTATTTGTATGTTTTATGATGAAATTTTATAGGGATATTCAATCCATAAGAAAGTGAGATATTGAACCAATGCAGAGACAGGTATGACTGACAATAAATGTATTTCAACTGATTATAGTGAGATAAAATTTTGTTTGTTTTTGGAACAAGGTCTTGTATTCTAGAATCATCAATCTGGTATAAAAAAGAAATCTGGAGTTATTGGTGTAATGAGATGACACCATTGTGTATTTGGTTGGTGCTGATACTGGCCTCGAGCCACCAAGAGACATTTATTTTTCAAAAGATGATAGGCCATGCTTCAGACAGGTTTCCCTAGAACTTAGTATCCATGTGACCAAAGCTTCACCTGTCCTCAATCTTCTTGTAAACAGGACTCTTACTATCCCTGGTGTAAAGCAATTGAATGCTTGCTTTAAAAACAAAAACAAAAAACCTTACTTCCAACACCATTAAAGACTTAGCTTCCTAGGTGATCTAGGACTTCTGTCTCCTGGGCTTTTAGAATAAACTCTAGCTTAGGTTAGGCCTCAGTTTCTTCTCAGCAAAAAACTTAGAGATCCAAAACTACTAATGTCCCAGCCATGTGCATCATCATCACACTTTGATTAAAATTAATAGAACTTAAACCTTTTGTCTTCTTTCTAGAATTTTTTTCCCATATTCTCCAGTTGTCATCAATGAGAAGAATGTATAATTATTTTATTGGGTGGGTGTATTTATTTACTTATTTACTATATGTATAATTCATTTTGTCTTAACCAATAAAGCATGTTTTACATCAGTAAAACGTTATCTTCCATTATCATCGTAGCCAAATTACTGAAATGTTGCTAAAAAGGTATTCCTTAGCTCATTTCCATGGACTCAGATTCTGTTTTGAAGAGAGTCAGAAGGCTATTTTTAACAGGTCAATTAAAATCCATTGATATAAGAAAACCATACTTTAATGCCACTTTATAAATCTTGAGACAATTACAACAGAAAAGGAGGTTTGCTTGAAGTTGAGGAAGATATTTAGGGCTGGAAAGAAAAAAAAGCAATTTAAAGCATGAGTGAAATAAAATAAAAGAAATCAGATAGTATGTAAAATTAGAATCGCAGGTCACTAATTTCTTTGTTTTATATACTTTTAGTTCATAGCAAAAATAACAGAATATGTTGTATACCAAGATAGTTAGCATGAAAATGTAATGTTTTTTAATTAGGTGTGGCCCACATGGACCAGGGATTAAAAAACATGGTTGTCCTGACATATTTTTCTAAAACTTTTCAGCTGCATAGTTGATCATCAAAAGTGTCCCATGTTCCCTTACTGTACACAAATAAAATTCAGACAATTTAAGAATAAGTTTTTGAGGATGACAGTAATTCTTTATTGAAAATATACCCCATCTCGTGGAGGGCAAAATCTGGGGTTACAGATGTTTCTATAATAGCCATTTAATTAACCACAAACTAGTAATTTCCTTGTGATTTTTCTAATTGCAGAAGTGATATGTAGACTCCCTCAGGATATGACTGGACTCCAGAAGGGTTTGGAAATGAAGAAAGAATATTACTATGGAGATAGTGTAACTTTGGAGTGTGCGGCTGGGTACACTCTGGAAGGCAGTTCTCAGAGCCAGTGCCAGTCAGATGTCAGCTGGGATCCTCCTCTGGCCAAATGTGTAGCTTGTAAGTGCAAACTGTAGGGGTGGAGCCCCTCCTCAGCATGGGCTCTGACTGCCTAGTCATCTGTCTGTTCTGGTGCCCACTGTGATGGGGTGTGATGGTATGTAGGGATGAGGGAGTTAAGAATGTGCTGCTCTCTCAGAATTTGAAAAACTGGAATCTTAGTAAACATCACTTGAGGTGTGACTGCAGGAGTCTTCTGGAAGAGTTTCTGAGGGGTATTCTTTGCATAAGAAGACAGGAAAATAACCTTAATCGCCAGAGACCAAGAAATGGGGCTGTGATAAAACAAGTAAATTAATTCATTGTAGTAAATGTCTTCTTTACCAAGTTTTACTTTCCTACTCATATATCTCTTAATGATAATCCTAGAAAGAACCTTGAAATACCCACGATTCAACTCACAGACCACATGAAGCTCATGAAGAAGGAAGACCAAGTTGGGGTGCTTCGGTCTTTCTTTGAAGGAATAATAAAATACTCAAGGTAGCAAATATGGAGACAAAGTGAGGGACAGAACCTGGAGGGGCCATCTGGAGACCAATCCACCTGGGTATCCATCCCATATGCAGTCACCAAAGGTAGTTGCTGATGTGGAAGTCAGGAAGTTCATGCTGACAAGAGCCTGATATAGCTGTCTCCTTAGAGGTCTGCAAGAGTCTGACATATTCAGAGGCAGATGCTCACAGCTAACCATTGCACTGATCATAGGGTTCCCAATGGAGGAATTAGAGTGAAGACTGTAGGAGCTGAAAGCATTTGTGGCTCCATGAGGAAAGCAACAATACCAACCAACCACAGCTCCCAGGGTCTAAACCACCAGCCTGGGAGCACTTAGGGAGGGATCCATGGCTCCAGCTGTATATGTAAGGGAGAATGGCCCTGTTGGCATAGGTGGGAGAAGAGATCCTTGGTCTCATGAAGGCTGGATGCCCCAGTAGGTGGGAATTTGAGGGTTGGGAGGTGCCAGTGGGGGGGTAGGTGGGGGCACATCCGCAGAGAAGCAGGAGGAGGGGTGATGGGATATGGGGTTCCTGGGCAGGGGGAGGGTAATGGTGTAAGGCGATAACATGAAATGTAAATAAAGCATCCAATAAAAAATATATTTAAAAAATTCAATTATATATCTTCATGTTAAATATTCCAAAGAAAGATTCAGATCCATACTATCATTTTATATTTATACTATCTACCTGTGTGGATTTATTGATTAAATATATTTTAGTCCTTTCATATCAATTTTTAAGTTTAATTTTATTAGGAACAAAATGAACTGGAGCCAATTTAACAAGTTTAATTTACCTGTTATCAATTTGCTATTAAGTATATGATGTGATTAACAAATCTTGGTTTCATGTGTATAGAATATATACATAAGTAATAAAAAGGCAAATTTTAATAAGCCATCTATTTGTATTTATTTCTTGTCTGTGATTCTTTTTTCAGACTTGTCATTGTCAAGTGAAAACTTCACATAGAGATATTCTGTAAGCATATTTTTAATTTGGGAAGTATGTAAACCAAACATGTCTAGAGCAGAAGAGTACTGAGGGCATTTTATCTCAGAGGAAAATTAGCAGCAGTGAGACCAAGCATAGGGTAACATAAATGTTCTTTGCTAGAAACAGTCTGTCTGGCCCTTGTCACCTTACCCTTTGATTGTATGTTGGGTTCTGTGAATAGCAGAGTTTTTGCTTCCTTTGTTCTTATGCTAGTTGTGAAGGCATATGGCTGGAAAAACTTTTAGCGTCTTTTGAGAAGCCATTAGATAAGTAAGGTAGAAGATATCAGAATACAAGCAAAACAAAACGTTAAAATATAAAATGAGTACCTTGTAGCCCAGCAATTTCTTCTTTGTGCAACAGGGATAATATTGACTAAGTGGAACCATCAAGAATAATGTTGGCCACTTTATCATGTACCATGTGGTTATATTAACTAAAGATGTGGTGAAGACACATGGCCCATGCTTAATTTATGATATCACTATCAAAGAAGTGCACCAAGTTCCATGATTGTTTTCATTTTATGAGGATCCACAGGATAAACATAGAACAATGAAGAATAATGGTGGCCACCTTAAGCCTAACCCTGAGACATAACCCTGAGATTTACCCTACTCGTTTAATACTATCCAAGCCCTCACGCTTTAATTTTCTATCCACACTAACCCTAATCTTAACAACCCTATTCTAATCCTAACCATAACCCTTTAATCCCCTAACCCTAACCCTAACCCTAACCCTAACCCTAACCCTAACCCTAACCCTAACCCTGCTTACTGTGGTGGATATTTCTCAATTATACCTTTTGAAGTAAGACACCATTTCTTAATCTTGATCTTTTGAGCTGTTCAGATCCACCTTTAATCTGGGCTATTGATTCTTTTGGCAACCTACATATATAAAGAACATTGAACAGAGTAGTGCTTTTGTTTTTTGTTACTTGCCCTACTGTTCTACAAAAAAAGATGATTTCTTTATTTGTTTGTTTTTCCCCCTCTGGCATTAGTAAATACTTATTTCGTCAAAATTCTGGTATACACTCAAGATCAGCTGTAATATCCTGCAGCATGAAATCAACCAGTCCTTGATTTTTCTGATTTCCCTTGGCCAATAGCCTATATTGGGACATAAACTCTTCTATATACATAGAGAGATTCATTCTGTTTATGATTTGAGATATGTTTATCTATACAACCTGTACTAATCCAACTGGGGTTTTTCTCTGATTCATCACTGAAGAAGATGTGCTGGCTAACAATAATGTTCAACAGTGTTTCCCTTTTTTTCCAGGGTTGTTTCATACCTATCATCTGGTGAAAGGGAGCTGCCCTTTCCCTGAGCCCAGCATAAAGCCACAAAACCTTTGAACCGATATTCTTCTCCTTCTATTCCAATCAGTTGTAGTTTTGCCTTCTCACATGTTGCAGAATTCCGTTTTGTTTAGTGCCAGGAAACTTTTAGAATGCCCCTTTTTTGACCTATGTATCTATTTTTTACTATTCATCTTTAATGCTTGAGATTCTGTCTTCCATTTCTGTTCCTGTTCTCTGGGTTCACCTTGCCTCAGTTGTCAGTGTCCAGGCAATTTCAATGACCTCCTCTTAGGGACTTAGCAACAGCTTAAATCATTCCCTGCCTCCATCACCTGCTGCTGTTGCCAGGTTGTGCTTTATATACATGGACCACTAGCTATAGCAGACCTCTATTTTTGTTCCCTGTCTCTGTTCTCTATATACCCCCCTCGCTATTCTCTTTCTCTACCCTCATGATTCTCTATCTGCTCCCTGTCTGTGTGCCTCTCTGTAGGTCTGCTTGTGTACCTCTACCCCTTCCCCAGGTTCTCACTCCTCTCCCTTCCCTCAAAGAACCATTTTTGCACCATATCTGTTGCATATTTCAATTCTTCAGGACCTGCTGTGATAGGATAGCTTGGATTTCTTGGTGACATATTTTCCTCTGTGTTATTTATTATATTCCTAAGCTAGTGTCTAGGCATCTGGGTTTTAGGTCATCATTGGTTTAGGTAGTGCTTTCTGGGTTTGCCTTGTTTGGGTGGGAGTTTTGTTTCTGAGTTACTGTTTGATGTCTGGATTTACAGAGAGTGTTGGCTGAGTGTTGTCCATTTTACTGAACTGTTTGGTGGGTATGTTCAAGAGAGAATGCTTGCTAATGTTGGAAGCTGGGACAAGAGTCAGGCATGAAGTGATGATCTTAGTCATCCACAAGGAGACATAGACAGGTGAGAGGTAAAGCTGTCTCTTGTGTTCAGTACAGTGCTAGGGGCAACTGTGAAATTTGCATTTGGGATAACAAATAGTGTGATAGATCTTAGGAAAGTTTACCTGAGTCCTTTCAGGCATAGCATTTGGTTGAACAGGAACTGTCTGCCCAAGTTGGGTCTGAGACACAGGGATGAGGCAGGAAAGGAAGGGCAGAAGAGGATTGTCTGTGGTATCTTTAGGAGGCATACACAGGGAGAGAGATAACTTCCACTAGTATTCTGTTCCAGTGGTGAGGGCAACTGATATTAAGGTCTGCAGCAACAGATAGTGAGGTAGGTCTTTGGACAATGTACCTATTCTACTGGCAGGTGTGGGTTGTAGTTGAATAGGAATATCTGTCAATAATAAAGGCCTCAGACACCAAGATGAGTTTGTAAAGCCAGATCAGTTCCATTTTTGAGAGTGCATAAAGTCCACTTGAACAAACATCCTATGACAACCTCCCTGCTTATCAACAGCCAGTCAAGGTACAACAGTAGGGTTAAGCTACATATAGATAACTAATACACCTTATATGGAAAAAAAAGTTAGCCTAACCATCATGATTTTTAGATGGTTTTGCCTCCTTGTTTGGTTCCTGCAGATTTGCTAGACATACAGTTTTTAAAATAGTAAGTTGCTGACCTATATGGAAATTCTCCAATCTTGCTGTAACGACAATAATTACCCAGCATGCCTAGACTTGGTCTCTCAGTTTGGACTTGATGTGGGGTTGACTGGTAAGTGTCATAGTTACTGAGCTCATAATAAAGACCTTGTGTGTTTGCATTGCAATAGGCTCCTTGGTGGTCTTTGGGGGTCTTTGTGACTTGGGCATAGCATCTTGTTGCATAGACTGGAATCCCAAGACCCTAGGGACTTCCAAATGAAGGTTTGAAAGGCTGGTGGTAAAGATGTATCATTGTTATTCTCTGTCAGTGCCTTGTCTGTCAGAGTTTGCCCATACCCTGATTTACAGGGTTGAAAGGACAAAGGTCTCATTTTTTCCCTTTGATCCACCCTCTTCCCAGTCCATGTGTGACTCTGCAGTTTTGGAGTTGACATTAGGTGGGAGATTGTTTTTCATTCATCCCAACAAAGTTAGCATATCTTCCTTGGACCAGAGGTCCTGTCCTTTGGGGGCAGCCATTTCCAGGTCAGTGGGGCAACCTGTCTGTGTGCCTTGATTTTCAGATTTTTCTAGCGTATTTGTGGAGGGAGATGACTAAAGAAACATGGAATCACAATACAGTGGATGCACTGGAGAGTCGTAGCCACAAAGGGCTTGAAAAATGTTCCAGAGTCTGTTGAGGTCGATGGTGTGCCCCTAGTCTTAATAGCTGAGAAGGCTGGAGCAGATTTGGAGCTCTGCTGCCTGGCTCACAGTTGCCATCCTGTCTTCATTTTCTCCTCTGTCCAAGTAGAGGAATCTGCTGTATAGCCTTTACCGCCCCCTTGTGGTTATTTTGTTTGTGGCACTTTATTATTCTGTGGCTAACAGAAGAAATCAGACTGTTTCCATCCCAATGGATTTAGTTACTAATCCCTTACCTTGTGTTAAGTCTTTCTAACCAACTATATTGCCCATGACAGAGAGCTGTTTGAGACAGCATCCAGGTCAAAATAAGGCTACTGCTAAACCCTCAGCCTCTTCATACCCTTTTTACAGGGTTGAAAGGACAAAGGCCTCATTTTTTCCCTTTGATCCACCCTCTTTCCAGTCCATGTGTGACTCTGCAGTTTTGGAGTTGTCATTAGGTGGAAGATTGTTTTTCATTCATTCCAACTAAGTTAGCATATCTTCCCTCAACCAGAGGTCCTGTCCTTTGGGGGCAGCCATTTCTACGTCTGTGGGACAACCTGCTTCTCTGTTCCCTGTCCAGGTGTTGTAGCCAGTTAATTGGCTACATTGGCCTGTTAACCTGGAGTTAAAGACACTTCATGCCAGGACAACACAGCCTCTGAACTCTGACAGCTTCAGTGCAGCCTGATGTACTGAGCTCGGATGTAAGCCTGGGGGATTAAAGAAAGACTCAGACTTTCTTCATCCGTTATGAGAGAATGCCAAAGCTTTTACTGAGCAGGTTTAATATATACATCAAGCCAGGGAAGGAAAATACAAACTCAGGAAAAAACAAGAACTCAACTGGGGGGCAATAGGATGTCAAGTGTAAATTCCCTTCCTGGGGCACCATGCCTAAGTCAGGATCTTTTGATCCTAGAGGAACCACAGAATATTACTTAGTAGACAGCAGCATATTGAAAGACTCAGCCAGGGCATAGCAGCCCTTCAGGGTCCTACAGGTCCCCCGTTTTTATTTTATAGGTGAATAGTGTTTGTCTTAGGTCACCTTCCATCAGTAACAATTACCCATCATTGGGAATCCCTGCCAGCCTCAGGGCCCCTGTCTTAGGTAGGTAAGGACTGCAAAGGAGTTGCCTGTCATTGACTATTCTCAGTAAAGGCTGAGCCAAACCTGGGCAGAAGGGTTCTCTTGTGCCAGCAACATGAGTACCTGCTTAGTAACTGCCTGAGACTGGATCTGCTGTCTGTGAAAGCGGCAAAGAAATATCAATCCTGCTGTGGCTGCCCCAAAGGCTAGGACTCCCAGAGACATGGATCTCTAGCCCATCCTTTAAGGAGTCTTCCAGCCAGTTTGAGTCCTGCTAGAAACTTCTCTCCATAGAGAGGCTGCACACAAGTAATATTAAAAATAACATAAAGAAATTGTTGGTTTCTCAGAATTAGCAGCAGATTTTCCAGTAGTCTTGTTGGTGGGAACTATGACTGGCTAGATCGAGCTGCTTATCCCCATTGACATCAGAACTGGGTGATTCTTCACAAGGTTCCAGTAGATCTCCGCTTGGGCAAGGCTGCATAGTGACAGGGTCCATACAGTGTTCAGGAATCCAAACAGGACTTTCAGCATCTTTAGGAAAAACACAAACAGAATCTCTCACCCTGACTAACAACGAGTCAGGGCCTTTCCATACATCTGATGACAATTCTTTCCATTTGTCTAAGCGCAGTGCCTTCTGGGCTTGTTTCCAATGTCTGTCTGCTGCAGACAATGCATTCTTATCCACTATTAAAAAATCTAAAATATATAAAATAAAGAATAATCTTGCATGAGGTGAGGTAAACTCCCTCCTTTTTGTTTTTTCAAAATAATTTTTCAAAGTTAAATGTGTTCTTTCTACTATAGCCTGGCCTTTAACAGCTGAGCCATCTCTCCAGCCCTGAGTTACCACTTAAACCAACTTTCTATTATCAAAGTTGCAAATTTTTAATCATACCCAATAAACACTTTTTTAACATAAAACAATGAAACAAAACAGTCAATTAACAGATTGGCGCACAAAGGACAGACAATAAACAGGGAAAGCAGAACTAAGGATTTCTCCAGTAGGAGCTAGAGCGCAAGCAAGACATATACCAGGAGGGCTCTGAATTGTGGTATAAGTATGAAAACATGATGGGCAGAATTTTCACTGCATTGTCACTGATTAAAGTCATGGTGTACTCATTATTCCAGTAATAGAGTGCCTGCTCTGCCACCTGGAAATGAGAGTTGGAAACACATTTGACTAACTGTTGGAAAGGAGGCTCCATGATGTTCACAAATTCTGATGGTTCAATTATAGCTAAAATTTCTTCTAATTCATTTAAGAACATTACTTCTTTTGGACTGTGAATCTTTGGCCAGTATTTGAGAAGTGCCATTAGCACTGGTTCAGTGAGGGTGCTGTTCTTCTCTAAAAATTGCATGACACAGTACACCAGGTTGGGATGGTAGACACTCAGGGACCTCACTTTGTATGAGGGCAGCAACAACTTCGACAGGAAAATCTTGTGTTCTTCCTTTAGTGGTAAGGCAAATCCATTAATTACACTTCTCAGGATCTCCAGTAATTCTGCTATGCCATTGTCGTGCTCCGTCTCATAGATAAACCTATAAAATATATTATTGATCTGTTACCTGATGTAAGCGAGCAGGCCTAAGAACTTCACATAGATTCTGTGCTATGTTGTTTTAGAAAATCTCTCTCCCAAGGATCTTCACAATCAAAGAGTTCTAGAAGCTGCAATAGAAACTTCTGATCAATATATTTCTTTGTTACATTGGGCTGGAAATCTGGAGACTCTAAAAATTTTAAGAAAAATTCATAAACAAGCTGCCGATGAGGCCAGGCTGCTTCTAACATTGGTTCATCTCCTCCTGGGTCAAATTCTGCTCCAGTAGGATTGGAGGAGGGTGGCAAGGTTCGAAACATTAACTGCAAACATGTGGAAAGCTTCGGGGTAAATGGGCTCTGTGATCGCGTTCTGGTTGTGGGTGATATGTTCCATCATTTCACTTAGCACAGCTCGCTTTACTTCTTTCCATTTCAAGTCACTCAGTGGGTCAGTAGCAAAGTCAAAGAGGACACAACACTGACATAGCTTCTGAATTAAAAGCTTCTCTTGACTCGCAGGAGGAACATCTTGTAAAAATGGGAGTTTTTGCAGTTCTCTATTATTACTGGCATTGAACTGTGAAGAGTTCTGCCATTTGTCTTTCTTCACAGGGACTACAATTGGCTGAGTGACTGGTACTTTTATTTTAGAAGGTGTTGAAGACTGGACAGCTCTGAGGCTGTTTTTCCTGCTGGTTATCTCTACTTCTGCTGTATCTTGTCCTTCTTTTGAACCTTTTCTACTTTTCACTAGTTTTGGTAGTTCTTTCTCTTTCTTGTTTTTATCCTGCATGGCTGGTGCGGACTGTGGCCTCCACAGCTCCTGCAGCCGCCCGCCACCACTGCTGCTGCAGCAGCAGAAATGCCCCCAGCCCAGCCATCATACCATCCCGGCTGCCACCACCACCACAGGGGCACTGAGTAGCTCGTCTGCTCTAGCTTCCCCTTTTCCAGGCTCCCCTTCCAATTTTTTGACCTTGCATTTCTTCAGTTTTTCCTTTTCTAAAATTTCTCCCTCATCCTCAGAACTGGAGCTATTCTCCACCTCATGCAAGGATTTCTTAGATGCATCATCCTGTGCCACTACTTGTAGGGAGAAACTCCTAGTTCCCATGGCGCAATCAAAATGATCAAACTCTCTTAGTGCTACTTACTACTTTCAGTGTGATCCCATGCTGCTTCTCCAATACATTCCTCTCACTGAGCCGGCAGGCTGGCCTCTTCCAGGAATGATCCCATCAGATTCTCCTCTCTTTCCCAATCTTGGTGGGACCTCCACTTGACAGCTCCAGTGCTGCCCGCAGCACCGAGCTCGGGCTTAGGCATGGGGGATTAAAGAAAAATTCTGACTCTGGTCACTGATTAGGAGAGAATGCCAAAACTTTTACTGAGCAGATTCAATATATACACCAAGCCACAGAAGGAAAAATACAAACTCAGAAAAAAACAGGAACCCAACTGGGGGGCAATAGGATGTCAAGTGTAAATTCCCTTCCTGGGGCACCATGCCTTAGTCAGGATCTTTTGATCCTAGAGGAACCACAGAATGTTACTTAGTAGACCGCAGCATACAGAAAGGCTCAGCCAGGACATAGCAGTCCTTCAGGGTCCTACAGAACTACCCATTCCAGTGTGCCCTTTCCAGCTCTGAGCCAGGCGCACTTCCCATTTTGTCCTGACTCAGCCACAACTGCAATTCTCCTCATGTGGTAGCAGGGGCTCCTGTGATTGATATGATTAGCTCATTGGTTTTGGGTTTTTACAAGATGCTCATTTATTATTGTCTCTGTGTCATAATTATCTTCAGTTCTCAACATGTTAGAGCTACAGTTATCTGAAGGAGCCTCAACTGAGGGTGTGCCCTCAACAGATGGCTGGTTTCTATGTGAGAGATAGTGTTGATGATTGATGTGGGAAGGCTCTTGTACTGAAGGTGGCAACATCCCTAAGCAAGTGGGCCTGGGCTGAATGAGAGAGCAAGATAAGCACTGGACAGTGACCAAGCAAGAGAGCAAGCCAGGAGACAGTGCTTGTCCGTGCCCTTTGCCTTCATTTTCTAACTTCAGTTTCTATTCTGAGCTCCCAGTGTGATGGACTGTGGTCTGACAGAACCATGCACAACAACCATTTGTTACCTGAGATACTTTTGCTTAGAGAATTCAATCACAGCAGCAGAGCAGCAAGTTAGAACAACAACAACAACAACAACATGGTGTCAAAAGGTGATTTTGCTGCTGGACAGAATCTGTGTTCTCTTTTGAAAGAATGTGGAACATAACACAAATTGAGTTGGCAAAAGTCATAGAAAGCTGTACATGGAGCTTAAATGGTTCTCATAGGACCTATAAGATTGGAGTGTTCACAGTAATGCAACCAGAGGAAGTTGAAGTCATAGTATTTCAGTGGAAAACAGACTCTGTGAAAACTTTTGC
The DNA here is from genome assembly GCF_004785775.1 of Grammomys surdaster. Taxonomy (NCBI): domain Eukaryota; kingdom Metazoa; phylum Chordata; class Mammalia; order Rodentia; family Muridae; genus Grammomys; species Grammomys surdaster. The sequence continues at coordinate 34,064 of NW_021604698.1, forward strand.
TAGAGGTCATTTACTTGATATTTTGGCCAAAAATCTTTCTTACTCCGCTATTGTCCTGAGATACTGAGTAGGGCGAGATTTAAAAAATAGTTGGCTGATTTGTATGTTATTCTACTTATATGTATTTGTTGACTTTCCCATTTATTTATTTATTGATTGATTGATTGATGGATGGATTGATTGATTGAATTTACATTCGAATTGCTACCTCCTCCCCATTCTACCTTACCTTCCAGAGTAAGGTAGAATGACTCCTCTTTATCCCTGACTCCTTTTTATCTCCCCAGGCAGGGTGGGGACCACTTGAGTATCCCCCAACCATGGCATGTCAAGTCTCTGCAGGGTTAGGCACATCCTCTGCTACTGAGGTCAGACAAGGGAGCCAAGTTAGGGAAACAGTTTGGACAGACAAAGAACACCTTAAGGGACATCCCCTGCTCCAGTGGTTGGGGTACCCACATGAAGACTGAGTAGCACATGTATTATATATATGGTGGGAGCCTTGGTCCATCCTGTGTATACTCTTTGGTTGGTGGCTTAGTCTCTGAGAGTCTCCTAGAGTCCAGGTTAGTTGACTCTGATGGTCTTATGGAATTCCTGTTCCTTCAAAGGCCGTCAGTCCATTTCCCAACTCTTCAAAAAGACACCCTGAGCCCTGTCCAATGTTAGGCTGTGGGTCTTTTCATCTGCTTCAGTCAGATGCTGGATGGAGACTCTCAGAGGACAGTTATGCTAAGCTACTGTCTGCTAGTATAACAAAGTATCCTCAGTAATATCAGGAATTTGGTGTTTGCCCATGGAATGGGTCTTAAGTTAGGCAGGATATTTTTTGGCCATTCCCTCAGTCTCTGCTCCATCTTTGTGCCTGCATTTTTTGTAGACTGGACCAATTTTGGGTGGAAAGGATTTTGGTTCGGTTGGTGTTCTTAACTCTCCACTGGAGGTCCTACCTGACTGAAGGATGTGGCCTCTTCAGGGCCCATATTTCACTGGTTTGAATCTCAGCTAAGATCACCCCCATAGACTCCCTGGTGACCTCCCATTCATGGTCTCTGGCACATCCCAAAGATGCCTCCACCCTTCCACTGCCAGCTGCAGATTTTAACTCATTTTCCTGGTCCTCTGGCCCTCTCTTGTCTCTCATCAGTCCCTGATCGCTCCCCCTTTCCCTCACTTATCCAATCTCCCATCCAGTTATCTCTTTCCATCTGCCTCCTATGACTGTTTTATTACCTCTTCTGAGTGAGATTCAACCATGCTCATTTGGGTCTTCCCTCTTGTTTAGCTTCTTTGGGACTATGTAGTATAGTATGGATACCCTGTACTTTATGGTTATTATTCATTTGTGAGTACATACATGCATGTCCTTTTGGGTATGGGTTACTCACTCAGGATGATGGTTTATAATTGTATCCATTTGCCTGCAAAATTCATGATGTCCTTGTTTTTATAACTGAATAGTATTCCATTTTGTAAATGGGGAAGGGGTGGTGCCAAGAGACAGAGTCTAGGGGCAGGGGCCAGAGTCAAGAGACTGGGTCACAAGGTGGGGCGGGCACAGGGTCATAGGGTCCAAGGTGGAGTCACTGGGTGTGGTGGGGTCACGGGGTCAAACACCCCCCCCTCCATGCAGCACCTGAGCTCTCTGACTGGTAGAAGTACACGACTGAATAGTACGACTTCCTGGTGGCTGAAGAGGTGGTGGGGGGACACATTGGACAACAGGTGAACATGGGAGTGGGTATTGAGGAGGGAATGGGTAGACCATACCTCTCTGCCTACCTTACCCAGCCAGGAGTCATGATTCTGTCACACCTTGACCTATGAACCCCCATGGGCCCTGCCCCTATGTCAGTCAATCCACAGGTCTTGCCCATTAATGCTTAGCATTGCCCATCAGACACAGTTCCCACTTTCCCTAAGCCCCACCTTCCCACCCTACCAGTAAAGGCTTGGCCCGATCTCATGATGATTCCATCCTATGCTATAAACCCCTTCCACTCTCACCCTGGCCACATCCACTCTCACCGCAGCCTCACTCCTCGGTTCCAGCTGGAGCTCTGACTGTACTGTAGGCCCTGCTGGACTCCATGGATCTAACTGTACGCCTTCACTGACAACACCCTAGAGCCACTGTGACCATGCAGGATCCAGTGCAGCTGGGGTACACCTTTTGCATGTGCAGGGCCTCAGATCCTTGTGAGGGGTAACAGGTCACTCATCCTTTCATATCAATGAACTTGATATACAATAGTTTGTTTCCTCACAATGAAATTTATGGTGGGGCCCACCAAATGCCCCATGATAGATTCCGTGATATATTTATTTTACAGTTAACCCAATGTAGGATTAATTCCAAGGTTGTTCTTCCTCCTTCAATTGAATGGGGAAGCAAGTGAGGCATTTTTTAAATAAGTTACTTTTTTTGAGATACTTCTTTTAAAATGTAGCTTCCAGTGGAGGGCCATGGTCCCCTAAAGTTTGGATTCCCTAGTGTTGGGGAACTTGAGAGCAGGGAGATGGGACTGGGAGGATGTTTGGAGCACACCCTCATAAAAATAGGAGGAGGGGGTATGGGATAAGGGGTTTTGGGGGAGAATGGGAGAGGAGATAACATTGAAAGGTAAATACATAAAATATCCAATTAAAAAAAAAGATAAATGGTCTGGAAACAAAAAGAGAGAGTTTACTTATTTTAAAATAATTTCAAAAGTTTCTAGTAGGTGCTAATTGGCTAAAATCTTATTTTAAGCTCTCCACAAAAGAATTTAAGTCTCTGTTTAATATTCTCAAGAGAGATGTAAATCCTAATTTCCCTCAACTATTAATTGACAAAAGAGAAGTAATCTCACAAAAAGTAGAAGAACCTATTATTAATTGATATATTATATAGTCTGATTGGTTGTTAGCTGTGCTATAACAGTCCTTTGATAAAAGAGATTATTAATAGAGATTTATATTTCTTTAAATAGTGTCTTCATGACTCTCTGAGTGTGGAAGGAGTGGCTTTTGGCGCTTCTGCCCTGATTTTACAGGAACTTTGAAAAATTGGCTTTAAAAACAAAAGAGGGGGAATGGTAGCTCCCCAGAAGGAGTCCCCCGAAATACTCTCCATCATGCCTTGTTCACATTTAAATCTCTAAAACTGAAAGCTCATGGTAAATCTGCTGCTGACTGCCTCTGCCATCACCGAGACCAATAAAAACTATGCCACAGCTATGTGGAAGGACCCTTTTACCCTTAAAGGGAATAGCCCAGATCCAGTTCTCTTATGGGGCCGAGGATAGATATGCCTGTTTGATACAATAGAAGGCACAGCTAAATGGCTGCCAAGAAGATTAATGAAATAAACAGATACCCCCACAAAGCCAGGGCCAGCCATAAATAAGATGAATAACAATTGACATCCAGGGAAGAAAAATGTCCCTGATTTCCCTTCTTTTTCCTTTCCAGGTAAAATGAATCACCTGTGATGTCTGCTGTTAGAAGTTCTAATCCAGATGCTGGCCTCCGAACTTATACTACTCAGACCTTTATACTACTCAGACTTTCGATGGGCCATTGACAAGAACATCAAACAACTAGAGATTGACATCACTAATCTGAAGAAATCCCTCGTTTCACTGTCTAAAGAGACCTCCAAAAATCGCAAAGGACTTTATTGGACTTGATTTACTCTAGTACAATAGAAAAGGCTGTGTACAGGTCTTGACTGTGAACAGCTCTTAAAGAAGAATGTTGCCTTTACATAGACAAGACAGGGATGGTTAAAGAGAGTATTAAAAAAGTCAGAGAAGGCCCCGAGAAAAGACAGAGAGAGAAAGAGAAAGATGAGTGCTGGTACAAGAATTGGTTTTCAGCCTCTCCATAGTTGTCAACCCTACTTCATCCCATCTTGGGACCATTAATTGGGTTATTTTTGCTTATTTCTTCTGGTCCCTGGGCCTCAAATAGGCTGACAACTTTGTCAAACAACAGATAAATAATTTGGTAGCAAAACCTATTCAGATATATTATCATAAGTTAGCTATAGAGGACCACTAGACTCAAGATGAGGTTGTTACTCTATCCAGGGCATTCCCAAAACCCATATCCACCCAACTTAAAAGAGGAGACTTCTGCCCCTAGACCAAGTAGAGAGAGGCCACCCAGAACCTCCTCTGACTGGCAATATGAATTCTTGCTTAGGCTTCGAGGCTAAGCACTGCAAGGGCATATAAATAAAAGTTAAAAATCTCTCTCTGGGTTCCCTGAGGGACAAGTCTGACTGCATAGAGGTTGATGTCAAAAGTATCCCCTCTCCAGGAAAAAGACATCAGGACGGGTATGGCCCTCATGCCTCACTGGACAACGACAGGGGGATTGGAGCCATTACAAGGTCCCCTTCAATTACTGGAGGTCAGGCCTCTATCCCCCCCTTCACAAGATTAGAATCTCCACAGCCCTTCTATACTTAGAGAAGGGAGGAGATGTCAGGGGCAGCCCTGCTTACACACTGAAGGCCTAAAATCAGCCATAGGCCTAAAATCAGCAATAGGCCTGTCATACATGTATACTAACACCAAGTCTTGGGTCTCAGAGGAAAAACATTGAAACAGATGGCTATAAGCTATTGTAAACAGGCAGCTTTTGTGGAAATTTACCAGCCTGAGTGGTCATAGACCTTGTAAATAGGTAGCCTTGGCAGACAATACCAACTTAGATTAGGACAAGTGAATCATAGGCAGAGTCATAGTGACCTGTCCCTTGAATCTTCACCCAGACGATACCCTGTTCTGAAAGATATCTGTATTCCCCCTGAACACACATGCTCCAGTTTCATACCCGCCCCCACATCCTGCCTTTTTGTGTTTATAACCCCTGTGTGAATAAGTAAAAATTACAATTTGAAAAATAAATAAATTAAAAAAAAGAAAAAAAATGTAGCTTCCAATTACTAAACCTGGACTCATCATTACAAGAAAAGAAAAAAGACCTTATGGTAACTGTGTGAGTGATTTTGTAATTTGCTAGCATGTATTTACTCATGTCAGGTGAATGAAAACAAACCAGATTGATAGGTATATAATTTGGGGATTTTAGCTTGATCGAAGAAATATTGAATTTCCAACTTTGGAGATATGTCCAATGTACTTTCAGAGTTAAGTCAATTGGATGACTGAGACACAGGCCATTTGTTGTAGCTGTGTGTGTCATGTTACAGATCACAGCAGCTAATATTGCACATAGCAGCCAAGTCAAAAATGCCATTTTCTCTTCCAGGAAACTGCCTGCTCTTTTTCAAAGTCAATGCAGGTATATACTTTTTAAAAAAATTATGTTGTTTCTCTTTTTTTTAAATTATTTTTTTATTTATCTACATTCCAAAGTTGTCCCCTTTTCTGGTCAAGTTTTTCTCCCCATCTCCCTCCTTGCTGCCTCTGAGAGGGTGCTCTCCCCTTCCTTTGACTCTTCCATATGGAACATTTCACCTAAAACAAATCTTTTTCTCAGCACCTCATGGTATCTTCTCCAAAATTGACCATATAATCTGTCACAAAACAAGCCTCAACAGATACAAGAAGACTGAAATAATCACATCACTATCAAATCACTATAGACTAAGGCTAGACTTCAATAATAATAAAAATATCAAAAGTCACATGCTCATGAAAACTGAACAACTCTCAATAACAGCTTGATCAGAGAAGAAATAAAGAAATGAAAGACCTTCTAGAATTCAAAGAAAATGAAGGCACAACATACCCAAACTTAGGGGACACAATGAAAGCAGTGGTAAAACATAAATTTATAGCACTAAGTGCCCTTATACCGGAGAGGTTCTACACCAGCAACTTAACAACACACCTGAAAGCTTTAGAAGAAAAACAAAACACACCTAAGAGAATAGACAACAGTAAATAATCAAACTTAGGGCAGAAATCAACCAATTAAAAACAAAGAGACTGATACAGAATATCAACAGCATCAAGAACATTCCATACAGTATTGCTTCTGACCAAGACACTCATTTCATGTCAAAGAAGTGAGACAGTGGGCCAATGATCATGGATTCTAATGGTACTAATTACCATGTTTCTTGTTACTCTGAAGGTGCTGAACTGATAGCAAAATAGAGTGACCTATAGAAGACACTTTTACATAGCCAATTATGGGACAGCCACCTGGAGAACTGGCAGAGTCCTAAGCTGTATGTGTTTTGAATCAGCATCAAGTATTTGGTATGGTTTCTCTCATAGCCAAGATCCATGATTTCAGGAATCAAGGTTTTGGAAAACCTGTGTCAAAGTCACAGTACCCAAGTCTGGGTGGAACTCAGCTCAAAATGGAGGATTATCTTTATCAGCAGGGCTTCCATTTCTCTTTAAGCCTTTGTCTGGACAATGTCCCTGAACACATGTGGCTGTCCTTATCTAAAGAACGTTCTTGTGCAGAGCTGCTTAAACTCAGCACACAAGTCACATTCTGGCTTCCCTGACCACATGATAATTAGCTATACTATTATGACCAATTAATCCCTTCCACCTGTATTCCTAAAAATTCTCATATACCTTATTTCTGGAACAATACAGTAGAATTGATTCACTATGCTGGTCTCAGGAGATTATTCTATAATCCTTACAGCCATCTCAAGCTAGATTTCCATGGCTACTCCCTTTGTCACTGTTTGGTGACTAACAACCACCCAAGGAGAAAGAAGACCCACACCAAGGCTAGCACCCTTAGTGACTCACTAGGACATTAATTGCTTCCTTTTCCTGTGATCTTAAGTTCTGCAGGCCTGCAAGCTTTAATTATAGAATGATAAGCTCTCCTTCCAGGAACTACAACAAGCCATCAGTTTTCCCAGTGCCTAATTTGGGCATCTAAAACCCTTAAGCCAACAAAATAAGAAGGAATAACAGTGTTAGAAAAGCTGATTAGTTGTCCTGGAGAAATTAATTTATTCTCTAAATGGAGTTACAAAGGCTTATATCTAGACTTCAGATGCTCTTGCGGTGGTTCTCAATCTTCCTATTGCTGGGAACCTTGAATACAGTTCTTCAGTTATGGTGACCACCCAAAGCATCAAATTAGTTTTTTGCTACTTCCTAGCTGTAATATTGCGCCTGTGATGAATTGTAATATAAATATTTGATATGCACATGCTTTTAGGCAACACTTGTCAAAGGGTTGTTAGATCCCACAGGGGTTGTGATCTAAAGGTTGAGAACTAGTGGTTTATGGTATCTCTTGATAATAGTGTCTTGTGATTAGATGCAATTAGAGCCTACAACAGCCTTATCTAGACAGGATGACAAAGGGCACAGACCCATCAGAAATGAAGGCATGAATCATTTTTCTAAAAAAAAAGTGGCATATCTGCTGAGGTTATTACCAAGGTTGGGGAAAATACAGAATGGGTAGTAGGGGAAAGTACTTTTGGACAAAGGCACATGACTAATTGCAGAAATGAAGATTATAAGTGATGTGAGTGTTCCTGTCATATTTTGTTAAGGTTGTATTTCTACAGATACTTGTGTGTTCTTTTGTCAGTTTCAGTAAATCAATTCAGAGAATACCAATGGTTTATGGAAAAATTACAGATACAAATGAATACAAAATATATAAAAATTTATGAGTACATAAAGACATTTATGAAAATATTACTGACAAAAATGAAGACAAATATAGAAAAAAATTATGAAAATATTGAAGACAAAACTCATGGAAAAATTACTCATAAAAATGAGGACAAATACAGTAAAAAAATTGTTTTATTACCCTGAGTATTACAGAACCTTGGTATTCTGAAAAAATCTTGCCAGTACTGGAAAAAGTATGTTAGGCTTTAGCAGAAGTAAGAGGATAGTGAGCTTGATTATTGCTGGTATAACAGCTATAATTACATTAATTGCTAGCACCACTGCCTCTGAAATTGCTTTGATACAAGAAGTTAAGACAACTACTTCTGTTAATCATTTAGCCAAAAAATGTTACTAATGTGTTGAATATACAAGAGGATTTAGATAGGCATTTGGAACAATAGATCGATGTTCTTTATTCTATTCAAATTATTGTAAGGAGGTTCAGAGTTTAATAGTAAGGAGCCATCTTAAGTGTCATGCCAAATTCCATTGGATTCATGTTAGTTCTAAAATTTACAGTGATAGTCATTATAATTAGGAAAAAGTTTAAAGACACTTGCAGTGTATGTGGCATAATTCTAACACCTCTCTTGATACTTTAACTTTGCATAGTGAGCTTATGAATTTAAAGCATGCTGCTCTGCTGATGCAGCAGATACTGCTGATAAAATTATCCATGGCCTGTGGTCAGTATTTCTATTTTGGTCAAGTTTCAAGAATGGCATATATAACTTGATCATGCTAGCCCTTTTTGTTGAGGGAATACTTTTATTCCTGCCCATCATGTGAAAGCTTGTCTTTAACAACATCAACATGATGGCAGCCAAAGTACATGACTTGAAACTGAAAATGGAATTTAACAGGCTGGCAAGTCAAGGATAGGTAAGGTTCTGCTCAGAGCCTTACCAACCTAACACAGAAGTGCATTGCTTTCAATAATGCATATTTCACGGTGGATAAGGAAGGCATTTTTGGCAGAATGACCTAAGACAGTCTCAGTCTTGTTTATGAAATAAAAAAAGGGAGACATGTGGAGAGCTTTTGAGGCTGTTTGGCAGGAATCTGACATTGGCCAAGTACAAGGAAATGGGCTGCTTGGCAGGAATCTGATGCCTTGGCCCTCAGGGATTTGAGGAGTTCCTAGAGAAGGGGGCGAAAGAATGAAATGACAAGAGACACAAAGAATAAGCACCTGTCTGAATGTCTGATCAAGTGCATAAATTTTATTTTTCGGGCTGCCGTTATAAAGGCAAGCAGGTAGGAAGGTCATCTAACAGTCAGAGTCCAGGGTCATCCCATAATTGCAAAGTTCTCTAAGTCCACAAGAATTCCTGGCACAAATTACTTATCTAAATATTTTCTCACATGCAAGAGGGCAATTAAAACATTTCTTAGATCAAGTTGCTTATCTGATTAATATTTTCTCCCTGGCAGAAGGGCAATAAAGTATTCCTTAACTCAGGCTGTTTACTTAACTGACTTTTGCTCTCAGGAAGAAGAGCAATAAAGTATTTTTTAACTCAGGCTAATTACTTAACTGACATTTGCTTTCAGGCAGAAGGAGTCTTGCCCAGCAATCTGACATTGGCCAAGGACAAGGAAGTGGACTTCAGGCAGGAATTTGAAATTAGCTTAGAACAAAGAAGTAATTTCAGGCAGGAATATAAATCTTTGGCTAGAACAAAGAAATAATTTCAGGCAGGAATCTATATCTTAGGTAAGAAAAGGAAGTAGAGTTCAGTTTTGGAAATGACTTTGGGCTAGGACAGGGAAGTAGGCTCAGATATTTTGGTCATCCTGATAAGCCCTTAGAAACAGTGATCAAGGGAGTGTTCATAGAACTATGTTTATTGCCTTGGTTGTTCTTTGACTATTTGTGTTTATTGTCTTGCTTGTTCCTTGACTATTTGCATCTATTGTATTGCTAGTTCCTCAACCTAGAACTGATCTTAATACTTGCATGTAATTGAATGGCATAAAAGCACAAAGGAGGAGGGATGGGATAAGGGGTTTCTAGAGAGGGGAAATGGGGAAAGGGGGTAACATCCGAAATGTAAATAAATAAAATATCCAATAAAAATAAAAAGATTATGAAATTGAAGATATAAGTCATGGAAGAATTACTGAGAAACATGAAGAGAAACCTAAAAGAAATTTATGAAAATATTCAACACATATTTCAAAAAAAACTACTCACAGCCGGGTGGTGGTGGCGTACACCTTTAATCCCAGCACTTGAGAGGCAGAGGCAGGTGGATTTCTGAGTTCGAGGCCAGTCTTGTCCACAGAGTGAGTTCCAGGACAGCCAGGGCTACACAGAGAAACCCTGTCTCGAAAACAAACAAACAAACAAACAAACAAACAAAAAACCTTACTCACAAAAATGAATACAAATATAGAAAATTTTTTTAAAAATATTGAAGACAATATTTACGAATATTAATATTTTTTAACTTTATGTTAAAATGAAGACAAATATAGAAATAAAGTATAATAATATTGATGACATATGTTAAAATATTACTGATAAAATGAAAAGAAAAAAGAAATTTATGAAAATAAATTTTATGAAAATAAAAATTTGTGAAATTATTGAAGACATTATTTATGCAAAAATTCCTGATAAAATAAAGACAAATATAGAAAAAAATATGAAAATATTGATGACATTAATTGAAAAATTACTGATAAAATGAAGACAAATATAGAAAAAAATTATGAAAATGTTGAATACATAGTTCATAAAAAAACTGAGGAAAATAAAGAAAAATTTAGAAAAAGAATATGAAAATATTGAAGATAAAATACATAGAAAAATTACTGATAAAAATGAAGAGAAAGGTAGAAGAGATTTATGAATATTCAATGCGCAATTGATGGAACAATTAATGACAAAATTGAAGAGAAACATGGAAATAATCTATGAAAATATTTAATACATAATTCATGGAAAACCTACTGACAAAAATAAAGGCAAATATACAAAGACTTATAAAAATATTGAAAACATTATTTATGGAAAAATTACTGAAAAAATGAAGCCAAATATTGAAAAAACATTTATGAAAAATATTGAAGGCATTTATCAAAAAATTACTGATAAAAATTAAGACTGTAGAAAAAGATTATGAAAATATTATGTACATTATTTACAGAGAAATTACTGATGAAAATGAAGACAATATAAAAAATCAAGAAATATTAAAGACATTTTTAGAAATTACTCATAAAAATGAAAATAAATATAGAAAAAATTATGAAGCAATAGGAGACAATATTGATGAGATAATTACTGACAAAATTGTACATACACGTAGAAGAAATTTATGAAAATTTTCAACACATAGTTAATAGAAAAACACTGACAAAAATAAAAAAATAAAGAAAAATTTATGAAATTATTGACATAAATCATTGAAAAATTATTGCTAAAAATGAAGACTAATATATAAAAATATATATAAGTATTGAAGAGATTATGGAAAGTTACTGATAGATATAAAAAGAAGACAAATATAAAAAATTTTATTAAAAAATTGAAGATATTATTTATGCAAAAATTATTGATAAAAATAAAGCAAAAAGTGTAAAATATTAAAGAGATTACAGAAAAATTACTGATTAAAATGAAGACAAACAGAAAAATTTATGAAAATATTGAATACCTTAATTACAGAAAAATTACTTATAAAGATGAAGCCAAATATAGAAAAAATTTATGAAACTATTGAAAACATTATTTATGAAAAAACTACTGATAAACATGAAGACAAATATAGAAAATATCCATGAAAATATTGAAGACATAACTCATGGAGAAATTAATAATGTTTATATTCATGTTTATGAAGGATAAGGTGCAAAAATTTTATGAAAATTTTGAAGACATAATTCATGAAAAAAATATAAATTAAAATCAAGACAAATATTGAAAAAATTTATGAAACTATTAAGAACATAATTCACTGAAAAATTAGTTATAAAAATGAAGAGAAACATAAAAGGAATTTATGATAACGTTCAAAACATAATTCATGGAAAACTACTTTTATCTTAATTTGAACATAAATAACATCTTCAATATTTTCATAAATTATTTCTACATTTGTCTTCATTTTTATGAGTAATTTTTCTGTGAATAATATCTGCACTATTTTCATATTTTTTCTATATTTTTAGCAGTAATTCTTCAATAAAGAATGTCTTCAATATTTTCACAATTTTTTATATTTGTCTTTAGTTTTATTAGTATTTTTCAATAAATGGCTTCAATATTTTCTTAATTTTTTCTATGTTTGTCTCCCTTTTTATCACTAATTTTTCATAAATGTCAATATTTTAAAAATTCTTTCTATATTTGTTTTTAATTATTTATTTTTCTGTAAATAATATCTTGAATATTTTCATAATTCTTTTCTATATTTGTCTTCATTTTTCTTAACCTCTGAGCAATGGCCCAGCATGATTTGTCTTAATTTTTATTAGTAATATTTCCATAAATAATGTCTTCATTATTTTCATATTTTTTTCTATATTTGTCTTCATGTTTGTCGTGAATTTCCCAAAAATATCTTCAATATTCTAATAAATTTTGCATGTATTTTTCTTCATGTTTTATCAGTAATTTTTACATCAGTGTTTGCAATATCTTCATAAATCTCTTCTGTATTTTCTTTCATTTTTATCAGTAATTTTTTATAAATGCCTTCAATGTTTTCATAATTTTTTCTATATACCTCTTCATTTGTATCAGTAATTTTTCTATAAATGTCTTCTATATTTTCATAAACTTTTTTCTGTATTTTCATAAACTTTAATTTTTTAATGAAATTTTTCTAAATTTGTCTTCATTTTTATCAGTAATTTTTCTATAAATTTCTTCAATATTTTTAGTAAATCTTTTCTATATTTGTTCATTTTTATCAGTAATTCTTCCATAAATGTATTCTATTTTATGAGAAAAAATTTTCCATATAAATGCTCAACTTTATTAGAAATTATTCTTTATTCACTTTCAATTTTTTTAATAAATTTTTTCCATGAAAATCTTTAACTTTATTAGAAAGTTTTCTACATTAATTTTAAACTTTTATATATTTTTCTATACTTGTCTAGATTTAATCAGTAATTATTGCATTCATTTTTAAAAATTTTATCAGATTTTATCCCATGTCAATCCTGAATTTTATCAGAAATACTTTACAAATATATGTAATTGTTTTCATAAAGTTTTTCTATTTTGTCTTCAATTTGTTAGAAACTGTGGCATAGATGTCTTCAATTTTATTAGAAGCTTTTTCATGTCAATCTTTAATTTTATCAGAAATAATTTTACAAACATATGATTTTTTCATAATTTAAAAATACTTTTTAGTAATTTTTCCATAAATGTCATCAATTTTATCAGAATTTTTCATGTAAATATTCAATTTTATCAGAAAATTTTCATCAATCACCTTCAATTTTTATGAAAATTTTTTCTTGTCAATTTTGAATTTTATCAAAAATTTTTGTGCAAAGAATTTCAATTTTTTATAATTTTTTTTCTAAATTCATCTCATTCTTATCAGTTATTTCCCCATAAATGTCTTCAATTTATCAGATTTTTTTCATGTAAATATTTAATTTTTTCAAAAATTTTTCTAAAAAATATTTCAAAAAATTTTTTTAAGTCTGCCTTCATTTTTATAGTAAATTTTCAAAGTATTACCAGTTTTTCCTTCAATGTTTTCAATATTTCTCTTCATTTTTATCAGTAATTTTTCACGTGTCCTTAATTTTTTCTCAAATTTTCCATGTAAATAATCAATTTTATCAGAAAATTTTGTTCAATCATCTTCAATTTTTTAAGAAAATTTTTCCATGTTAATCCTGAATTTTATCAGATATTTTTCGACAATTTCAATTTGTTCACAAATTTTTTCCATATGTATTTTTGTTTTTTCAGTAATTTTTCCATAAAGGTCTTCAATTTTTTAATAATTTTTTCTGTATGTCTTAATTTTATCAGTAATTTTTCTATAAGTGCCTTCAATTTTTTCTTAAATGTTTTCAATATTTGTCTTCATTTTGTCAGTAAATTTTCCATAAATGTCTTCAATTTTTTTATTTCTCTGCATTTTTAGTAAGTAATTTCACCAAAAATGTCTTCGATTTTTTCTGTTTGTTTTCATTTTATCAGCATTTGTTTCTAAGGTCTTCAATTTTTTTCATAAGTTTTTTTCAATATTTGTCTCCATTTTTATCAGTAATTTTTCCATGTCTTCAATTTTTTAATAAATTTTTTCTATATTTGTCTCAATTTTTATCAGTAATTTTTCCATAAATGTATTCAATTTTATCAGAATTTTTCCATGTAAATGCTCAATTTTATCAGAAATTTTCTACACTCACATTCAATTTTTAAAGAATTTTTCCCATATCAATCTTAAATTTTATCAGAAACTTTTCTTCAAACATTTTGAATTTTTTCATACATTTTTCCTATTTGTCTTCATT